>NW_023994078.1:137500-567500 GCF_015586225.1 Lucilia sericata | reverse complement strand
TTTTTTTTGTCACATTTCGAATTCATGTGCTGTGAGACACGTTAATAACCTGGGGAATTTGCAATAACTTTTAAAGTTTTCAAGCAATTTTTGTGTTTTATATCTTTCCGAAATGCTTACTCTCTGCACATTCCTTTACAATAAAAATTTATTACTAAATGGCCAAATTTGAGCAAAAGCTGAAAAAAAATCGATATTTTCCCCTTGTAAATGCACTTGAAAACTTCAGAGCCGTTGCGGTATCTGTTAACGTTATCTAATCAGCCTAATTTTTTGTATGACATAGTTTTACAACCCATAGAACAATTCTAGAGGGGGGGGGGGCCTGTCAAACAAAATTTTTGTTCCTTCATACAAGCTTGAATCACTCTAATGTACATATGTATATATATATGCCTTTGGCTTTGTGTTATTATTGCTAAAGTAATGTTAGAGTCATGAAAAAAATCAAACGTATGTATGTATAATTAAAATCATTCCATATTAAATATCTTGTAATTTCACCGTTCCAGTAAATATTTTATTTTAATTTTTCAAAACTTATATTCTACCCGATCTTAGTCATTACTGCAATAAAATTTTATGCGATTGGTGATATATTATATTTCAGTTCATTACAATAAAAAGATGTATGTATGTAAAATTTTAAAAAATTTTAAAGTTTTTCAAAAAAACGATAAATTGTTTAATATTTTTGATCTAACGCAAAAATTTATGATACTCCTATCGAAACGCCTCTCAAAGACCTTTCACATGATATCAATATTTCATAATATTCCTTTGCGTGAACTGTGAAAAACATAGGATAAACTGTAAAAAGGACCTTTTTATTCTTTGACATAGCTCACGAAATATTGGCCCCAAGACAAACAAATTGAGAAATGTTATATTAGAATGAATCAAGCTCACATGATATCAATATTTCATAATATTCCTTTGCGTGAAATATAAAAAATGGGAAAACCTTAAAAAGGACCTTTTTATCCTTGGACATAGCTCACCAAATTTTGACCATAGGACAAAGAAAATTAAAAATGGTATCTTAGAATGAATCAAGCTTACACTTTCGGTGGGAACTTCAGTACCTTACTTTTTTGAATACAAACGGGCCTACCCTAATGTACTTTTGCACTTTAAAGTGCTCAAAGCTTGTATGAAAAAAATGACAGACAGGCGGCCCTTCTAGAATTATTCCTTGGGTTGTAAAGCCAGGTCATGCCAAAAATTTGACTGAAGTTTTGATGTACATTCATTTGGGGAAAATCGATTTTTGCAAAAAAATTTAGCATTTTATTGAAAAAATAAAGTTTATCCATCTAATTGTACTTGAATCACATAATATTTATGTATGTGCATATTGAAATAAGCCAGACCTGATTTAAAGGAATGCTGAGAGTGTGAGAGAATAAGAAATTTTGAATTTAAAGTATTCCATTTATATGAAAGATTAACAATGAAATCTTAAGCGCTGTTATTCACAGCTTGAAACCAATTATTTGTTATATTTTGATTTTGATGAAAACATAGAATGATTGCGATCTCCACATATGCACAGAGTTAAGCTATGCGAGTGTAAAAAGAGAAAAAATAACAAAGTTTTATTACAAGTAAAAGTTCAATCAATCTTAAATCATTAATATTTATTCTCTTATTTTTCTTTACGTCTGTTATTGCTCTGGATAAAATTTGTTTTACAATTTACTTAGGTATTTATTTTATTGTGTGGCACACAATTTAGGGGATGTAAATAACTCAATATTCTTATAATTCACAACTTTGGTATAAAAGAACAATATTTAAAACAATGCAACTATGGGAAAATATACACATAGAGAAAGGAAACAAAAAAGGAAAAAACAATAAAAAAGAATAACAACACAGCTTGATGATTTTACAAGTTAAGAGCATTCTATTGGACATTTCAAAGTCACTTAACGAAACCTCGCCTTTTTTCGGAGCCAACAATACTCACTAAAAAAACTTCAACTTATAGTCATTCATTCATTGTACTTTTGATTATTTTTTGTGAATGTACAGAAATAAGAAATTTATACTTGTTTTTGTGCTCCGTTCAACAATATCGGTTGTTTAAGTACAAGTACATAATAGCAGGAAAAATAAAAGTCAATGTAGGAATGCAAATCCGCCAGTGGTAAGTTCTCCAAAGGAGGTCTGAATCAACTATGAACAGAATAAAAAATCACAATAACAGTGTGATCATGAACATATACTTACATTACATTACAAACATTCTGATATATTTTTTTACAGTGTTTGTTTTGACGATTTAGAAGTTTTTGAGTCTTTTACAGAATTTCGGTAATTTAATAATACATTAAAAGGCATCTTTTGGCAAAAAAAAAATTATTTTTATTTTTCGGGAAATAGTGACTTGTTTCTGCATTTTCGCTGTAGCTTTAAAACGGAAAGCGAATACTAAAACCAAAAATAATCCAATTTACTAAAAAAATAACATTTTTGCACTTTTGTCACTTTTTTAAAATTCCTTGAATTTGAGCCTGATTGGCCAAATTGATACAACTTTGAGTTAAAAAACCATAAATTTATAAATAGAATTTGAAATTACACAAATTAATAATTTACATGACTTTTAATATACATAAAAGTAACGAATATAAGTGTATATGTATACTGCATAATTAACTTGAAAGTAGATTTTAGCTACTATTGTAAACATTGAACAAATGACCACAGCAAAACAAAAAAAAAAAAAAACACAAATGTTTTTATTGTATTCTCAAGTTGAAATCTCATACTATTTGAAGATCGTTGTTTCGAAATTCAACTGTAACTAACTTAGAAGTTTTGGTCCATCAAACCTAAAACTAGGTCTGTTTTGGACTTATTTTAAAAAAAATTGTTAAAATTAGTTCTACTAAATAATTTTTATACATTTAAATATTTGAATTTAAATATTCCAAACTAAAAGTATGATTTATTTAATGTTTAATTTTAAAAAGATGCACTCCATTTTTATTAAATGTAAATTTTTACTACTTTATATAAAAATATAAATATGTATGTATCTCACTACGGAGACACTACGGATATTTGAAATTTCACATTCTGATGTAGAATTTTATCTAGTTTTAGTAGATAGGAAATACTAGTATAAAAATCTAATTCTAAAATTCAATTAAGCGTCAGTTTTGACCCGTTTCAACGCAATGTGCACTGGTTTAAACTTGGTATTGGTACGTTTTGGAAGTCATCCTAATTGTTGAATAACTTTCGTAGAAATTATTGTTAAATTAACAATAAATTGGAAGTTGTAGATATTAAAATATTGCAACAGTGACTAATGGTGACTGTAACTGAATCCTGATATAATACACATTTTGTACTATATACAAATTACTTATATACTTTCTTCAATAAAACCACTTTTTTAAACAAAATAAAAGTTAAATTAAAATATAATCAAATATTGTTTTACATAAAATCAATAGGTTAAAAAAATCCTTTTCATATTATTATTTTTTATTGTAAATCAAATGCTTTAAAAGCTTATTGTAATTAAAGGATCAGAAAGTAGAATCTAAAATATTTAAAAGTTTATATAAAAACAGTAACAAAAACTGAACAAAAACTTAAAAAATTTTAAGAATTGTTTTCTTTTCTTCTTTCTGAATTCGGGCATAAGTCTTTAGATGACTAAATCAATCACAAGATAGATATCAATTTCTATATGAAATATAAATTACGAATTGTCCAACATTTAAAAGAATTCCGTAATCTTAGATTATTGCTTTGTTAAAGAATTTATATTAAATGATTATATCTTTTCAAACAATAATTTTGCCAGTTTATTTAAAAAAAAAGTATGGACTATATGAAAATTTTTTCTATACAATATTAGTTATGTATGCAAAGTAAATTTGGCCTTTATACGAAAATGGCCTACAGGCGAAATGGACTTAAGAAAAATAATTTGCATGAAATTCGAAAAAAAACTGCAAGTGAATAGGATTGTTTTGTCTTACATCCGTGTTTGGCCTTTAAACGGATTTTAATGCTAAAGTGTGTTTTAACTATTGTGTGCATTAAAAACAAAATAAGATTTTTTTATAAATACAAGCGTAAGTGTTTTTATTTTCCCGGACTATTTAATTTCCGGGGAAGTATGGATTCATTTTGAAATTTACCGGAGTCCCGGGAAGTCCCGCCTGGAATAAATTATTGAATTTTCAGAATATAGTCGCATTTTAAATACAATTTCGTATTATTTTTAAGATATTTAAATAAAACGTGGTTTAGGGACACGACTTTTAATGTTTAGGGACACGACTTTTAATTTTATAAAATTAATCTTTTTTAAACACACTATGGTGAAGGGTATATAAGAATCGGCAAAGGCGAATATATACTTGTTACTTGTTTATTTAGGAATATTACTATTAAAAAAAAAAATACCTGCTCCGGAACTTACTTCCTATATATTTAACAAATGATCCCTGTATTAAAAACGCTATTGGATTATTCATTAAAACTCAACAACAAATGTATACAATAATGTCATGTTTATTTATTTCTTGTAGGTAGATATAGATTTTCATCAATTATGGATATACAAAAGCAAAATGCAATTTTGAAACTTCGTGCTTAAAAATTGACTCCGTGTTAGCAGATTACATAAAGGGCCAATTTTGTAAACATATATTCCAAAATATGAAGCAAATGGATAATAGCGCTGTTAAAGTATCGAGTATTTGAACTAGTTTTTGTGTACTTAATACTAAAAAGTAGTTACTCAATACTTTCAGACTTGTATTTTGATTTAATTTGTTTAAATTTAACTGCTATCTATAAGATCATTTGAAATGCAAATCTTAGCAAAATCAAATCAAAGTAAAAAATAATTTAAAAGCTGTAATAATAAAGATACAATCTTAAAAAATATTATCAAAATAGAGTGATGCCTGGTCTTACTTTACTGACAAAAAAGAAAAATTCCTCGTTTTTGATTTAAAATAAACCCTTAAATGTGTCGAGTAGTATTGAGTACTCAAACGAAAAGTATTGCGTAATATATTTTAATCAAAAGTAGTAGAATATATAACACTAAAGGATAACATAAGTGAAAGTGAGTGTTTAAATAGTTTATTCATAAATAATGTTAGGAAATTGTATTTGTATTTAAATTAAAAGGGTTTTAACGGACAGTTCTAGAAATTTCGTATCGACTAACATTTGGTTGGCAATACTAAAACGTATAGTCGATCATTATTGAGGTGTGTGTCTCCACTAAATGAACCAGAAGATGTATGCCAGAAATATCCGGAAGGTGCCGCTAGAATATCCGAGAAATATTTAGAAGATGATGAATTAATATAAAAAGAATATGCAAAAAACTAAATGGGTCAGTCTATGGTAAAACGGTTTGGAGTAAAGATATTAAAGTTAAGTGCAGTGTTGTCAGAAAAATTTTGACTCATGCCACCAATCTTAGGCTGGAAGTCCCCAAAAATCCCCATAATTTTCCCCAAAAAACGTCATCATGTCTCAGCGAGACATGTCTCACAAACTGCTTCATCTGGTAGTCAGTGTAAAATTAAATCAATAAAAAGTGTCTTTGATAAGTATATATTTAATTTTTGTCATGAATCATAGATGGCGCAATATAACATATTGCTTATTTGCTGCAATTTTATTCAATATGTAGTACAATTTACCATATAATTTTGTAGCCTGTGCAAGTTTTGTGGTGTTCAACACACAAACACGTACATTCCTTAAGGAAGATTTTTGGTCACGGACCCCCCCCCCCCCTCTAACTTATTGAAAAACTTCATATAAAAAAGTGAATTTTTGTTTCAGTTTGTTGAAATGGTAGAGATGTATTTTTTGAAAGATGGTATGAATAAACAAGTTAGAGTGCTATATTCGGCTGAGTCGAATCTTGAATAACCTTCACCAGCTTTTATATTTCTAATTGATCAAATATTTGTAGAAATAAGTTTTCTCATACCTATTAAGAAAACAAACTTTTTTCACTTTTGGCAAACTTTTTTTCAGAGTTGCAAAAAGGTACTTTTTTTGCATGCGCGTGTTAAAACTACATAAAAAATGTAAACAACAGAAAACAAACCATAACAAAAGCCAATGTTGGAAAAAATTTAAAAAAACAAATTGTGCAACAAAATGGACAATAGTGATATATTCCGTGAATCGATTAAGCAACCGATCGCTATATTGATTTTTTTCCTGGGTATTTTCCATTGGATGCAGTGACGCAACAAACTTTGATAAATCTAACGAAAAAGAGGAAAAAGTTGTTATACTACAAAATTTTAATTGTATTTTGTGTGCACCAAAACAGCAAACAGTGATCGATAAGGAATCGAGTAAGGAATCGATACCTATATTGATTTTTTTCCTTGGTGCTTAAATAATATTTAAAAATTTTTAAACAAAGTTTTTTTAAATATGCAAATTATTTAATGTTTGTTACTTCTCAGCATCCGTTAGCAAGTACCCAGAAATGAAAACAAAATGGGAATCGATTCCTTTATCGATACCTTATCGAACAGTATTGACCATTTTTGTGGACACAGAATATTTAATTTTTATACCCACCATCAAAAAAGATGGGGGTATATTGTTTTTGTCATTCCGTTTGTAACACATCGAAATATTCATCTAAGACCCATAAAAGTATATATATTCTGGATCCTTATTAAATTCTAAGACGATCTAGCCATGTCCGTCCGTCTGTCCGTCTGTTGAAAACACGATAGAGTCCAAATGGAAGTAGCTAGCGGGCTGAAATTTTGCACAAACGTTTTGTATTGATGCAGTTTGTTTGGTATTGAAAATGGGCAATATCGGTCCACGATTTCTTATTACTTTAACGCTCATAACTGACTAAAAGAAGCAGCTATAGTGATGAAATTCGACATAAACATATTTTTTAGGAACCTTAATATCTTAATACCTACCTACCTACCTAATATCTTTGTAAAATTTTATAAGGATCGGTCATAATAGACCTTAGCCCTCATATAAGATCTCCTTCAGAAAGTGACTTTAGCGCTCATAACAGTCTATTAGAAGCATCTATATGAAATTCGACATGAACATATTTTATAAAAACCTTAATATCATTGTAAAATTTTATAAGGATCGGTCCATAATTGACCCTATCCCCCATATAAGGTCCCCTTCAGAAAATGGCTTTAATGCTCATTACTAGCCTAAACTAAAATCGTTTTAGAAAATTTGACGAGGATCGGTCCATAATTGACCAAACCTTCCCCCCAAATAAGGTCCCTCTAAGAAAATGACTTTAACGCTTTTTACTACCTTAAAAATACAAGTACAGCGATAAAATTCGACAAAAATTTCTCTACCAAATTTTAGGAGGATCAGTCTATAATTGATCCTATCGATATACATATATGATGGTAAAATTGTACATAGATGTAATAAATGAGAAAATTGTTTTGATAATAACAAAAGCATCGATTCTTAAATACCAAAGTTTATTTATAAGGAAGCATTCCTTTTCGGCAATGATTTGATGGTGGGTATACAAGATTCGGCACAGCTAAATATAACACTCTTACTTTTTTTTTTTCATATAAAAACTTTTTCCTTAAATTTGTGATTTTTATAAAATTTACACATACACAGAAAAAAAGGAATTTTGTGATCGATTCTTCATCGATCACTATTGGCTGATTTGGTGCACACAAAATATTTCAAAATTTTTTCAGTATAAAAACTTTTTTTTAACTTTGTGAATTTGTCAAGGTTTGTTACGTCATAGCAAGTATCCCGGAAAAAAATTAATATGGGGATCAATTCGTCCATTGATTCTCTATCGATCACTATTGACTCTTTTGTTGCACACAGGATATTTTAAAATTATTTTGTATTAAAACTTTTTCGCCTTTTTAGTTAGATTTGCGATTTGTCAAAGTTTGCTACGTCACAACATTCGATAGAAAGTACCCCGGAAAAAACCGACTATTTAAAATTTTTTTGTGTAAATACTTTTTCACTTTTTGTCAGATTTGTGAATGTGCCGAAGTTTTTTGCGCCACAGCATCCGATAGAAAGTACACCGCAAAAAATCAATATTGGGATAGATTCCTTAATCGATTCCCTATCGATCACTATTGGCTGTTTTGGTGCACACGGAATATTTTAAAATTTTTTATATAAAAACATTTTCCTTAACTTTATAAAATTGTCAACGTTACGTCACAGCATCCGATAGAAAGCACCCCGAAAAAAATCAATATAGGGAACGATTGCTTATTCGATTCCATATCGATCACTATGGGCAGTTTTGGTGCACCCGGAATACTTTAGAATTTTTTTGTATAAAGACTTTTTTAACTTTTTCGTTAGATTTATAAAGTTGTCAATGTTTGTTGCGTCACAGCATCCAATACAAAGTACCCCACAAAAAAATTTATATAGAGATCGTTTCCTTAATCGATTCCCTATCGATCACTATTGGCCGCTTTGGTGCACACGGAATATTTAAAAATTTTTTAGTATAAAAACTTTTTCTTCTTTTTCGTTAGATTTGTAAAGTTGTCAAAGTTTGTTGCGTCACAGCGTCCAATAGAAAGTACTCCAGAAAAAAACAAGTAAGAAATTATAGTCGGGCGTGGCCGACCATATGATACCCTACACCAATTGCGAATATTAAATGTGATTAATTTCAATAATGAAGCATTCCTGTTAATCTTATATAGGTTCCAAATAATGTCTGTTCATGTACGGTTGTATGCTGACTAGGAGAAATAAAAGACCGAATTCAATCATTTTCAACAGCCTTCGTCATTGGGTCCAGAGAATAGTATGTGACCCGCTTTAACAAATTATATTTAAAATTGTGATCTGTTGCGTACACACAAGGATTACACGGTCACAAAGACGCACATAGCTTAATAAGGACAAATATTTTTGAGTGTTACAAACATCACCACATTGTACCGACTTTTGGATAGACAGTAGTATATTAGAAGTAGTTAAAAGATAAAAGGCCGTAATCGGAAGGTGCCTTATAAAATGTATTATTGGGAATTATCTATATGCATATATAAAAATGAATGTGTGTTTGTTTGTATGTTTATATGTTTGTGTGTTTATACGTTTTCTACAAATTTTCACAGCGTATTCCTCTATATCTGGCAATAGGCAATAGGGAAGATAGTTGTATATTTGTCGTACTTATGAGATAAAAGGCCCAAATCGGTAGATCCGGTTGTATGGGGGCTAGGGCAAAAATTGGTCCGATCCTTATAAAATTTAATGTCGACATTTATGTTTATATAAAATCTATTTGGCAAATTTCATCGTGATACTAGTGTTTATAAGTGAATTGTGGACATTCAAGTCATTTTCTGAGGGGGACTTTGTATTGGGGCTAGGGTCAAATAATGTCCGATCTTTACGAAAATCACTAGAATTATTAAGACATATATAAAACTAAATTTTTCCAATTTTTTTAGAGATAGTAGATCATTTAACATAATTATGAGGTCAAAAGCCCTATTCGGGGGGTCCGGTTGTATGGGGGCTAGGTGAAATAATGGACCGATTTCAACCATTTTCAATAGCGTTCGTCCTTGGACCAAGCGAAGTGCAAGTTCCAAATTTCATCAAATTATCTCAAAAATTGCGACCTGTAGAGTGCGCACAAGGTTTACATGGACACACAGACAGACGGACGGACGGACGGACATAGCTTAATCGACACAGGAAGTGATTCTGAACCGATTGGTATACTTTAAGGTGGGTGTAGGACCAATATTTTTGGGTGTTACAAACATCAGCACAAACGCATAATACCCTCCCCACTATAGTGGTGTAGGGTATAATTAGTATAGGGATCGATTCCTTAATCGATTCTCTATCGATCACTATTGGCTGTTTTGGTGCACACGGAATATTTAAAAATTTTTTTTGGATAAAAACTTTTTTCTCTTTTTTGTCAGATTTTGTGAAGTTACCGAAGTTTGTTGCGTCACAGCGTCCAATAGAAAGTACTCCGGAAAAAATTAATATAGTGATCAATTTCTTAATAGATTCTCCATTGATCACTGTGAACTGTTTTGGTGCACACGGAATATTTTAAAATTTTTTGTATAAAAACTTTTTTCTCTTTTTTGTTAGATATTGTGAAGTTGCCGAAGTTTGTTGCGTCTTAGCGTCCAATAGAAAGTACTCCGGAAAAAAATTAATATAGGGATCGATTCTTTAATCGATCACTATTGGTTGTTTTGGTGCACACAAAATATTATCTATTTTTTTATACCCTTCACCTTCGTGAGAAGGGTATATATAAGTTTGTCATTCCGTTTGTAAATTCTATAATATAATTTTCTGACCCTATAAAGTATATATATTCTGGATCCTTATAGATAGCGGAGTCGATTAAGCCATGTCCGTCTGTCTGTCTGTCTGTTGAAATCAGTTTTTAGAGGACCCCAGATATCGGCGAGATCCGAATCTTCAATAATTCTGTTAGACATGCTTTCGAGAAGATCGCTATTTAAAATCAGCAAAATCAGTCCATAAATGACGGAGATATAAGTAAAAATCCGAGACAACCTCTGAAAATTTCATTAAAAAAGACAATTTTTTCATGCTTTGATTAATAAGCAACAACAACAACACTGCTTATTCATTGAGTATTTCGTTTCACATGTTTGGATGGCTGTGTGTTTCATTGGCATGTGTATATTGTTTTTGTTTCTTGGTGTATTCAGTTTTGTATGTTTGGATGGCTGTGTGTTTCATTGCCTTGTGTATATTGTTTTTGTTTGTTGGTGTACAGTTTCATTTGTTGGTTTTACTGCCTTGTGTATTTTGTTTTTTGAGTGTTTATTTCGTTTAGCGTTGTTGTTGTTCATTTTGTTTTGCTATTGCTATAATAATGATATAATCGGGAAAATTAAATAGGTACATAAATTTAAATTTTATAAAATTTATATTTTTTAAATACACTATGGTGAAGGGTATATACGATTCGGCGCAGCCGAATATAGCACTCTTACTTGTTAAGTATAAAAACTTTTTAATCTGTTACTCAAAGTTTGTTGCATCACAACAGCCGATATCAAGTACGAAGAAAAATAATCAATACAGAGGTCGATTCATTTTTCGATTTTCTATCGATTAAATATTTCTGTTTTATTGCACAAAGCATATTTAATTTTTTTTAACAAAAAACTTTTTGTTTGTTTGCTGCTTCATAACATATAATAGCAAGTACCCATAAATGTAAGAAATACTGGAATCCATTCATTTTCCGATTCCCTATCGATCGGTATAGTTTATTTTGGTGAACAGTCAATATATTTCATCTTATATCAATAATTCAATATTTTAGAAATAAATCAGTTAGTTTGTTATTGTTTGTTTTCTCTTTGTTTACGTTTTTTACGTATTTTTTGCTTTGTTAACATTTTTATGTACTTTTCCACGTGTATACACAAAAAAGTACCTTTTTATGCAACTCTGAAAATAGTTTGCCAAAAATCCCCCTGTTTGTTTTCTTCTTGTAGGTAGTTTTCTCATGTCTTAAATAGAAAAATCCCAAGATTTAAACAGCTTAAATCTATTACAATTCCAAGATTTATGGAACATTACAAACGCCATTTTCTTCCATATTTTTATAGCGCCCTAAGATATGATATGATATATATATATATATATATATATATATATATATATATATATATATATATATATATATATATATATATATATATATAATTTGTTCTACACAAATTGATAATGCAACTAGTTAAATGCGGTTAAAGCGGTTTTAGAGGCAGGACCTAGTATTGGAGATATGACCAATTATAGACCGATCGTAAAAATTCTTTAAGCAAAATTTCTGTACATAAAAGCTATATTTTAGTCAAATTTTGTATCTATATCGTAATTTAGGAATAAATAATGTGTGTTTAAGTGATTTTTTGAAGGGAACCTTGTATGGGACCGACCGTACCCATGTTATGAACCGATCGTGAAAAAATCTTGAAATATAATTTTTGTATACAAAACTAATATTTGTGCCAAATTTTGTATCAATAGCTTTATTTGGTAATGAGTAATGTGCGTTTAAGAGAATTTCGTAAAAGGACCGTGTATGGGAGCTATGACCAATTATGTATATAAAGACAAAATTTCAAAATTTTGTATCTATATCATTATTAGGTAATGAATATTAGGCATTTAAGTGATTTTCTGGAGGGGACGTAGTATGAGAGCTATGACCAAATATGGACCGATCGTAAAACAATTTTATAGTGTAATTTATGTATATAAGAGCAATATTTGTGCTAAATGTATGGATATCAATATTTTGTAATGAGTTATGTGCGTTGAAGTGATTTTCGGGACGGAACCTTGTATGGGAGCTAAGACCAAGGATGGACCGATCGTGAAAAAATTTTGAAATAACATTTCTGTGTACAAAAATGGTATTTATGCCAAATATTTTATGGGTATCACTATTTGTTAATGAGTTATGTGCCTTTAAGTGTTTTTCTGAAAGGGAACTTGTATGGAAGCTATGATCAATTATGAACCGATAGGAAAAAAATTTCACAGTAATATTTCTCTGTATGTGAGCAATACTTGTACCAAATTTTATATAGATACCTTCATTTACTAATGAGTTATGTGGTTTTAAGTGATTTTCGGGAGGGAATATCTTAATTTAGTAATGAGTTATGCGCGTTTAAATGATTTTCGGGAGGGGACCTTGAATGGGAGCTATGACAAATTATGGACCGATCCGAAAAAAAATTTCATAGTAATATTTTTGTGCATATAAGCAATACTTGTATATAAGAGCAATACATGTACCAAATTTTATATGGATATATTAATTTAGTAATGAGTTATGTGCGTTCAAGTGATTTTCGTCAGGGGACTTTGCATGGGAGCTATGACCAATTATGGATCGATCCGAAAAACCTTTCATAGTAATATTTCTTGCATATGAGTAATACTTGTACCAAATTTTATATGGATATCTTAAGTTAGTAATGAGTTATGCGTGTTTAAGAGATTTTCGGGAGGGGACTTTGTATGGGAGCTATGACCAATTATGGACCGATCAAAAAAAACTTTTACAGTAATATTTCTATGCATATGAGCAATACTTATATTTTATATGGATATCTTAATTTAGTAATGAGTTATGACCAATTATGGACCGATCTGAAAAAAAATTTCAAAGTAATATTTCTGTATGCGAGAGCAATATTTGTACCAAATTTTATATGGATATCTTAATTTAATAACGAATTATATGCGTTTAATTGATTTTCGGGAGGGGACCTTGTATGGGAGCTATGTCCAATTATGGACCGACCAAAAAAATTTTTCTCAGAATGAATTCTATTGACATTAGATTTTAAATTTTGTGAAGATATCGACATTCTGACGGTAGTTATTAACAAAACACCCATTTTCCGGGAATATGTACTTTTGTATGGGAGGTACATGAAATTGTGAACCGATTCTGGCAATTTTTAGCAGGAATCAAACTCTTATGTAGAAACGAAAGTATGGTGATTTTCATGGAATTATCTTGCATAGTTTTCGAGAAAATTACATCAGAATGTGTAAAAAATGCTTATTTTTTGAGGTTGAATTAAATTTTGATTAACAACATTTCCCGTTGTGAACTGATTTTGCTCATTTTCAATAACAAACAACTTAGGAAAATGAAGAACCCACCATCAAAAAAGATGGGGGTATATTGATTTTGTCATTCCATGTGTAACACATCGAAATACTGTTCACAGACCCCATAAAGTATATATATATTCTGGAACCTCGTAAGATTCTAAAACGATCTATCTATGTCCGTCCGTCTGTCTGTTGTTGGCACGATAGCGTCCACAAAAAAAGAGATATTGAGATGAAATTTTCCCAAAATATTTCTTATTGATCAGAAATGTTTGGTATTGAAAATGGGCAAAAATTTTTATGTGGATCGGTTCATAATTGACCTACCCCCATATAAGGTCCCCTTCAGAAAATGAGCGTTAACATTATTGGCGTAAAAATACGAGTATAGCAAAGAAATTTGGCATAAGTTAGTATCTTAGAAGTCAAAACCTTTTCTCCTTATTTTATGTGAATCGGTCCATAATTAACACTCATTACTGGATTAAAAATACGATTATGGCGGTGAAATTTAATAGAAGTAAGTTTTATATGAGCCAAAATCTCTCTACCAAATTTTATGTGGATCGACCCTACCCCCCATATAGGGTCCCCTTCAGAAAATTACTTTAACGCTCATTATTGGCGTAAAAATACGAGTATAGCGAAGAAATATGACATAAGTAAGTATCTTAAGAGCCAAAATCTCTCCACCAAATTTTATGTGGATCGTTCCATAATTGACCCTACCCCCATATAAGGTCCCCTCCATAAAATTACTTTAACGCTCATTACTGGCTTAAAAATTCGAGTACAGCGATAAGTTGTACAGATGTAAGTTTTATACGAGCCAAAAAAAAGTTACTTTAAGGCCCATTACTGACTTAAAAATACGAGTATAGCAATGAAATTCGACTCAAGTAAATTCCTAGCGAGCCAAAATATGGCAGTGATTTTATGGTGGGTATATAAGATTCGGCATAGCCGGATATAACACTCTTACTTGTTTTAAATTGACATTTGTCAGAGTAAGTTGTAAAATAAGAATGAAACGAAAAATTTAAAAAATTAATCAATCAAAAAAATTATATATTTTTGAAGAATTATGTTTAATATCGCATATTTTCTAAACTACTAACCTAACCTAACCTACACCGTGATACAATTTTAGATTTTTTGTTGGAATTGAAGGAGACCATATACATATGATAGTAGAGGTCATTTAAAGTGAAACTGCTCAGTTTTTATTTTCTGATCTTTTCTCCTTCAAAGTTTTAAGGACATACAAATTTATTAAAATATATTTACTGAATAGTTTTAGTCAATATGGGTATCAAATGAAAGAGGACAATCTTTGGAAATCAAATACATTTTTTGTATTTTTTAGGACGAACAATTTTAAATAATATCCTTTGAAAATGTCATCCTTTCATATCCTTGGGAATTCCCATTATATTTTTCTTAAATAAATATAGGTTAAAATTTGTTTCTATAGCTTTATTATTTTAGCCGTAAAAAATTATATTATTAGCAGGGTTTAATATTTAGTTTTTAGTTTTATTTTTTTAAATGTCGACTGAACTGAAGAAAGTTCAAGTATTTATTTTTCCCTCACAAACTAACTGAAGTCGGTCAACTGTGTCAACGCACTGCTGCAATAACTTGCAAGTGGATTTGTTTTTCTTCAGCAGCCACACACACAAGCAGCGGCCATGTTAAGTTTTTCAACTCAGCCGAACTGAACACAACGACTGAACAGTAAAAACAGATTTGCGTGTGCTGCTTACGTATTGCTTAGTTCTTGGTTTCGTTTTCTTACTAAGGGACGTAAAAACACTGATAGTTTGACTGGTTAGTACAAATCAAGCCGACTGAACAATAAAACTTGATGGGTTGTTTGTTCAGTAAGACTTTGTTATTGTATGCAATTTGTTTTAGTATATTGTATGTTTTTGTGTTTGAATTTGACAAAAGTAAATAAAGTAATTGATAATTATTGCTAATAGAAATTGTTAATTAATTTACAATTTATAAAATTATAAATTACTATACTTACAAATTTAGATATTTTCTTTAATTAAAAATTGATTTAAATTTAAGCATTTTGATGATTTTTTAGTGAGATTTTGTTATTGTATGTATGTATGTATATTAGGGTGGGTCGAAAATAGGCTTTTCGCTCGGATCAACATCTAATAGTGAAATTATGTTGTATTTTAACGTCAAATGGAAGACTGTAAAATATTATTCAAATATTTTGAGGTATTAAGAGGTATTAAGCTCATTCTTTCTGTGTTTAATTCTTATATATATCCTTTATAATATCCAGTATAGAAAACTTTAATTTTTAATAATCCATTTAACAAAATTTTTTAATGTTTGAAAATGGAGTTTTGGAGATGCTGTTAAAATAATGGCTCTTTTTTGACCACAGACTAAACCGAGTAAGCGTTATCCAATTTGAACAAAAATTCGTACTAGCACATTTATGAACCTTATAAAGATAAACATAATATTTTTTTAAAAATTTTTCAAAACTAACAAAAATTTCCTCATATTTACTTTTACATGTCTTCAGAATAACAAAATTCTCGTTGGAAATTTTAATAACTCAAAATTTTTTAACCAATTTTGAGTTTTTCCATCTTTTTGGAAAGACAATTTTGTAGACATTACGATTTTGCTATAAAATGGTGCAATAATTAATACTTCAAGCCTCATTTTGTGAAAAAACTCCAAAAAGTGCCATTTTTCTTTCCCATGTAAACGCATTTACAAACTTTGGCGGCGATGCGCGGGCTTTTACCCTCAAAATAATTGAATAAAATTTTACAGTCTTCCATTTGACGTTAAAATACAACATAATTTCACTATTAGATGTTGATCCGAGCGAAAAGCCTATTTTCGACCCACCCTAATATACATACATACAATAACAAAATCTCACTAAAAAATCATCAAAATGCTTAAATTTAAATAAATTTTTATTTAAAGAAAATATCTAAATTTATAAGTATAGTAACTTATAATTTTATAAATTTTAAATTAATTAACAATTTCTATTAGCAATAATTATCAATTACTTTGTTTACTTTTGTCAAATTTAAACACAAAAACATACAATATACTAAAGCAAATTGCATGCAATAACATAGTCTTACGCTTGTATTTATAAAAAAATCTTATTTTGCTTTTAATGCACTCAATAGTTAAAGCACACTTTAGCCTTAAAAACCATTAATAAAATTGTGATATTCATAAACAAATAATAAACGTATATTAACTATTGTGCTGATTTATGTTTAAGTTGGCAGCACTGTACAATATGGCTGTCATTTTATGTGTTAGTGTTGCGTACAATTAGGATAAAATATTCGTTGATTCGGTTTTCTTAATTTCATATTTTTGTTTATAATAGATTTTTGACAATAAAAACAAACTTTTAAGAAAAATAAATATATATATGGCTTTAATAAATGTCTATTTAGTTCAGATGTATAAATATAACATATAATTTCTAATTATTATTAAAAGTATCCGAATAACGGATATTTTGCGACAAAATATACATCACTATGACACATTTTCTTATTTTTACTTATTTTCCTTGTAATTTTTGATAAATTTTTGCAAATATTGATAAATTTCTTTGATATTTGACTAATTTTAATGCCGGCGAATATATTTTGCATTAGTATAACACTAATCAATATAATTTACATGGTTAATTACTTTATGGCATTATATTTAACCAACAAACTTTGAAAAAGCCAAATCAAATGATTTTGTCCATCATTTGGTTGACAGACGGGCATTTCCAAATTGCCTAAAAATAGTGCTGGACAATTGGAATATTGTCAAATATTCATGCATTAATCCAATAATGCCTAGATTTGAGTTTTTTCCTCAAAATATAATCGTTTAAAAATTTTCTGGGATTTTATTTACAAATTTGTAAACGTTAAAATTAGAATTTTTAGATTTTATTTTAAAAGAAACCATAATTAGTTTTCGCAATCAACCTAAAATTACCGGAAAAATCTTTATCTGAGAAAAAAATTGTTAAAAATCAACTTATTGTTGGCTTAAAGAAGGGTCGAGCCTACAATAAAATTCTTCTAATTGTCAATGGTTTATTGATGGTGTTTTAAGCTATTTCACGTTTATAAATACGATTTTCCTGAATTTTGCCTAAAATTGTTTAATAAACCTAAAATAAGTTTTTATAAATACAGCCGTTAATGAACAAACAACCCATCAAGTTTTATTGTTCAGTCGGCTTGATTTGTACTAACCAGTCAAACTATCAGTTTTTTTTACGTCCCTTAGTAAGAAATCGAAACCAAGAACTAAGCAATACGTAAGCAGCACACGCAAAACTGTTTTTACTGTTCAGTCGTTGTGTTCAGTTCGGCTGAGTTGAAAAACTTAACATGGCCGATGCTTGTGTGTGTGGCTGCTGAAGAAAAACAAAACCACTTGGAAGTTATTGCAGCAATGTGTTGACACAATTGACTGACTTCAGTTAGCTTGTAAGGGGAAATTTTAACGAGTTACTATTTTTTAAGCATGGTACTAAATTTAGTCAAATATTTAGTAATTTGCGACTGCAATTAGCAGTTTTTTGAGACCCTGCTTGAAATATACTAAGAAAAATATCCAGTTTTTTAATAAAACAATTTTTCATTAATAAAAAAAATAATTTAAAAAAATAAATAAATAAAAAAAATAATAATTAAAAATTACATAGTTGTGTTTTGTTGCTAATAAATTTAAAATTTATACACGTTAGGAGTTAACGTGTAAAATTATACAAGTTCATTTTAACTTCGATAAAAGTGCTGCCAATTCAAAAATAAAAACACAAATATGAATGTGTGGATATCAAATAATTAAATTACAAAAAATTAACAAACGAACAAATATTTTCAAGATATTGTAAATAATTTCAAGATTTTGCTGATTTTTTCTGTGAGGGGATGCCAAGTCAGGTAATGTTCGTTTTGTTGCTAACTTTGAGCGTTAACATTCAATAATAGCAACAAAACACAGCAAATGGTAAAAATTGTATGTGTAACAGTATAGACACATAACGCATAAAATTTATTCATACATTTTCTTATCACTATGCGGTAAAAAAATGATGTTGCCGTCGCAAAATCTAAATAAAAATGAAATTTATGCTTCTTCTTCCACAATGATTGCTAGAATAAATTACTAACACATAAACAACCTTTAGTGTACTGTACCGTACATCTTTGAACAAGTACTTTATACACATATGTCTGTGGACATGTACACGGTACATTATATTTGTTCATGATGTGCATAAACATTAAAAATAAGGTACAGTACACTTTCCATGTGCGCTAAGTTTAAGGCATTTTTAGTGCACTTTTTATTGAAATATGACAATGAAATATAAGTTAGAAAATTTAATTGATTTTTTAAGCATTTTGGACCTTTTCTAAATCTGTTTGGATGTATTTTTTTGTAATATTTTATAAAATGCATTTTTTGCATCGATGTAGAAAAGATTATAATAAGAATATAAAATAATATGAGGGAAATGTGATTTTTATTATTACAAAGTCACAGGTATCAAGAACTATTTTTAAAAAATGTATATGCCATTGAATCGTAAGCGAAGTTTTTATTAGGACCATAAAAATTCATTGCAGTTTTTTTCAACGGGAAACAGGTGGGTAAAATATATGTTTATACGTCCGAAATTTTAGACAATCAGTTGTATTCATAAAAAATGCTTATTTTACATTTAAATCACACAATAGTTAAAGTACACTTTAGACTTAAAAGCCATTAATAAAATTGTGGTATTCATAAACAAATAATAAACCTACATTAACTATTGTGCTGTTTATTGTTTAACTTGGCAGCACTGTACAATTTGGCTGTCATTTTCTGTGTTAGTGTTGCGAACAATTAGGATAAAATATGCGTTAAGTCGGTTTTCTTAATTTTATATTTTTGGTTATAACACATTTTTGAAAATAAGAACGAACTTTTAAGAAAAATAAATGTATACATGGCTACAATAAACATATATTTAGTTCAGATGAATGAATATAACATATATATTTTTAATTATAATTAAAAGTATTCGAATAACGAATATTTTGTGACAAAATAAACATCACTATGCACATTTTGTTATTTTTACTTATTTTTATAGCAATTTTTAATAAATTTTTGCAAATACTGATAAATTTCTTTGATAAAAGACTACATTTTATCGCCGGAGAAGATATTTTGCATTGATAGAACACTAATCAATATAATTTACACTCTTAATTACTTCATGGCTTTATATTTAGCGAATAAACTATGAAAAAGACAAATAAAATGATTGTGGCCATGATTTGATTGACAGGCGGGCATTTCCAAATTGCCAAAAATAGTATTAACCAACTGGAATACTGTCAAATATTCATCTATTAATCCAATAATGCCTAGATTTTAGTTTTTTCACCAAAATAGAAACTTTTAAAATTTGTCTGGAATTTTATTTACAAATTTGTAAACGTTAAAATTACAATTTTTAGATTTCATTTCAGAATAAAACATGATTAGTTTTCGTCTTCAACCTAAAATTAATGAAAAAAGCTTAATCAGAGACAAAATTTGTAAGAATTCAACTTATTGTTGGCTTAAAGTAGGATCGAGCGTACAATAAATTTTGTATATTTGTCATTGGTTTATTGAAGGTATTTTAAGCTATTTGACGTTTATGAATACCATTTTCGTGGATTTTGCTTAATAATGTTTAATAAACCTAAATTATGAATACAACCGAATGTCTTTAATGTTAGCAAAAGACAAATAGTACTTAATTGACATCCGATCGAATAAGAAATAAAATGCCGCGTCCAAAAATATTTTTTTGCATATATTGTTTGAAATAGTGTTGGTGAAATAGTATGTAATAATGGGAGTTGTGATAACAAAATTCTACGTGAACATTCATTAAATCTAGAAAGACATTTGAAACTAGTGCATCCCGATTTGTATTCAGATTATGTGAAAAAAGTGTGATAACATAAATAAACCATCAAATTTAAAAACGAAAATTGTTGTGAATGATTTAAATCGAGCAAACGTTGAGTTACCAATTCTCGAACTGTTTACAAAAAATGAACGCCCACATGGTAGAGGATCGAGCTTATAAAATATTGGTGCAACCTGTTTTGGAAGCTTTGAACATAACCCTCAATGAGCATAATGCTGGTGAAAGGATAATAGCTTTCTCACAAAACCTAAAAACTGAAATTAGTAAGGATTTAAAATTATAAATGAATAACGTTATAAATTAATAACGGAAGGTATGTATGTATGTATGTATGTATGTATGTATGTATGTATGTATGTATGTATGTATGTATGTATGTATGTATGTATGTATGTATGTATGTATGTATGTATGTATGTATGTATGTATGTATGTATGTATGTATGTATGTATGTATGTATGTATGTATGTATGTATGTATGTATGTATGTATGTATGTATGTATGTATGTATGTATGTATGTATGTATGTATGTATGTATGTATGTATGTATGTATGTATGTATGGTATGTATGTATGTATGTATGTATGTATGTATGTATGTATGTATGTATGTATGTATGTATGTATGTATGTATGTATGTATGTATGGTCAGCTAATTGGAAACGCTCTCTTTATATTACAGCTTGACATGATTTGTATAATATTATGAAAATATTATGTTAGATTTTCAGTTCGAAACTCATGTATTTTATAAATTGATGTTGTTATAATGAAATGAAATGCATTTTGTTGTGGAACATTTCTTAATTCCTTTTCAATTTTGAATTTGGTGAAAATCGCCCAAAGATACATCAAAGAAATTGCGACAACTAATTGGAAACGACCATTTTTTATTAAAATTTTTTTAAGTTAAATCTAATTTTGATAAAAAATTTAATTGTACTTTGGTAAATATTATTATTAATTTAATTTATAAGAAATTTTACATCATTATTTTTAGGACTAATAATGAAAATAGAACAAAGAAATATTCCTTCCCTGGGTAGATCCATTTTTGAACTTCATAAAGCTTGTAAATCGTAAAAAGATATAGGAGAACGGCCCTTTTGTTCAAAAACATATATTTTTGATCGTTTATAGCATTTTAAGAAATATGACACTGATACTAACGCTCTACGTCAAAAATTTTCCAGAAAAACATCAGCCCACCCCCAAACCGGATGATAATACGAATCTCTAAAGCTGGCCCAAAGGAATCATCCACGGGCATCCAGCGGTAAATTTGAGAAAAATTAGATATAACGTTATCTTAGCCAACTATTTCACGATGTTTGGTGGAATCGGGGCATATTGGAAGAGAATCGCGAAGGAAACCTTTAGCAGCTAAAGTTTAAAGAATTTGCCATATCTCATTCGAAAATCTGCCACACCTTTTACCATTTATTGTACCTTATATATTGAGGTATAATACGATTGATCTCTGTTTCAAAGCTCCGAAGTAAATAATTCCACTGATTAACCGTCTAATTTTGATAAGATCAGGTCAATTCAACACGATATTTCATATACAAGAGATATTGCAAATTCTTTGAATTTTAGTTGGAAAAGGTTTCTTCCGCCCTTTCTCAAGATGCCCCGATTCCGTCAAAAATCGCGAAATAGTTGGCTTAGATAACGTTATATCTAATTTTTCTCAAATTTACCGCTGGATGCCCGTGGATGATTCCTTTGGGCCAGCTTTAGAGATTTGTCTTATTATCCGGTTTGGGATGGGCTGATATTTTTTCGGAAAATTTTTCACGTGGAGCGTTAGTATCAGTGTCATATTTCTTAAAATGCTATAAACGATTAAAAATATATTTTTTTGAACAATAGGGCTCTTCTCCTATATCCTTTTAAGATTTACAAGCTTTATGATGTTCAAAAATAGATCTACCCAAGGAAAGAGAATTTCTTTGGCCTATTTTCATTCTTAGCCTAAAAATAATGATGTAAAATTTCTTATAAATTAGAAACAATATATACCCAAATGCAATTACATTTTTTATCAAAATTAGATTTAACTTAAAAAAAAATTTAATAAAATATGGCCGTTTCCAATTAGTTGTCGCAATTTCTTTGATTTAGCTTTGGGCGATTTTCACCAAATTTAAAATTGAAAAGTAAATAAGAAATGTTCCACAACAAAATGCATTCCATTTTATTATAACAACATCAATTTATAAAATACATGTGTTTCGAACAAAAAATCTAACGTAATATTTTCATAATTTTATACAAATCACGTCAAGCAGTAATATAACGAGAGCGTTTCCAATTAGCTGACCACAGCTGTATGTATGTATGTATGTATGTATGTATGTATGTATGTATGTATGTATGTATGTATGTATGTATGTATGTATGTATGTATGTATGTATGTATGTATGTATGTATGTATGTATGTATGTATGTATGTATGTATGTATGTATGTATGTATGTATGTATGTATAATTATAAATAATTATATGTCTAATACATCTTTCTATAAAAAGTATTCATACATTCATTTGTAGTGGCTTTTGAAAATATTTCTGTGTTTCATTTCATAAACAGTGCAACTAAATTAAATTGTTTTTGTTTTGTACATAGTTTGTTTTGTTGCAGAGAATATTTGTATTGCGTGTGTATAAGTGAGAATAACACAATGCCCGCAGGGGCATGTTTGGCCACCATTGATTTAAAAGGAAAATTGTTATCATTAAAAATCGATGCAGCAACCAAACAGGAAACTTGGCTGTAAAAGAACTGAAGGCAAGTCACACTAGTGAATATTTAAAATGTGTGATACTCGATGTCCTAAAGGAGTATGACATTGATTTTAACAATAATAACCGATAATGGAGCGAATATGATTAAAACAGTGAAAGATTTAAATGCAGAACTACAATATTCCCAGGAGGAAGATGATTTTGATCATGTTAATGAAGAACACTGTGATACAATGGAATTAATTCAAACGCATTTTTCATCCTTCAATATAACTTGTATTCGCTGCGTAGCACATACACTCCAACTTTGTGTGCAAGATGTCTTAAAAACTGGAAACCTGCAGATCTGTAATAAAAAGATTGAGAAGTCCAACGTATGCCAATATTTTAAAAAATATGAACAGCACAAAACCAATAATAGACTGCATAACGAGATGGAATTCAACATTTGGTATGATTAAAATTCTGTTGGAAATTAAAGATGTCATAGATCCACTAAGCATTGAAAATTTGAGTATACATATGAGTCCTGATGAATGGAATTTTGCGAAAGAATTTACACAAGTGTTTCAACCCATTTATAATGCTACAATTAAACTACAAACTGTGCAGTTATATTTCAGCGAATCATACATTATTATAGTGGATATATTATTCGATCTTGAAAATTTAAAAATCGGGTCAAATGCCGGAATCACTTTTAAATTCTATAAATAAAAGAAGAAGTAAACTGTTTGACGTCGACCTATTTAATGCAGCTATATATTTGGATCCCCGAATTAAAATTTGCTTGGATTCAGAGCGCAAAGAAAATACAAAGAGATACATATATAACCAGTTTATATAAAAGAATAAATTCAATTAAAGGTAAATAATTATTATGTATGGATAAATGCACAATCAAACTTAATTAATTTGATGAAAATATATTAATTACTGTTTATTTTTTCTATATTTTTTATAGAAATTGCGTCTGAAGTTGTTAACCAGTGTGTGATAGATGAAGAATCGCAATCAACAAGTACCAAAGCGAAATCTTTGACAGAGTTTATAAAGAACTGGATCGAGATATATACCTCTGAAACCAACTTGCCTTTATTAACGGAATTAGAAGTCAGTTTTATGGCGTATGAACGAGAACAAAGGTTACCCCTGAATGGCAATATTCTAGATTATTGGTGTACTAAAAAAGTCCATTAACAACTTTAGCCGAAATAATATTGGGAGTTCCATCTACGCAGTGTAGAACGACTTTTTTCTGCTTTAAAATTCATATTATCAGATCAGCGTAATCGATTGACACATCATTTAATGTAAAAAACATTTTGATGGTAAAAGTAAATGGTGTATTTAATTATGAAAAAGTAAATTAATTTACCGTCATACATAGTTTATAATATTTTTATAATGTGAAATGAATTTATGTATATTGTATCTTAAGAAAGTATTTTAATAATTTTAAATAAAAAAAATTGTATTACTGTTATTTTAAAACTATTGTAGAAAGAAATATTCTATATAGTATAAGGTTACATTACAGGCAAAAAACTTTATTATTATTCTATAGTAAATGGCAAACAAACCGTTAATTTTGAAAGTGGTATAAGTCCTATTTCTAAAAAAAATTGTCGAGGATGGGATCGTTTTATATACAAAATAATAATTTTAAAATTCGCTAAAATTTACAAATTCTGTAAAATATGATTTTCCTATACTATAAATTAGTATATTTACATAGAAACATAAATGTTTGGTAACTAACTATTAAATATTATAATATTAAAATGAGTTTATTTTGAATAAAAATAATAAATTAGAAAATAAAATTGTAAAATATTTGCTTTTGAAGATAGTATGAGGCCATTCAACTAAGAAAATGACGTGCATTTTCGCAATATGCATATTGAATTTTTTTCATATTTTACATAAATATGTAAAGTACCTTTATCAGTGCCATAAGGTACTCTTAAGCTTCGATAACTAAATATTGCACAATTTCCAAAAAAAATCCAAAGATGCGCGAAATAGTTATTTAACATTTACACATATTTTTCTCGGAAGATAAAAATATTTTAAATATGATTATAAACATCATTATTTCCATTCAAGTTGGACATTTCCTACCTGTATTCTTTATGAATTAGTTTTCTTAAAAAATCCAAAAAACTGGTTAATTAAAATTTTCCAATTGAAAATTTGCAGTGTGTAATAATGTTTAATAAGAAATAATAAAAATATTAATTATTTCCATGAATTTATAATTTTTATAAAAGAACATGTGTTACATTTTTTGAATGTAATATGTAAGTTACTGTTCTGATTATTTTGTTCTAAATATTAAGTAGATAATCCAGATTTAGACATGTGATAGTTTTATTAGCAGTATTCCTAGCTTTATTCCCTTCCCAGAAGGAAGATGTTTCCGTAATACAATTTATATCAATAAATAAATTCAAGAAACGGCATATTTCATAAAAATTAAATATTTAAAAATTGTTTAAAATAAATTTAAATATAATATTTTATAACTTATATTGAATAAAAAGTTAATATCTTTTTTAATAAAATCAAATATTATAAAAATAAATATATGTATAAATATTAATCAAAACAAATAAAGGAACATGTACATACAGTGTCTCTCTTAAGTATTCGAATTTAATGGTTTATGAAAACAGACATCATTTTATAATAGATTTTGTGGAAAAAATAAATAAATAAATTTATTATGTAGTCCAGACAGTCTTAAATTTTATACTACATTTTAAAAAATGTAAAAAAATAGTTTACTTAAACTAATTTATTTTTTTTTTTTTGTGCAAAAAATTACTTCACAAAAGTATTCGAACTTTTTGTATACATCATATTTAGATTAGCATTATGAAGTAAAAATAAATGATTAAAATGAAATTAATATTTTGTATAGTAGCCTTTGTTTTTAAAAACAACTTCCAAGCGACGTGGGACCGTTTCAACCAATTTATGGAATAGTTCTGGCGTTACTATGTCCCATTCTTCAAGACAATCGATTCAAAATTTCTCATAGCCCCAATACAAAGGTACATATTCTCGGAAATAGATTTATCGTTAATAACTTCGGCAAAAATATCGGTATAACCACTAAATACGCACATACTATGTATATAATAAGAACAGAAATCATATTACCAACGTAGATCTGTATAGGTCGATTATTGGTCACAGCTCCCATATATGGTCCACTTTTGAAAAATACTTACATACAAATAACTAATTAAGAAATAAAGATATTGGAATAATATTCAACATAAATATGTTTTGTGTATACATATATCACTTTGCAAAATATTTTTCGGATTGGTCCATAATTGGGCATAGCTCCCATATAAGGCCCATTTCCGATAACCACGTAATCGGACATATAATTCATCATGAATGTGTTTAAAGTAGATATAAAACACCCAGCGAAATTTTTTCCGGCTCGGCCCATAATTGGTCACAGCTGCTATGTAAGGTCGACTTCAGAAAATTACTTAAATGCACATAACTAATTTAGAAATAAATATATTGAAATAATATTCAACAGAAATAATATTCAATATAAATATATCACTCTGCAAAATGTATTTTTGATAGGTCCATAATTGGGCATAGATCCCATATAAGGCCCATTTCCGATAACCACGTAAACACACATATTTCATAACTGAATGAAGATATCGGTATAATATTAGTCATGAATGTGTTTATAGTAGATATGAAACACCCTGCGGAATGTTTTCCGAATTGTACCTTACCTTAGATATACTTAAGCGGTTTATTGTTGAATAAAATTGTGGACATTTAAATCAAATTTTGAAGGAGGTTTTGTATAGGGGCTATAGTCAAATGAGACCCTATGAATGACTCTCGTGAATTATAAAATTCATGAGAGTCATCGAGCCTAGTATAGAACTTGGCTTTGCAGCTTTTTGTCGAGATACGAGTATATTAAACATAATTATGAACTTAAAAGCCCTACTCGTCGGGTTCAGTTTTAAGGGGGCTAGGTGAAATAATGAACCAATGTTAATAATTTTCAATAGGCTTCGTCTCCGTTACCATAGAAGATGATGTGCCAAATTTCATTGAATTATCTTCAAAATTAAGACCTGAAGTTTGATTACAAGCTTTACAAGCCATATTCAGGGGTTCAGTTGTATGGGGGCTAGGTGAAATAATGGACCGATCTTAACCATTTTCAATAAGCTTCGTCTCAGGTACCATAGAAGAATTTCATTGAATTATCTTCAAAATTGAGACCTGAAGTTTGATTATAAGTTTTGCAAGCCTTATTCAGGGGTTCAGTTGTATGGGGGCTAGGTTAAATAATGGAAACAATAGAAAGATCATGTACCAAATTTCATTGAATTATCTTCAAAATTGCGACCTATAGTTTGGTTACAAGGTTTACACGGACGGACGGACATAGCCAAATCGACTCAGAAAATGATTCTAAGCCGATTGGTATACTTTAAAGTGGTGTATAATTAGGCTATAAAAATAAGTTTTTTACGGATCGGTCCATAATTGTTCATATCTGCCACTTCAGAAAATCGCACATTTCATTGATAAATAAAGATATCGGAATAAGAATATTTTGTGTATATAAGAAGTCTTTTTTTAAAATTAGGATCAATGCATAAATGGTCTTAGTTCTCATATAAGGTCCATTTCCATAAGTCACTTTTTCCAATATATTTCATTCAATTATAAATATAAACGGATAAAATCCGACACAGTGAGTTTTTTATCGAAAATCATTCTGTTAAATTTTGTTCGGATTGGCCATATCTCCATAAAAAGTAAATATAATTTCTAAATGTTAGCACCCTTATCACGGAAGCACAATTTACACTTCCACAATTTATTATATACGTGTTTAGTAATATTTATAAGGGTTTTCATAAAAAGTAACTTACAGGTGGAGGGTATTTAAGATTCGGCATAGCCGAATATAGCACTCTGACTTGTTTAATTTGAATTGATCAACTCTTTTTCTTTGAACATTTTAAGCGCTTACACAGGAAGGATTTAGAACATAATTATGCAATTTTCCAAAAAAAAATATAATGTTAGATATTCCATATAACCACTACCTGCATAATGGGTTAATTAATGGGCAATAAAACACGTGTTTAAGGATTCTAAAAAGAGTTCTTAGAAAAAATTCGAATATTTTTGTGCAGTACCTGAAATGGCCCTTTTTGGGTTTTTTCCATTTTCTTGGAAACCATTGGAAACCAAGAATTGATAAAATTTCATTAAAAAATTTTAAATACTATTATTATTTTTAAAGTTGTATCATAAAATAACACAGTAATTCATAAAAAATAATAAATTCAAATATTTATGTGAGACGCTGTATGTACATATTTCTAAACATGCAAATAAAACTAAATCAGTTTGTATGAGTACACTATAAATGTACAAAACAAATAAAATACTTCACACATTTCCCACATAATAACGCACATGATCGCTAAAAATGTCCTCTACGTGTGCGGTAAAAGAGTATACACTACGTGAACGGTAAAAGAGTGTACACTTTGTGTACGGTAAAAGAGCACTAAAATGTACGCTAAAATCCTCTAAAACCTCCGCTAAAAGTTACAAGCACAAAAGCGTAGGATGCCTTGAAGCGTAGAATGCTTAATGTAGATCTACTTTCTACTTTTATAAGTGTCATAAGCGGCGCACGAATATGTCAGCTGATTTTGACAATTTATATTCTGTTTTTAATGTGTATTTATCAATTTTAATAACTAAAACAAGTAAGAAATTATAGTCGGGCGAGGCCGACCATATAATACCCTACACCTTTGACAAAAATATAATGTGATTTAGTTGCCATAATAAAGCATTTAAGTTAAATTGTACCTTGCCTTAGATATACATACTTAAGCCGTTTATTGTTGAATAAAATTGTGGATATTTAAGTGAAATTTTGATGGGGGCTTTTCATAGGGGCTAGGGTCATATGAGAACCTATTATTATGGAATTCGTGCGGGTCATCAAGTCTTGTATACAACTTGGTTTTTGCAGCTTTTTGTCGAGATATAAGTATATTAAATATAATTATGAACTTAAAAGCCCTATTCGGCGGGTTCAGTTGTATGGGGGCTAGGTGAAATAATGGACCGATGTATACTATTTTCAACAGGCTTCATCTACGGTACCATAAAAGATCATGTGCCAAATTTCATTGAATTATCTTCAAAATTGCGACCTGTAATTTGATTAAAAGTTTTAAAAGCCCTATTCGGGGGTTCAGTTGTATGGGGGCCAGGTGAAATAATGGACCGATGGTAACCATTTTCAATAGGCTTCGTCTACGGTACCATAAAAGATCATGTGCCAAATTTCATTGTATTATCTTCAAAATTGCGACCTGTAGTTTGATTACAATTTTTAAAAGCCCTATTCGGGGGTTCAGTTGTATGGGGGCTAGGTGAAATAATGGACCGATCTTAACCATTTTCAATAGGCTTAGTCTACGATACCATAAAAGATCATGTGCCAAATTTCATTGAATTATCTCCAAAATTGCGACCTGTAGTTTGATTACAAGTTTTAAAAGCCCTATTCGAGGGATTCATTTGTATGGGGGCTAGGTGAAATAATGGACCGATGTAAACCATTTTCAACAGGCTTCATCTTCGGTACCATAAAAGATCATGTGCTAAATTTTATTGAATTATCTCCAAAATTGCGACCTGTAGTTTAATTACAAGTTTTAAAAGCCCTATTCGAGGGGTTCAGTTGTATGGGGGCTAGGTGAAATAATGGACCAATGTTAACCATTTTCAATAGGCTTTGTCCCTGGGACAATAGAAGATCATGTACCAAATTTCATTGAATTATCTTCAAAATTGCGACCTGTAGTTTGATTACAAGGATTACAAGCCCTATTGGGGGGTTCAGTTGTATGGGGGCTAGGTGAAATAATGGACCGATCTTAACCATTATCAATAGGCTTCGTCTCTGGGACAATAGAAGATCATGTACCAAATTTCATTGAATTATCTTCAAAATTGCGACCTGTAGTTTGATTACAAGGTTTACATGGACGGACGGACGGACGGACGGACATAGCTAAACCGACTCAGAAAATGATTCTGAGCCGATTGGTATACTTTAAGGTGGGTATAGGACCAATATTATTGTGCGTTACAAACATCAGCACAAACCCAATATACCCTCCCCACTAAAGTGGTGTAGGGTATAACGAGTTAAATGGTGAAAATATAAACAAAAAACTTAAAAAAACGCGAAGTTCTTTGCAAATAAAGCAAACATTTGACGCTTAAGAAGCGTAACATGTAACTTGATGCGTAGGATGCAAAGAATGTATGATAAGCACGAAATGCTTTGGCGCGAAGGCGCGTAGTGTGGACCTCCAGCTTAATGCGACTTGCTTGTTTTTTGAATAATTTAAAAAAATCGGCAGAGTCATACGACTGTAAAATTTTAAATCCGTATTTTCTCTCAATGGGTGATGGTTTTATTACATATTGCGTTTAGTTGTTCTACGTTGTTCTACGTAATAAATATCACTTATAAGGTTTTCGGGGATGCTTGTTAGGATTTTGCATTTCATTTATAATACATACAGTTTTTAATATAATTTTTTTTAATTTTTGTATTAAATAGATCGAGAAACACTTTTATAAACCTTTGTAATTTTGTCATTTCCAATTTAGAACATTTTTGTCAACTTTTTGTCAAAGACAGATTCCTAAAAGAAATATCCACAAAATATGTATCATCGAACTGAGAATCGCTGAGGATATATTTGGCGCAACCCCAACATCAAAAAATATACAAAAAACTACCAAAATTATTATAATGTCAATAAAAACAAGTTATTTTATTAATGCAATTGTAATGAGTAATAAATTGGCAAAAGAAAACGGTAAATTTTTTCTAGTAAAATTATTAAAAAATACAAAATTACATGAACCAATATACATTTTAGATATTCGTTTTTATACCCTCCACCACCATCAGTGGTGATAGAGGGTATATATAACTTTGTCATTCCGTGTGTAACACCAAGAAATATTCATCGGAGACCCAACAAAATATATATATATATATATATATATATATATATATATATATATATATATATATATATATATATATATATTCTTGATCCTTATGAAATTCTGAGTCGATTTAAGTATGTCCGTCTGTCTGTGTAAAACACGCTCACGTTAAAATGAAGCAATAGAAATTCACGAAATTCACCCAAGACATTCTCTATTATCCGGTAGAGTTTGGTATTGAAAATCAGAAAACTAAATCGAAAAAACACATTATTTTTTGTGCCAGGGATCAAGTGTATTCAAACTCTTTACAATTGATCCAATATTTCCCATAGCCCCCATTTAAAGATGTATATTCCAGGAATTAGTTTATCGTTAATAACTCCCTCAAATATATCGGTATCAGCACAAAATTCTGTACATACAAATATAAAATGAATAGAAATCATACTACCAACGCACGATGGGGTAAATCTCGCAAAAGTGGCGATTAATTGGTTTTTGAAAAATGATTTTTTTGTATAAAATTGGGTACCGAATAAAACTAGACAAAATTATGTATCACTAACATTAAAAATATTTTTTTTTAAACTTTACTGATTTTTTGTACTGCGCTTTCGAAGTTGAACATTTTTTTTTAATTTTTTAAAAAACCAAAAAAATTAAATTTAAGAATTTTTCAGATTTAATTTGAACAAGAAAAAAATTCAAAAATAAATATTTCAAAATGGAACCATCAACTTCAGGTACTTGGGAATATATTTTGATAGATTTTATTAAACTCTTAGTTTTCTTAATATTTTTTGCATTTTTTTTTAAATAGTCTGAAATTAACCTGTTTTTTATTGTTATTGTTTTAAATGTAGCCATAAAATATTTACATTAACATTAGTTTTCTTAGTTTTTTATTTATTTATTTATTTTATTATTATTATTATTAAAATTGTTGTTTTTTAAATTTTAAAAAATATTTAATGGGGTGCAATTTGTTGTACTAAAAAAAATTGAGAATTTCAGAAACTACGCGAATAATACAGCTAGATATTATGTTGAGAAGTATCCATGGTATTACATGTCCCCCACTCTGTATACATTTTTTATTCATGGCCCTGAAATAATTGATCATGCTCTTTTGCCAATTGGCCAACTTTCTGAATAAGCTCAAAGGCAAGAAACAAGGATTTCAAAAACTACAGAGAACATTTTTCACGAAGATGTAGTAGAGAAAAAACTAATAAAGACATATTTAATATACTTTTGTTATGCTCCGATCCTATAGTTTCAAGTATGGCAAAAAATAGGAAAAGAAAAAAACTGTTCTACCAAAAGCGGCATTGGATCTCCTTATTCTTTCAAATGACTCGAATAATAAGAATCACTCTGCAGAATGTAGTGATGATAGTTTCGATGATGATAGTGAGAATGAAAATTTCATTGAATAAGAAAATAACAGAAATAATTTACTACCCATTTTCAATTAATAAAAAATAAATTTTAGTTAAAATAATCTAAATTAATATAAAAATTGCTTAAGATATTTTATTTCTTTTGTTAAATATTGGTATATTTTTTAAGTTATTAATGTTGTGGGTCTATTTCGGTTGTAATTTCTATGTGAACTAGGAGAAATAATGGACCAATTCAAACTAAACAATGCGCGACAGATACTTTATATGGGAACTATGATTAAATATGGACATACCACTTAATTCATTATTAAATGTTTATATTCAGATAAAACTCGACGTGTTTGTGTATAGATAAATCATTATATTAAAACGTTTGAAACTGGTCTATTAATATAAAATTTTATGAACCTAACCAAAATTAGTTCCACATATGCATAAATGTTAGTACCCTCACTACGGAAACAAAAATTTTGTCAAGTTATCTAAAAATTAGATAGTTAAATGGGTTTTAATAAAAAGTAGCTTGCTGGTGAAGGATATTTAAGATTCGGCATAGCCGAATATAACTTGTTTAACTTTAAAGAGGTACCTATGAAAATTGAAATAAAATTTTCACGAAACCTGCTTCAAAGTGTGTTCAACATATTGGTGTGAATGGTTTATGCGAATTTTCTAAAGCAACTTTTGGCCAAAAATCATTTTCTCTGGCCCTGTGTGCGTATCACTCGACTCTTATTATCTTTTTTAAAATACGGATGCAATATCATTTTATTTTCTATAAGTAAAGTCGTACGTAATAACTCATAGTCTAAACCCACTTTTTATAAACTAAGTTTTTATGAATACAGCTCCAATTTTTTTATTATGTTCATGTTATTCAAAATGATTGATACCTTTTATTTGAATATTAAAAATAAAGAAGTTTTAATCAGTAAAGTGGTTTTAATGGTGAAATGTTATTCGTCTTTTATTTTCAGTTTGAACTTCTTTATTAAATATTTATAAAAAACTCAAATATGAACGAGTGACTAAAACATAGCAAGTCATGTACTATCAATAAAATGTGCAAAAGTATGCATTGGTAGAAATTATTTTTGATCTGAAATACAAACGAACTGGCCCTATGTATTTTTAATTCACAGAACGATTTTAAATTTAGAATTTTGAGTGGCAACATTGAAGATAAATCTGATTTTTTATTAACAGAAAGTAACATTGTGTCATTGAGCTGTGCAAAATTTCTCTTAAGAGTCGATTAAGAAACTTAATGTGTTGTGCTTATACATATATTATAAATATACCTATATAGTATAATAACAAAGAATAAACAAAATAATCGTTTATAAAAATAATTTTTATCTCAATTGAAATCTTAAAGAGATAATTCAGCGCTTGGAAATTTTTCAAGATTCATTTGTTTACTGTAAGCAATATAATATATATGTATGGAGTGTATGTGAATTAATATTATACAAATAATATTAATAAAATAAAAATAATAATAAAGTGTATAGATAGACTGGCTTTTAATATTCTTCTTAGTTTCTTGAGTTTGCATGATTAATGTAAGCATGCCAATTTAAATACATACATACATACATATGTACATAGTACACAAAGCTCATTTACTACAAGACTAGCATAATCCAAAATTTGGGTTTTTAATATCAGTACTATTTTGAAAAATGTCTATTATTTTCGGTGTGCGAGTGATTTTTTGTTATAAATGTCAAAACTAAAGCCATAGTTTTCACCTATTTTATATTTATACCAGTCTTGTAGTAAATGTTCCCAGAAAAGAACTACTTGACTTACCTTAACAATTACCAATGCTCTATTACAATTACTTTAAATTAAAAAATAATGCCTGAAATGTGGAACTAAATATTTTATATTAATTTTAAATGAAAATTTATTTCATTTAGTACATTCGAAAACCTAGAAATTTTAATTAAATTAACATTTCAATTAAAGTAAAATTTCAATTAATATTAAAAAATTTTAAATTTCTTTTATTAAATTAAAACTAAAACTTATTAATTAAATTAAAATTTTGAATTTTTGTATATATCGTACATTTTTTAATTTCTTTTTTTTTCACCACTGATTAATTATTATAATTTTGTTGTTTTATGTACATTTTGGTGCCGGAAATCAATTGAAAAGTATAATATTGGGTAAATAATAGGACTTTTTCTGATTTCTTCAAAAATTGTGTCATTAAAATTATATGTATTATCTTAACATTTCGACCAAATCTTATCTTTTAGAGAAAATTATCTTTCAAACAAGGTATAAACTATAAGTATCAAGCTACAAATGAAAAAGTTATACGCAAAAACTTCTAATTAATCAGTATTTTACTCGATTTTTTGGGTAGACATTTTTGTTTACATCACTTCTGCATGGAAAACAAGTAAGAATGTATAGTCGGACATGGGCGACCATATGATACCCGGCGTCATGAAATAACTCCCCAAGAAATAATGGAAATGAAATGGAACTACAAATATGTACATTTGGGAATTTAATTCGTTTTTGGGGCATTATTTCACATTTAAAATGGGGAGTTATTTTATTATGAAATAATTCCTCAAAATTCAAAAATGAAATAAATCCCTAAAAATATTTTTGGGGAGTTATTTCATTATATTACTTTTGTCACACGAAATAAAAAATATATGTCTGATAGCCAGCCTTCGGCCGGCGCAAGGGTTTTATCCTTTGGGTACATTGGACAACGGCTTCGCTAAGAATACACCCTCCTTGTATCAGGAGTGTTCGGCCTTAGGCCGGCTATTTAGGAAATCTTAACTAAGCGAAGCCGGTGTTGCTCATATTATAGAGTGGTAAATCCTTGCGTCCGACCGTAGGCTTGCTATTTAGGAAATATTTACTAAGCGAAGCCTTTGTTGGACATACCATAGAGTAGAAAGTCCTTGCGCCCGGCCGCAGGCCGGCTATTAAGGGAATCTTTATTAAGCGATTAAACTGAAATGTATTAAACTTTGAAGCCCCACTCGAAAGTATGAGCGACCTACTTTTTTAGAAATGTCACTAAAACCGACTTGTTCCATAATTTGTTATTTTTAAATGGGAACTTATTTCATTCATTTTAATTTAGGAAGTTATTTCATTTCGTTGGGGCTCACCTCTCACCTTCGTGAGAAGGGTATATAAAAGTTTGTCATTCCGTTTGTAATTTCTATAATATAATTTTCCGACCCCATAAAGTATATATATTCTGGATCCCTATAGGTAGCGGAGTTGATTAAGCTGTGTCCGTCTGTCTGTGTGTCTGTCTGTCCGTCTGTCCGTCTGTGTGTTTGTTGAAATAAGTTTTTAGAGGACCCCAGATATCGGCGAGATCCGAATCATCAATAATTCTGTTAGACATGCTTTCGAAGATCAGCAAAATCGGTCCATAAATACCGGAGATATGGGCAAAAATCCGAGACAACCTCTGAAAATTTCATAAAAAAGACAATTTTTTAATGCTTTGATATACGCAACAACAACAACACTGCTTATTCATTTAGTATTTCGTTTCATGTGTTTGGATGGCTGTGTGTTTAATTACCTTGTTATACCCACCATCAAAAAAGATGGGGGGTATATTGATTTTGTCATTCCGTTTGTAACACATCGAAATATTGGTCATAGACCCATAAAAGTATATATATTCCGGGTCCTTATTAAATTCTAAGACGATCTAGCCATGTCCGTCCGTCCGTCTGTCTGTTGAAATCACGATAGGGACCACACGAGAGGAGCTAGACAGTTGAAATTTTGCATAAGTATTTTCTATTGCTAAGGTTTGTTTGGTATTGAAAATGGGTAATATCGGTCCACTTTTTCGGATAGCCCCCATACAAATGGACCTCCAAAAAACAGCTTTAACGGGCATAACTGTTTTATAAGTAGGAGTATAGCGATGAAATTCAGTATAAGTAAGTTTCTTGCGAACCAAAACCTTTTAACCAATTTTTTTTAGGATCGGCCCATAAATGACCCTACCCCCCATATAAGGTCCCCTTTAGAAAATTACTTTAACACTTATTACTGGTCCAAAAATGCGAGTATAGCGATGAAATTCGACATAAATAAGTTTCATGTGAGCCAAAATTTTTCTACCAAATTTTTTGAGGATCGGTCCATAATTAAGCCTACCCCCCATATAAGGTCCCCTTTAGAAAATTACTTTAACACTCATTACTGGTCCAAAAATGCGAGTATAGCGATGAAATTCGGTATAAGTAAGTTTCTTACGAAACAAAATCGCTCTACGAATTTTTTTTAAGATCGGCCCATAAATGACCCTATCCCCCATATAAGGTCCCCTTCTGAAAATTACTTTAACGCTCATTACTGGTTAAAAAATATGAATATAGTAATAAAATTTTACACAATTAAGTTCCTCGTGAGCCAAAATCTTTTTAATAACTTTTATGTGGATAGGTCCATAATTGGCCCTACTCCCCCTATTGGGTACACTTCAGGAAATAGCTTAAACGCTCATTACACTCTTAAAAATACGAGTAAAGCGATGAAATGCTACACACGTAAGTTTCTTACGAGCCAAAACCTCTGTACCATTTTTTTTGGATCGGCCCATAAATGACCCTTCCCCCATATAAGGCAAATAACTACAATGCTCATTACTGGCTTAAAAATATGAGTGTGACGAAAATTGACGCACATAAGTTTAATGCGTGCCAAAATCTCTCCACCAAATTAAGGGAGGATCGGTCCATAATTTACCCTACCGCCCATATAAGGTCCCCTTCAGAAAATTACTTAAACGATCATTACTGGCTTAAAAATATGAGTTATGAAATACGGTTATGAAATTCGCTCCGAATTTCATGGGGAATGTGTTGCTAATACACAAAAGGTTCCCTTCAGGAAAGAGTTTTTGTTAATAACTACGAGTGTTCCTTATTTAAAATACGAGTATAGCGCTGAAATTTGTACAAATTTTTTGAGTATCGGTTCATAATCGACGCTCACGGTTTAAGAATTGAAATAAAATATTTGTTTTTTTTAAATTAATATTTTGTTAGTTCAAAAGAGCTTGGGCCATAATTTACTTAAGCCATATTCCAAATATCACGCTGATGTTTATAGGGGAGCATTCCTTTTACGGCATACTGTTTGATGGTGGGTATATGAGATTCGGCACAGCCGAATATAACACTCTTACTTGTGTATATTATTTTTGTTTCTTGGTGCATTCAGTTTCGTATGTTTGGATGTCTGTTGGTTTCATTCCGTTGTGTATTTTGTTTTTGCTTTTTTGTTTTGGAGTATTTCGTTTCGTATGTTTCATTGCCTTATGTAAGTTAAGCAAGACGATATTCGTGCTTTAAAAAAATAACGGTTGGGCCACCCATGGGGCCCAACTCACCTTTTAAAATAATACACAATTAAAATTTTATATTTTTTAATTTATTTCCGTTAAACTATCCCGATGTCAGCCTAGAATTGAACTGATATTAATTGTCAGTTCAATTAAAAATGAAACTTAATTCTAGTTTACAAAAGTGCTAAATATAATTAATAAAAATGCTTGTATATTGTTTTTGTTTTTTGGTGTATTCAGTTTCGTATGTTTGGATGTCTGTTGGTTTCATTGCGTTGTCTATTTTGTTTTTGTTTTTTGTGTATTTCGTTTCGTATGTTTGGATGTCAGTTGGTTTTACTGCCTTGTGTATTTTGTTTTTTTGTGTGTTTATTTCGTAATAATGATATAAACGGTAAAATTAAATAAATTAAAATTTTATAGAATTTATATTTTTAAATACACTGTGGTGAAGGGTATATAAGATTCGGCACAGTCGAATATAGCACTCTTACTTGTTTTTTGAGTATTTCGTTTTGTATGTTTGGATGGCTGTGTGTTTCATTGCCTTCTGTATATTGTTTTTGTTTCTTGGTGCATTCAGTTTCGTATGTTTGGATGTGAGTTGGTTTCATTGCCTTGTGTATTTTGTTTTTGTTTGTTTTTATACCCTACACCACTTTAGTGGGGAGGGTATATTGGATTTGTGCTGATGTTTGTAACATACAAAAATATTCGTCCTAGACCCACCTTAAAGTATACCAATCGGCTTAGAATCGTTTTCTGAGTCAATTAAGCTATGTCCGTCCGTCCGTCTGGCTGGCTGGCTGTCCATGTAAACCTTGTGCGCAAGGTACAGGTCGCAATTTTCAAGGTAATTGGATGAAATTTGGCACGCACGTTTTATTTGACCCAAGGACGAAGCCTTGAAAATGGTTACAATCGGTCCATTATTTCACCTAGCCCCCATAGAACAGAACCCCCCGAAAAGGGCTTCTGAGCTCATAATTATGTTAAATATACAGATATATCGATAAAATACGGCACAACTAAGTTTTATAGAAGTCTGGATGACCCTGCCTAATTTCATAAAGATCGGGCCCCATTTGACCCTAGCTCCCATACAAAGTCCCCTTCAGAAAATTACTTGAATGTCCCAAATTAACTTATAAACACAAATATCGCGATGAAATTCAGCACAATAAAATATTATGTAAATATAAATATATTCACAAAATTTTATCGGGCTTGGTCCATATTTGCCCCTAGCCCCCATATAAAGCCTCTTTCAGAAAATTAGTTTTTCATCCATAAATTGCTTAAATGTATCGGAACAAGGGAATATTGAAGATAAATGCTTCATTATGAAAAATAAATCACATTTAATATTCATAACTGGTGTAGGGTATCATATGGTCGGCCACGCCCGACTATACTTTCTTACTTGTTTAATATTTCGTTTTGTATGTTTGGATGGCTTAGTGTATTCAGTTTCGTATGTTTGGATGTCTGTTGGTTTCATTGCATTGTGTATTTTGTTTTTGTTATACCCTACACCACTATAGTGGGGAGGGTATTATACGTTTGTGCTGATTTTTGTAACACACAAAAATATTGGTCCTACACCTTTAAGTATACCGATCGACTCAGAATCACATTTTGAGTCGATTAAGACATGTCCGTCCGTCTGTCCGGCTGGCTGGCTGTCCATGTAAACCTTGTGCGCAAGGTACAGGCCGCAATTTTCAAGATAATTTGATGAAATTTGGACCAAGCATGTTTTTTTGGCACAAGGCCTATTGAAAATGGTTGAAATCGGTCCATTATTTCACCTAGCCCCCATACAACCGTACCTCCCGATTTGGGCTTTTTATGCCATAATTACGTCAAATATGCTATTATCTCTCTACCCTAGCCCCCATACAAACCCCCCTTCAAAAAATGTCTTAAACGTCTAAAATTGACTTGTAAACCTTGTGCGCAAGGTACAGGTCGCAATTTTCAAGGTAATTGGATGAAATTTGGCACGCACGTTTTATTTGACCCAAGGACGAAGCCTTGAAAATGGTTACAATCGGTCCATTATTTCACCTAGCCCCCATAGAACAGAACCCCCCGAAAAGGGCTTCTGAGCTCATAATTATGTTAAATATACAGATATATCGATAAAATACGGCACAACTAAGTTTTATAGAAGTCTGGATGACCCTGCCTAATTTCATAAAGATCGGGCCCCATTTGACCCTAGCTCCCATACAAAGTCCCCTTCAGAAAATTACTTGAATGTCCCAAATTAACTTATAAACACAAATATCGCGATGAAATTCAGCACAATAAAATATTATGTAAATATAAATATATTCACAAAATTTTATCGGGCTTGGTCCATATTTGCCCCTAGCCCCCATATAAAGCCTCTTTCAGAAAATTAGTTTTTCATCCATAAATTGCTTAAATGTATCGGAACAAGGGAATATTGAAGATAAATGCTTCATTATGAAAAATAAATCACATTTAATATTCATAACTGGTGTAGGGTATCATATGGTCGGCCACGCCCGACTATACTTTCTTACTTGTTTAATATTTCGTTTTGTATGTTTGGATGGCTTAGTGTATTCAGTTTCGTATGTTTGGATGTCTGTTGGTTTCATTGCATTGTGTATTTTGTTTTTGTTATACCCTACACCACTATAGTGGGGAGGGTATTATACGTTTGTGCTGATTTTTGTAACACACAAAAATATTGGTCCTACACCTTTAAGTATACCGATCGACTCAGAATCACATTTTGAGTCGATTAAGACATGTCCGTCCGTCTGTCCGGCTGGCTGGCTGTCCATGTAAACCTTGTGCGCAAGGTACAGGCCGCAATTTTTAAGATAATTTGATGAAATTTGGACCAAGCATGTTTTTTGGCACAAGGCCTATTGAAAATGGTTGAAATCGGTCCATTATTTCACCTAGCCCCCATACAACCGTACCTCCCGATTTGGGCTTTTTATGCCATAATTACGTCAAATATGCTATTATCTCTCTACCCTAGCCCCCATACAAACCCCCCTTCAAAAAATGTCTTAAACGTCTAAAATTGACTTGTAAACCTTGTGCGCAAGGTACAGGTCGCAATTTTCAAGGTAATTGGATGAAATTTGGCACGCACGTTTTATTTGACCCAAGGACGAAGCCTTGAAAATGGTTACAATCGGTCCATTATTTCACCTAGCCCCCATAGAACAGAACCCCCCGAAAAGGGCTTCTGAGCTCATAATTATGTTAAATATACAGATATATCGATAAAATACGGCACAACTAAGTTTTATAGAAGTCTGGATGACCCTGCCTAGTTTCATAAAGATCGGGCCCCATTTGACCCTAGCTCCCATACAAAGTCCCCTTCAGAAAATTACTTGAATGTCCCAAATTAACTTATAAACACAAATATCGCGATGAAATTCAGCACAATAAAATATTATGTAAATATAAATATATTCACAAAATTTTATCGGGCTTGGTCCATATTTGCCCCTAGCCCCCATATAAAGCCTCTTTCAGAAAATTAGTTTTTCATCCATAAATTGCTTAAATGTATCGGAACAAGGGAATATTGAAGATAAATGCTTTATTATGAAAAATAAATCACATTTAATATTCATAACTGGTGTAGGGTATCATATGGTCGGCCACGCCCGACTATACTTTCTTACTTGTTTAATATTTCGTTTTGTATGTTTGGATGGCTTAGTGTATTCAGTTTCGTATGTTTGGATGTCTGTTGGTTTCACTGCATTGTGTATTTTGTTTTTGTTATACCCTACACCACTAAAGTGGGGAGGGTATTATACGTTTGTGCTGATTTTTGTAACACACAAAAATATTGGTCCTACACCTTTAAGTATACCGATCGACTCAGAATCACATTTTGAGTCGATTAAGACATGTCCGTCCGTCTGTCCGGCTGGCTGGCTGTCCATGTAAACCTTGTGCGCAAGGTACAGGCCGCAATTTTCAAGATAATTTGATGAAATTTGGACCAAGCATGTTTTTTGGCACAAGGCCTATTGAAAATGGTTGAAATCGGTCCATTATTTCACCTAGCCCCCATACAACCGTACCTCCCGATTTGGGCTTTTTATGCCATAATTACGTCAAATATGCTATTATCTCTCTACCCTAGCCCCCATACAAACCCCCCTTCAAAAAATGTCTTAAACGTCTAAAATTGACTTGTAACCATTTGTATCGCAATGAAACTCAACATAATTAACTATTATTTAACAATATATCCTTTTCCCAAATTTAATGGCCCATGTTTGACCTGTACTCCTATATAAAGCCTCATTTAGAAAATTTGTTTTTTATCAATAAATTGCTTAAATACTTTGGAATTAAGGTAAAATTCAACATAAAAATTTCTTTGTGAAAAATTAAAATTTTTAAAATATACTCATGGTGTAGGGTATTATATGGTCGGCCATGCCCGACTATACTTTCCTACTTGTTTTTTTATGTACTTCGTTTCTTATGTTTGGATGCTGTTGGTTTTACTGCCTTTTATTTCGTTTAGCGTTGTTGTTGTTCGTTTTGCTATAATAATGATATAGTCGGGAAAATGAAATACATTTAAATTTTATGAAATTGATATTTATTAAATACACTATGGTGAAGGGTATATAAGATTCGGCAAAGCCGAATATAGCACTCTTACTTGTTTCATTTTTAAATTGGGGAATTATTTCATAATGAAATAAGTCTCCAAATTTAAGGACTTATTTCATTTTTGTTTTGGGGAGGTATTTCATGACGCCGTCGACATAAGTTCTCAAGATCTTAAAAATGAAGATCTTTAAAATGAAGGAATGAGAGTATAATTTAAAAATTTAAATAAAAGAAATGGAACTACAAATATGTAAAAAGAAGTGGGAAAAAATAAATTTGAATCACCCCTATGGTCATTCATAGTAGTTCATTTTGTATGCAAAATTCCATCAATAAATTTCACAACAGGGAATTTTTTTCACCACCAAAAAATTTAGTGAACGAAATTGGCGATAGGTGTAATATCTTAATTGATTAAAATATTTAATTCTTATATTTTGTTCTGTTGATCTTATTAATTTGATTTTTTTGTCAAAACATTTACATATTTTTCTGTTGGATTAAATTTAATAACAAAAATAGAAAAAATCGTTTAATTCTAGGAACATAAGTTAAATTTAATGTTGTCTCTAATCTTTCCCCCACATTGGTTATTTGTGTTTCTGTTCCCGTATCTATTTCAGGTATTCCCGTGTCCAATGGCGTTTGTTGTATGTCTTCGTAATTGGGCTCTTTAAAATGCATGCAAATATTGTGTAGAGCTGCACGTACATTAGAGAAATGTGCAATGTGCGGCACTATAACGACTTCGCTTGTCTCGACATTAGACTTTCAAGCAGGTCTTCAAAATTCCAATTGTCTTTTCGGCAATACACCTTTCTTTGGAATGAATATCGTTAAACTTCGTTTCTATTGAATTTTCTTGGGGATTTCTGTAGGGTGTCAACAATTAAGGTTCAAATGGATATCTCGAATCACCTACATATAAATAATATTTATGTGACATACATATTGAAATACACAAAATTTATCCAAAAATATACCTATACCAATTAGCTCAGAATCGATTTAGCAATGTCTGGCTGTCATTTCTGTTGTGTGTCCATATGGGTCTATCTATAAGTCGATAGGGTTTGACAGGATTGACAAATTTATGGTCAGAACTGCAATAGCTTTCCTGGAAAAGGCTCGTTCTCTAGGGAACAGTCTGGTGCAGGAATGTTTTGCACGGGCGGTAGATATTGAGATGATTCGATCGTCTCGATATATGTCCCCAGTTGATCTCCTGTCCTTGAGAGAGGCCAGACTACTCTATGAGGGTGCGAACCTTATGTTTTACCACAGGAGGATTAATACTTTGGATATCGATGACACAGTATATAATACTGCGCAATAGGCTATAAGCCTAATATTTTGTAAATATATACATATATTCCTTTCTCCTTATCGTTTGTAAATAATTTCCCTATCTTTGTACATATTTTCTATTTTAGTTTTAAGAGATTATTTAATATTTAGTTAATAAGTTATCTATCTCCTTTTTCTTCCCTTTTTTCGGAGAATATTTTATTTAATGACATATTTGAAATGTAATTAATTTTTGAATGATGGATTTTGTGGTGAGACTACAAATACTTTTATTTATTTAGTTGACAAGTCCCACTAAAATACTTAGTATGTAGGAAAAAATATATAATATAAAATAGTTTTAAGCGAACATGTAAAGAATGATACTTTGAAAATAAACTTGAACTTCAAGATAATTTGATGAAAGTGGTTGAAATTGGTCCATTATTTCGGAATTAAGATAAAAATCAAATTAAATGTTTTTATTTAACATACTCACTGGTGTTGGGTATCATATGGTCGGCCGTGCCCGACTTTACATTCATATTTGTTATTTTTTTAAATTACTTACATAAGAGCAGTGTTGCCACTTTGGTTATTATTAACCAAAAATTGGTTATTTTTATTTTGCATGTGTACATGTGAATTACTTTTTCGTTTTGGTTATTTTTTGCAAAGAATTGAACTAAATGCTGTTTGCTTTTATTCTAAAAATAAAATTAAAAAAAACTTCTTTTATCTCTAGTTTTAAATCAACTATGTAAATATACATATCGTCCTGTTTTGAATTTTGGTAATATGTGGAATTTTTTTTTTTTTACTATTCGCAATTTTTTATTACTGCAATTCGTACATCTACTGGTTATACTTATGTGCATAAGGGTATTTTTCGAACAATAATCGCGATATATGCAAAGATTTGATACTCATGATATTTGACTTCTACCAAATTTTGGTCAATTTGTCGAATAATTTGGATAGATTATGTTTACAAATATTGCTGAAGTTATGAATGTAATGCTAACATCTGCTACATGGTATTATAATTTGGTCAAATATACCCCTTAAACCCAAATTTCGAACGAAATCTCCAAATCTGTAGATAAAATGGGAAGAATTTTATAATTTAAAATTGTTTTCCAAAAAGTCATATGTGGAGTATTTTTGAATTGCGCTAAAACGCGTTAAAAACTCAGTTGTTTTTTAAAATAAATATTAATTACATTTGTTAACGAATCCGCGAAGAGACATATATTTATTGTTGAAAACACGATAGAGTCGAAAAGAAACAAGATAGAAAACTGAAATATTTTGCCAAAATATTTTTAATTGACCCAGTTTGATTGGTATTGAAAATGCGAAATATCGGTCAACGATTTCCTATTCAGAAAATTACTATATTGCTTAAAAAAGCATCTATAGCGATGAAATTCAATATAAAAAAGTTTTATTGGAAATGTATTTGTCAAAGTTTATGAGGATCGGTACATAATTGACTCTATCCCTCATAAAAAGTCTCCTCAGAAAATGACTTTAAAGCTCATAATGTACTGCAACATAGCAACAAAATTCGAAATAATCAAGTTTTAAAGGAACTAAAATATCTCTGTCAGATTTTATGAGAATTGGTCCATAATTGACCATACGTCTCATATAAGATTCCGTACAGAAAATTACATTAACGCTCATAACTGTCTTCATAATACCAGTTTAGCGACGAAATTTAACATAGTTACAAGTTCCACTTCAGAAAATGAATTTGTTATTTTAATGTCCAAATGTAAACATGAAACAAATAAAAATGATTTTGTTTACTTTTTTCTTAATTTGGTTATTTTTTATTCGAATTTTGGTTAGAAAAAAATTTTGTTGTGGCAACACTGCATAAGAGCCAAAAAATTCTTAAATTATTATTATATTCTTGTGCGAGATGTATTCTTTTTTCTAGAAATATTTAGGTTACAAACATACACAGTAGCGTTATTAATGTCTACTATTAGTACTATTGGATAGTAGGCCAGACAGCTCGATCGGTCAAGAACTGCGGGAATTAGAGGGAGTCAAAGTTGGACATTTTGGTCATACAGGGTTTTATTAAAATGAGTGTAACTTTCCTAGCAAAAATTGTCCAAAGGAGTTCAGATAGCTCAAAAATGAGCGTCAAAAATGAGTGACTTATTCTGTTTTATTATTATAATGCAGAACATAAAAGCGATTAGTAAAAGTAAAATCCTTAAATATTAAATAATAATGAAAGAGAATTTTAATTGGAAAAATTAAAATTTTTCTGATTTAATGTGAAAAACTCCAAAATTTTCGAGCCAAAAGTGAGTATAATTTTTCAAGGAATATAATTTTTTAAATTTTTATACATTTTTTATCACACTTAATACATAATATTATAAATTTCACCGACATATCCGGGAATTTTCGAGAATGTTTCGAGAATGTTTTTTTATTGCTTCTAACGTTCCATTCTCTGATCTGGCGGTTAAAATAATGACTTATATTAATGCTAGAATTAAGATGTGACGGTTGTTGCTGCTATTGAACTGACTAGGTCATCAATATTCCAGATTTCGCTTCCAAAACAGCAAAGAACTCATGCGGTCATTGACATATTATAAAGTCTAATGTCCTAAAATGTCCAATTTTGACACAATTTCTTGAAAACACTTTACACCAACGTCTTACTCAATTTTTGTATGAATAAATTTTAAAAATCTAAACCCTATAAAAAAGTTGCAAATCATACAAAATCCTCAACTACACTTGACGATATTTAGAACGGTTTGTTTTGTCGGTTACTTAGCCATTTAAGTTCTCAAGATCTTAAAAATGAAGATCTTTAAAATGAAGGAATGAGAGTATAATTTAAAAATTTAAGTAAAAGAAATGGAACTACAAATATGTAAAAAGAAGTGGGAAAAAATAAATTTTAATCACCCCTATGGTCATTCATAGTAGTTCATTTTGTATGCAAAATTCCATCAATAAATTTCACAACAGGGAATTTTTTTCACCACCAAAAAATTTAGTGAACGAAATTGGCGATAGGTGTAATATCTTAATTGATTAAAATATTTAATTCTTATATTTTGTTCTGTTGATCTTATTAATTTGATTTTTTTGTCAAAACATTTACATATTTTTCTGTTGGATTAAATTTAATAACAAAAATAGAAAAAATCGTTTAATTCTAGGAACATAAGTTAAATTTAATGTTGTCTCTAATCTTTCCCCCACATTGGTTATTTGTGTTTCTGTTCCCGTATCTATTTCAGGTATTCCCGTGTCCAATGGCGTTTGTTGTATGTCTTCGTAATTGGGCTCTTTAAAATGCATGCAAATATTGTGTAGAGCTGCACGTACATTAGAGAAATGTGCAATGTGCGGCACTATAACGACATCGCTTGTCTCGACATTAGACTTTCAAGCAGGTCTTCAAAATTCCAATTGTCTTTTCGGCAATACACCTTTCTTTGGAATGAATATCGTTAAACTTCGTTTCTATTGAATTTTCTTGGGGATTTCTGTAGGGTGTTAACAACCAAGGTTCAAATGGATATCTCGAATCACCTACATATAAATAATATTTATGTGACATACATATTGAAATACACAAAATTTATCCAAAAATATACCTATACCAATTAGCTCAGAATCGATTTAGCAATGTCTGGCTGTCATTTCTGTTGTGTGTCCATATGGGTCTATCTATAAGTCGATAGGGTTTGACAGGATTGACAAATTTATGGTCAGAACTGCAATAGCTTTCCTGGAAAAGGCTCGTTCTCTAGGGAACAGTCTGGTGCAGGAATGTTTTGCACGGGCGGTAGATATTGAGATGATTCGATCGTCTCGATATATGTCCCCAGTTGATCTCCTGTCCTTGAGAGAGGCCAGACTACTCTATGAGGGTGCGAACCTTATGTTTTACCACAGGAGGATTAATACTTTGGATATCGATGACACAGTATATAATACTGCGCAATAGGCTATAAGCCTAATATTTTGTAAATATATACATATATTCCTTTCTCCTTATCGTTTGTAAATAATTTCCCTATCTTTGTACATATTTTCTATTTTAGTTTTAAGAGATTATTTAATATTTAGTTAATAAGTTATCTATCTCCTTTTTCTTCCCTTTTTTCGGAGAATATTTTATTTAATGACATATTTGAAATGTAATTAATTTTTGAATGATGGATTTTGTGGTGAGACTACAAATACTTTTATTTATTTAGTTGACAAGTCCCACTAAAATACTTAGTATGTAGGAAAAAATATATAATATAAAATAGTTTTAAGCGAACATGTAAAGAATGATACTTTGAAAATAAACTTGAACTTCAAGATAATTTGATGAAAGTGGTTGAAATTGGACCATTATTTCGGAATTAAGATAAAAATCAAATTAAATGTTTTTATTTAACATACTCACTTGTGTTGGGTATCATATGGTCGGCCGTGCCCGACTTTACATTCATATTTGTTATTTTTTTAAATTACTTACATAAGAGCAGTGTTGCCACTTTGGTTATTATTAACCAAAAATTGGTTATTTTTATTTTGCATGTGTACATGTGAATTACTTTTTCGTTTTGGTTATTTTTTGCAAAGAATTGAACTAAATGCTGTTTGCTTTTATTCTAAAAATAAAATTAAAAAAAACTTCTTTTATCTCTAGTTTTAAATCAACTATGTAAATATACATATCGTCCTGTTTTGAATTTTGGTAATATGTGGAATTTTTTTTTTTTACTATTCGAAATTTTTTATTACTGCAATTCGTACATCTACTGGTTATACTTATGTGCATAAGGGTATTTTTCGAACAATAATCGCGATATATGCAAAGATTTGATACTCATGATATTTGACTTCTACCAAATTTTGGTCAATTTGTCGAATAATTTGGATAGATTATGTTTACAAATATTGCTGAAGTTATGAATGTAATGCTAACATCTGCTACATGGTATTATAATTTGGTCAAATATACCCCTTAAACCCAAATTTCGAACGAAATCTCCAAATCTGTAGATAAAATGGGAAGAATTTTATAATTTAAAATTGTTTTCCAAAAAGTCATATGTGGAGTATTTTTGAATTGCGCTAAAACGCGTTAAAAACTCAGTTGTTTTTTTAAATAAATATTAATTACATTTGTTAACGAATCCGCGAAGAGACATATATTTATTGTTGAAAACACGATAGAGTCGAAAAGAAACAAGATAGAAAACTGAAATATTTTGCCAAAATATTTTTAATTGACCCAGTTTGATTGGTATTGAAAATGCGAAATATCGGTCAACGATTTCCTATTCAGAAAATTACTATATTGCTTAAAAAAGCATCTATAGCGATGAAATTCAATATAAAAAAGTTTTATTGGAAATGTATTTGTCAAAGTTTATGAGGATCGGTACATAATTGACTCTATCCCTCATAAAAAGTCTCCTCAGAAAATGACTTTAAAGCTCATAATGTACTGCAACATAGCAACAAAATTCGAAATAATCAAGTTTTAAAGGAACTAAAATATCTCTGTCAGATTTTATGAGAATTGGTCCATAATTGACCATACGTCTCATATAAGATTCCGTACAGAAAATTACATTAACGCTCATAACTGTCTTCATAATACCAGTTTAGCGACGAAATTTAACATAGTTACAAGTTCCACTTCAGAAAATGAATTTGTTATTTTAATGTCCAAATGTAAACATGAAACAAATAAAAATGATTTTGTTTACTTTTTTCTTAATTTGGTTATTTTTTATTCGAATTTTGGTTAGAAAAAAATTTTGTTGTGGCAACACTGCATAAGAGCCAAAAAATTCTTAAATTATTATTATATTCTTGTGCGAGATGTATTCTTTTTTCTAGAAATATTTAGGTTACAAACATACACAGTAGCGTTATTAATGTCTACTATTAGTACTATTGGATAGTAGGCCAGACAGCTCGATCGGTCAAGAACTGCGGGAATTAGAGGGAGTCAAAGTTGGACATTTTGGTCATACAGGGTTTTATTAAAATGAGTGTAACTTTCCTAGCAAAAATTGTCCAAAGGAGTTCAGATAGCTCAAAAATGAGCGTCAAAAATGAGTGACTTATTCTGTTTTATTATTATAATGCAGAACATAAAAGCGATTAGTAAAAGTAAAATCCTTAAATATTAAATAATAATGAAAGAGAATTTTAATTGGAAAAATTAAAATTTTTCTGATTTAAAGTGAAAAACTCCAAAATTTTCGAGCCAAAAGTGAGTATAATTTTTCAAGGAATATAATTTTTTAAATTTTTATACATTTTTTATCACACTTAATACATAATATTATAAATTTCACCGACATATCCGGGAATTTTCGAGAATGTTTCGAGAATGTTTTTTTATTGCTTCTAACGTTCCATTCTCTGATCTGGCGGTTAAAATAATGACTTATATTAATGCTAGAATTAAGATGTGACGGTTGTTGCTGCTATTGAACTGACTAGGTCATCAATATTCCAGATTTCGCTTCCAAAACAGCAAAGAACTCATGCGGTCATTGACATATTATAAAGTCTAATGTCCTAAAATGTCCAATTTTGACACAATTTCTTGAAAACACTTTACACCAACGTCTTACTCAATTTTTGTATGAATAAATTTTAAAAATCTAAACCCTATTAAAAAGTTGCAAATCATACAAAATCCTCAACTATACTTGACGATATTTAGAACGGTTTGTTTTGTCGGTTACTTAGCCATTTTTTTCGAAAAAATTTAATTAATGAATCATCATATGCAATATGAGAGCAACGAATTTTTAAGGTTTTTGTCATTACGTCATTTTAGTGAAAATTGTTTAAAATTGTTAACTGCATCGTTATTTTTAAAATTTCCGGGGTAGTCGGTGAAATTTATGATATTTTTTATTAAATGTGATAAAAAAATTATAAAAATCTAAAAAAATGATATTCCATGAAAAAATTGGTGACATTCGCCATTTGTAACAAAAATTAATGAGCCTGTATTCTCACTTTCGGGTCGAAAATTTTGGAGTTTTTCACTTCAAATAGGAAAAAATAAAATATTTCCAATTAAAATGAAAATAATCTCTTTCATTATTAATTAATATTTAATGATTTTACTTTTACAAATTTTATCCACAAATCGCATTTATATTCTGCATTATAATAATAAAACAAAATATACTCACTTTTGACGTTCAGTGTATTTCTGCATTGTCTCCAAAAAAAATTTTATACCCTGTACAACCATCAGTGGTGATAGAAGTTTGTAAGACTACCTCAAAAAAAATTTAATTTTTTTGTAATTCTTAAGCAGTTTTCTCAGCCACTACAAAAGATAATCCGAATAATTTTGTCACACGTAATTTTTTTATCCAGGGATCAATTATGTTCAAAATCATAACAATCGATCAAAAATTTCACATAGCCCCCATACAAAGGTACATATTTCCGGAAATGGATTTATCGTTAATAACTTCCTCAAATATATCGGTATCAACTCAAAAAAATAAATATATAATATGAACAGAAATCATACCACTAACGAAGATTCTTATCGGTTCACAATTGGTCATGGCTCTCATATAAGGCCCAATTCAGGAACATAACTTAAACAAGCATATATCATTGATAAAAAAGCTATCGAGATAAAATTTGATATAAAAATGTTTTGGGTATGTATAAATCACTCTACCAATTTTTTTTCCGCATCTGTCCATAATTGGTCATAGCTCCCATATAAGATCCACTTCCGAAAATCACTTAATCGTTCATATTTCACTAACTAATAAAGCTAACGGGCTAAAATTCGACACGAATATGTTTTGTGTATATATAAATCATTCAGTGATTTTTTTCACTCTACCCACATATTTCATTAACTAATAAATATATATAAATGATTATGCGAAATTTTTCCCGAATCGCTCGATATTTAATCACAATTCCCATATAAGGATCATTTCCGAAAATAACTTAAATGCACAATATCATTGAGAATAAAAGTTATCGGAATAAAATTCAACTTGAATATGTTTATGAATATGTATACGGAATTTTTTTCAGATCGGTCCATAATTAGTCATAGCTCCCATATTATGTTCACTTCTGAAAATCACTTAATACCACATAATTCATTATTAAATGATTATATCCGGAAAAAATCAACATGAGCATGTTCTGTGTATAGATAAATCATTTTGCTAAAATGATTTCTAATGGATCCATTATAAGTCGTAGCCCATAATAAGTCATACCACCCGTAAAAAGTCCATATCCAAAAATCACTTAATATACATTTTTCGACCTAATCAAAATAAGTTCTATAAAGAAATTACTATATTACGAAAACAAAACCTAGGAATAGTTATCTAAAAACTAAATACATTGTTAAATGGGTTTTAATAAAAAGTAGGGTTTTAATAAGATTCGGCATAGCCGAATATAGCACTCTAACTTGTTTTAATTTTATAAAAATTTGAAAAATATTAAAAAAATTAGAAAACAAAATTTAAATTAAAAAAATTTTTGTGGAAACAATGTAACTCCTTTGGATAATTTTTGTTAGGACCAATAGGTGAAAAGTTACACTCATTTGAATAAAACCTGTATGACCAAAATGTCCAACTTTGACCCCTTCTAACTAAGGCATTCTTGACCGATCGAGTTGTCTGGCCTACTATCCAATAGTACTAACCTTGGTGCAAATTTCATCCAAATCGTAAGATATCGATTTTAAAAGTTGGGTCACTTGACACGAAATTGCCCGTATAAAAATGAAATGCTTTTGAAATTACACGATTTTTGATAAACATATTATTTAAGGCGTTATTAAATAGCTGACACAAGATCGGGGTGAAAACGGGTTTGGAAAACAAAAAAATAAATCTGTGAAACAGACTGTTTGTTTGTTTGTTTGTTACGCTTTCACGGCAAAACTACTCAACCGATTTACATGACATTTGGACCGTAAATAGGTATAACCCCAAAAGGAACAATAGGCTATATAAGATCTTGATAGGATACCACGCCCCTTTTTACACCCACTTTTTGTAAAACTATTATTAGACCAATTTTGCAATCACAATATGCAAAAACTACTAAACCGATTAACCTGAAATTTTGCACACCGATAGGTATAAGCTTGGAAAGAACTATAGGTTATATATAAGAACTTGATCCAATGCCACGCCCCTTTCTACGCCCACTTTTTATAAAACTATCATAACCTATATCTTATCCTATAATTATATGAAAGAAAAAGTCTGTTTGTTACGCTTTCACGGACAAACTACTGAACCGAATTACATGAAATGTAGAACTCTAATAGTTCTATTCTAAAGTGGAGTAAGAGGCTATATAAAATCTTGATTTGACGTCACAATTCTACTTATGCTCACTTTTTTCTATATAATTGTTATACAAAATTTTCATTCGAGACTTACAGAAAACTACTGAACCGATTTACATGAAATTTGGTATACCGATAGTTCTGATCTCAGGATCAGTATCGGACGCCACGCCCCTTTTTACAGCAACTTTTTGTAAAACAATTATTAAACCAAATTTACGTTCATGCACACAAAAAACTACTGATCCGATTTTCATGAAATCTGTTATAATGAATGTTGTGGAATAAACAGTACGACACATTACATGATCAAAACCTATAATATATAATAATAAATATATATGAGACTCTTTTTTTACTCTTTTACTACATAACTAATAAACTTATTTACATAAAATTTGGCATTTAATAGGTCTAACCTCAGAAGCTAAAAAAACTCTACATGATATTGATTGGATGCTACGCACATTCTCATGTTCACTTTTTGAATAACAGCTATAACACCAAATTTCTAGGCTAAATATAAAAAACATAAACCGATTTTCAAGAAATTTGGCAGCATACAGAGTATTTTTGGAATCAACTTTTTGATCTGGATTTTCTGCTTCATGAAATTTTGCATGATAATAGTTCTATCCTGGAAGGTTAGGTTAGTTTGGGGAAGAGAATGTTTAATACACCAAATCCGAATAAATACACCTATAGCACTGATTTCGGGCCTGTTGTGATCTTAATGAAATGCAATAACCTTTTTCCGTCCACTTTTTGTTACATTAATAATGCTAAAGATCATGATATATAATTCTCATAGTATATGAGAATTATTATATAGTTAAATTTTTAATCAAAAATTAATTTTCATATGAAAACTCTAAAATGTTTGTAGATCCTTAACTAACTTTACGATTAGGTAAAATTAAAATCAGTATTCAATTTAATTTATTATCAAAAATCGATTTTCATCTAAAGTGTTTTCCACCAGAAAACTGTTTTTATTTCGAAACCTGTAATCTGCAGTATATTCTCAGAAAATAACTATTTTAAAACAGAATCTTTATTAGATCTTGAATGAATGTCTACAATGCCACATTTGTATGCAAAATAGAAACTACTGAACAAAAACCGCTAAAAGAGGGAAAATAATATATTCATATCACATTTTCACTAAAAGTCGAATTCTAAATCGGCTGTGGTTCCTTTTATAACACCTAAATCTATCATTCATATCTCCCCTTAAAATTTCTATTTATATAACTCTTTAAAAATTTACTTTATATAACTCTCAATTTGAGAAAACAATAAAGATCCGTAATCGCTCATATTTTCCATACAAATCGAGTTTTATATCAAAAATATAAAATTTAAATTTAAAATCTATGATCAGGTAAATATGCCATCAAAAAATTATCTTGATATAAATTTGGTTTCCATTTTTTAAATGCAGCCCAAATCTAAACCATGAAGATATGAATTTGACTACTCATTAGAGTGTTCCGAAAGACAGCACTTTTGCAAATCTTATATAGGTAGACCTCTCAAACGATGCATAGAAAGCATTGTTCATATAAAATTTGGATAAATTGATCTTTCGATATCTTTTTATACTTTTAGAAAATTATCCACCAAAAATTCTGCACAACTTTTTCCGTATGTAGCGCCGTATTTATTCCAAGCTTTTCAAATTAAATAATGATTTTGAATAACTCCAGCACATATTTTCCAATTACAAATTCCGAAATTAAAGCCTTTTGCCTCTATACACCAGGGCCACTACAATTCAAAGTACACTGTGACCGAATTTAAACTGAACAGTTCTTTAAATCTACTGCACATGGGAAAAATAAAACAACTAATTTGAAAGTGTCCTTAGTTCCCTACCAGTGATTGAGAATGATGATTTCAGTTTAATTTCTCAAAAAAAGTTTCCTAAATGTTTCTAAAAATTAGTCAAAATCTCCTAATTAAGGTTTATTTTCAATTTGTAAATTTTTAAGGGACATTTTGGTCCAGAAAATGACTTTAAGTATTAAACAAAATGCAGAAAAATATAATAACTATTTTATCGTTATAAGCTAAATTTTGACATCTATTACAAAAGGTGTAGTCATTACAGATAGAAAAATATTCTCTTTACTTTTAGAAGAAACCCGGGCAACGGCGGGTACGCGCAGCTAGTTTATTATATAACAATTTCAATTAAAAATTTTCGCATATAATTGATATAACAATGAAATATCTTTTCAAGACCTTTAATATGAAACCAAAATTTGCGTATATCTTCTTATCTTTATTTGATCTAGTTCACCAAATATTTCTTCGGATATGATGTAAATACATCCTCCTTTCACACTAACAAAGTATTTATAGTCGAGGCGTGGTCGACCAAAGATATCCTACCATAGTTATAAATACATACTAAATCTGATTTATTTTTCATAATAAAGCAATTTTACCTTGGTTTCGAGTAAGGGCCAGGGGGATTTGCAATAACTTTTGAATTATTCAAGCAATGATTGTGGAATTAACTGAAAAAAATCGATCTCGCACCAAAAATAATAGACATATTTCAAATTTTATGAAACTATATAAAAGACTTTAGTATGACGCATGATTTGTACTAAAAAAAACGCGAATTTCGTATTATGCCAGTTTTGCAGTAAATGAGCGATAACATAAATTTGTAAATAAATTTGTGATAAACGAAGTTTATTTTTAAAATAGTTTTTCAATAATTATTTTATATTTCTAGATTTATAACATCATCCAAATAATAATAATAAGATCCAAATAAATCCATGGAACCAAGAAAAAGGGTTTATTTTCTAAAATTATTTATCAAATCAAGAAGTGCCCATAATGTTTCAAGCAAATATTCTCTTGGGTCAATCTTACTCATATTTACTATAATTTTGAATGTGATATCAACAACAACAGTAGAGGAATTATTTAGTAATGATGAAAGCAATTTTCAATTAGAAGAAGGCTTAAGTAATCGCATCAAGGATTACACTTCAAAAATATTCAACATAACTACATCCGCAACCTATGATTTTCCAAAAAATGAACGAAAAGTGTATTTATCAAATAATTTATTTTCATCGTCATTTATATTTTACACCGATGAAAGCAGTTCAAATTTAATCAATCATGACGATATACTGCAAAAGCACCATATTTTTAAAATCGCTCGCAATACAAACGTCACTAGGGCTCAAATAAATCATGCCAAACATAAACATCTCTACAACTTAGACGACGAAACATCTGCATTTGATGAGGATTATGTTTTTGAATACGATGACGATAATTCCACATTGAAATCGGCGAATAACTCCACAAAATTTACAAGAGATCCTGGTTGCTCTTCGTGCCAACACCATGAAAATACTAAAAAAGAAACATTGGAATCGATAAAGAAAAATATCTTGATGCGTTTGCAAATAACACAACCACCCAATATAACAGATCCACCACTAGTAGTGCCTCAAAAAATACTGGATAATTTCTACAAAAATTTTAATTATTCAAGGATATCGACCCAATCATCCGTCTACAAACATCCACATTATAACAATAAAATTCATAAACCAAAAACTAAAGCGAGCGCGAAAAATGTCCAGGACGAGTTAGTAGACGAGGAGGATGATGCTGATGATTCAAGCAGAACTCTAAAAAGAACACATAATGATGACATTATGTTAAGTGACAATAGATATGAATTTTTCGATGAGGAATTTTCAACATTTGCCTCACAAGCAGACGAATTCTATTCGCGTCTTCATAGCATTTATGTGTTTCCAACAAGTAAGTAAAGGATTTTCCATTAGGGACTTTAAAAATTTCTCGTTAAATAAAAGGCAGAATATATTTTTTAACATATAAGACAGAAATGAAGGGTTCCCAGATCTAAAAATTAGGTTCTTGAATTAAATATGTACATATAAGAGAATGGAAGACTTTGGCGCTCACCGCCAAAGTTCGTAAATGCGTTTATATGGAAAAAATTTAACATTTTCGAGTATACAAAATTGTTCTTGTAGACAAATTTTAAATCGGTTAAAAAAATGTTTGAAGTATTACAATTTATTATTAAAATGTTTTTAAAAGTAAATATAAGATTTTTTTAGTTTTGAAAAATTTTTTAAAGGAGTATATTGTTTAACTTTATTAGTTTTATAACGAATTTTTCATTCTTACGAATGGGTCTGACATATATAATTATTATATAATTGTTCAATTCACAATCAAGTTGTATATTGTACCTACTAAAGTGTAGTAACAGTGATTGTGAACAGATCTTTGCAGCAAGTCATAAGTTTATGTTTTCAATGAAAAAAAAAAAAAAAAAACAATCAAAACAAATATACATAACAATGTCAAAAGATAAAAAAATCAAAAAAATATTAAATTAATTAAACATGCGAAATAAACCAAATTAATTTCTTTGAATTTTCAATGCTTTTATATTCTTTATTCCACATTTTAAACTAATAAATAAACAGTTTTTAATAAAATTTTAGTTTTTTTGTTTTGGTAAACAGCTGTTTGTTTTTGATTTCAGTGTTACCACTTTATCGTTTTTTATGCTAAAATCGTTTGAATTTTTTGTTTATATGTCGAAATAAACAATTGGCAACACTAAACTTTCTTACAACATTCGAAAAACATATGAAAAATTTTAGTAGGAGTTGTATAGTGCTTTTGCATAGAAAATACCAACAACATTGTTATGACTATTGTAGCAGCTGCTGACATACAACGCATACAACGCTACAACATCGATTGTGAATTGAACAAATGTATTATGAATACATTTTGACTGATCATCGCTTGCTCACACACTTTTTCTATTGTTGTTGATCAACTTCTTTTTTCTTCTCAATTCTACTTTCTTCTCTTTACTTGATGCCGTTGAAGTTGGCTGCAGTTTGTTATACCATTGATGGGCGATGATAGAACATTTGGGTCAGAATTGGGCAAGTCTGGTATCTTTTGTTCACCGCGTGAACAGTTGTAAAAAATTTTTATTAAGCGATTAAACTGAAATGTATTAAACTTTGGGGCCCCACTCGGAAGTATGCGCTACCAACTTCTTTTATATATTATAAATCTCTTTGTAAGTCTGTTCGTTTGTTTGTTTGTTCGTCAACCACGCCTCAACGGCTGGACCGATTTGCTTCAAATTTGGAACACAGTTAGATCTATACTTGGAGAGTGTTATAGGCTATATTTTTTTCAGAACTTGGACTAGGAGGGGGTAAAATGGTTGAAAAACGGGCAAAATTAGTACTTTAGTAGTAAATACTGATTTTGTCTACCCTTAAAGCATTTTCGATTAAACTATTTAATTTGTTAGAAATATATATTAGCAAAGTGCCGTTGCGAAAATTGGACCGGAAGGGGACAAAAATTAGGCCAAATGGCGAAAATCTGACAAAATTAGAACTTAGGGGAAACAAGTAAGAGTGCTATATTCGGCTGTGCCGAATCTTCTATACCCTTCACCATAGGGTATTTAATAAATATCAATTTCATAAAATTTAAATTTATTTAATTTTCCCGACTATATCATTATTATAGCAATAGCAAAACAAAATGAACAACAACGCTAGATGAAATAACCACACAAAAAAACAAAATACATAAGCATAGCTGCCAGATTTGATGATTTATCGTCATTTTGACGATTCTTTGTTTCAAAAATAGCAAAGTGACGATTTTTTCTTTGAAACTGACGATTTTTTAAAAATTAAAAAAATTAAAGATTATTTTATTTTACAGTGAAAAAAGGAAATTAATATTAAAGTTGGTATTCAGTGAAAATATAATATATATTATAATAAAAACTAGAAATTAAATTCTAGAAGAGCTATTATAAAACATTGTAAGTCAAAAGGGTGTTTTGAGTTTTAAGCTCTCAAAGCTTAAACATATTTTAAATCTAAATGTGTATGCTATGTACATTATTTCTTATAACTTTTGAATTATATTATAAATTTTTTAATATATTTCATCTTACAATATTTTTAATTTTTTATAAAAATTTTAAGCTTTCATATTCTCCGATTTTTTTTGACGATTTCTTAAAACCAAAATGACGATCATTTAAAAATTTATCGTGAAATTGACGATTTTTTCAAAAATTCATCTGGCAGCCCTGTACATAAGGCAGTAAAACCAACAGCATCCAAATATACGAAAAGAAATACTCAAAAAAAAAAGAAAACAAAATACACAACGTAATGAATCCAACAGACATCCAAACATACGAAACTGAATGCACCAAGAATCAAAAACAATATACAGAAGGCAATGAAACACACAGGCATCCAAACATACGAAACGAAATACTCAATGAATAAGCAGTGTTGATGTTGTTGCTTACACTGTTGCCAACTTTTTTCCAAAAATATCGCTAAAGTCGACTGAAAAATAGCTAGAAAATAGCTAAATTCAAGACATTTTGAAAAATTTAGCGATAAATCGTCAAAATAATATTTATTATATGATTCTAAAAAGAAATAGCTAAAAAAAACTAGCTAAATTTTTCAGATTTTTTATATTATTCTTAAAAGTCAGCGATTTATCACTAAAATCTATATACATACGTAGGAATGGGATAGTGATACAAACACATCTTATAACAAACACATAAAAGAATCTTTTTTTATGTTAAATATTTTCACTTTGGGTTAGGAAAAATGTTGAGGTTAATTTCGATATGCGACCAGAGATACAAGCCGAGACGGCTCAAATCGGCGGCGGCTGGCCGCCGGTAATATTTTGCAAGCCGCGCCGCCGCCGACTTCTTTCGGCTCAAAAGCTAAGCCGGCTTAAACGTAGCCGCTGATAAAGATTAGAATCACACATGTATTTCAGAACATAATTTCACCAGATTGAACGGAGTTGCCACTATTTTAAATTCTTATGGAAAATTGAAAAGAGTTGCCACACAATATTGTGCTAATATTAAAATAGTGAAAACTACTATAAATGTCCATTTTCTGCAGAAAAAAACTTATATAGAGACAGGTTTCTATGTAACAGACTATTATACAAAGATTTTTCAATATAATAAACCTTATAAGGTCAATTTCTAAAGAAAAAGTTAAATTGAGCCGACAATTTAGCCGCCGCCGATATTTTCTGTAATAAGCCGCCGCCGCCGATCAAAAATGGTTGCGCCGCCGCCGCCGATCATTCCCCATCGGCTTGTATCTCTGTATGCGACCCTATACAGATTGCTTTAGAAATGTTGTAAAGATAAATTGAATTTCGAAATGCTGGCCTTTATGGATCGATCCTTTATTTTCGGCATAAGAGTATTATTTATTTTTCCATTACAATACAATTACAAATTATATTCTAACCTAATTTAGCGAGCAGGGTGACGATAACCATACGACCGTTGTAGTGCAGCAGACCAGGATCTCTGCTGGGAATCGAACCCACAACCCCCAGACTGACAGGCTAGCACACTACCAACTAGCCTACCGGGGCACCCAAGATTATTATTATACACTCCTTTGGTGGGAAGTTTATCTGCAATATTGATATGCGGCCCAATACGCTTTAGAAATGTTGTAAATTTTTAGGACTTTATGGATCGATCCTTTCGTCACTTATTTCCAATGTTCACTAATTTTTAGAATTATGGTAAATTTTATTATCATATCACTCATTTACTAAAAGACTAGAATAATTAAATATTCGTTTTTTAATTGAGTACAACAAAATATACCCCTTTTAAAGTTTTTCGTATAACTTTACCTGTACGCACAAATATTTGCTCCTAATTATGTTCTTCAGAACATTCAAAATAAGTATAATACACACAGCTAAAACTCAAATAATTTACATTGAATGCATATTTTTATATACATACATATATGTAAATATCGTCATTCGTAGCAACTTTTAAGCGATATTATCAAAATATAAATGAATAAAAAATGCCTTAAATTCTAAAGAAAAATCGCTAGATTTCCCGCTAATAGCTAAATCATATTTTTCCCCGCAAAATGGGCTTAAAAATCGCTAGATTTGACGAGAAAATAGCTAAATTGGCAACAGTGGTTGCTTATATCAAAGCATGAAAAAAAATTCCCAGCAAAAAAGTGCGGAAAAAGATGTAGAATTTTCATCACAGGTGAAAAACCTATGAATTTTACATTAGCGTGTCATTGGAGGGATGTCGTTCATTTTTGACAACTTTGAACTACATCTAATTCTATCTTTAGAAGCTGTAAAAATCCGATATTTGTATGTCAAAAATAAACCACATTCTTTTAATGAAGCACTTGTGTAAATTTCATTGGTTTTTCATCAAAATTTTAAGTACTTCGAATATGTTGTTTGTAGTGATTTTTCTACATCTCTTTCCCCATTTTTAACTGTGTTTTCATTTGTAAGGATATGTTTGGTTTATAAAAGCGAAAAGTATGCAATCGCATTTTTAGATTTGATTAACATGTCGTTTGTAACGTATGACATCAATTATTTTTTGCTGGGCTGTCTTTTTTATGAAATTTTTATTTGTATGTTTGGTTTATAAAAGCGAAAAGTATACAATCGCATTTTTGGATGTGATTAACATGTCGTTTGTAAAGTATGACATCAATTATTTTTTGTTGGGTTGTCTTTTTTATGAAATTTTCAGAGGTTGCCTCGGATTTTTGCTCATATCTCCGGTATTTATGGACCAATTTTGCTGATTTTAAATAGCGAAAGCATGTCTAACAGAATTATTGAAGATTCGGATCTCGCCGATATCTGGGATCCTCTAAATACTGATTTCAACAAACACACAGACGGACATAGCTTAATCAACTCCGCTACCTATAAGGATCCAGAATATATATACTTTATGGGGTCGGAAAATTATATTATAGAAATTACAAACGGAATAACAAACTTATATATACCCTTCTAACGAAGGTGAAGATACTCAATAAATGCATATTTTCATACAGGAACATTTAACATATTTATGCATCTTTTGTTACAGGAGCATTTAACATATTTATGACCTCAAAAGCCATATTCAGGGGTGCGATTGTATAGGGGCTGTGCGAAATAATGGTCAATAGGATTCGTCCTTGCAAGAGTATGTGCCAAATTTCATTAAATTATCTTGCAAATTGCGACCTGTTGCGTGCGCATAATGTTTTTAATTACACTTTAACGGCTGCAACGATTTTCGTTAAATTTGAAACATAGTTAGACACAGTGAATCAATTAAGTAATTTGCCTACGTAAAATTTTATAAATTTTAAGAAAAAACTTTATATGAACGATTATTTTTAGCAAAATTAAGCATTTTATTTGTTGTATTTTTTAAAGAATATCTAATATTTTAATTTTCTACCATAAAAAGTAAAATCGTGATATTAATTAACGAGATTTTTGATAAAATGTGAACGTATTGTTAATTTTTTAGGTCAATAAAGTATTTTGCTTTTTTTGGGTTTTTATTAATTTTTTAGTATTGCTGTATTATTTAATAAAATTTTATATTTTTATTACTCTATAGATTAAAATAACAATTCTTAGATATATTACTAGTGGTACGACTAAAATTCGACATATCTTTACGGATATATACCTATAAGAATTTGGCGTCATGAAATAACTCCCCACGAAATAACTCCCCAAAACAAAAATGAAATAACTTCCTAAAAATTTGTTCATAAAGCAACAACAACGAAATTTGGGGATTTAATTCGCTTTTTGGGGCATTATTTCACATTTAAAATGGGGAGTTATTTCATTATGAAATAATTCCTCAAAATTCCAAAATGAAATAAATCCCTAAAAATATTTTTGGGGAGTTATTTCATTACATTACTTTATCACACGAAATAAAAAAATATAGTATGTTTGATAGCCGGCCTTCGGCCGGGCGCAAGTGTTTTATCCTCTGGGTCATATTGGACACCGGCTTCGCTAAGAACACACTCTCCCTGTATTAAGAGCGTTCGGCCTAAGGCCGGCTATTTAGGAAATGTTTATTAAGCGAAGCCGTTGCTGGACATACCATAGAATAGAAAGTCCTTACGCCCGGCCACAGGCCGGCTATTTAGGATATCTTTATTAAGCGATTAAATTGAAATGTATTAAACTTTGAAACCCCTACTCGAAAGTATGAGCAACCTACTTTTTTTTAGAAATGTCACTAAAACCGACTTGTTCCATAATTTGTTATTTTTATCTTCAGATGTCGAATTTTTAAATGGGAACTTATTTCATTTTAAAATTAGGGATTTGTTTCATATGAAATAAATCCCCAAAAATGGGGTGTTATTTCATTTTAATTTAGGGAGTTATTTCATTTCGTTGGGGCTTTTTTTCATTTTTAAATTGAGGAATTATTTCATAATGAAATAAGTCCCCAAATTTGAGGAGTTATTTCATTTTTGTTTTGGGGAGTTATTTCGTGGGGAGTTATTTCATGACGCCTAAGAATTTATCAATATTTGACTTAACATAAAATCTATCGTTTCGTTGATTTTATTTCGAAAATGGCGCTGCGAATTATGGCCCCAGGTAAAATGGCCCCAAAATATAAAACGAAATATGACCCCAACAAAGATACAGGAAACAAAAACACGAAATTTTTGTTTTTTTTTGTATTTTTTTTTTTTTTTTGGGTATTTCAACATTTTTACATTTGGGGTAATACTGCATTTTGCAAAAAAATAAAAATGACCCAAATGTTGTGAAAGGAAGGAATACCCCAAAACAAAACTTTTTCCTTTGGGGCTAATTTTCATTCTTAAATTTTGTAAAATACGTAAATATTAAAAAATTAAAAAGGGACCTAAAAAACCATATAATAATTAGGGGTGATCTTTCATTATTACTATTTACTAATATTATATAAAAATTCAGAACATTATCGCGCAATATTTTATACATAAAATACAACAAATAATATTACATAAAATATTTTATGTAATATTTGTTGTATTTTCATACAATGTTTGTTAATTTTGAATATTCTTGAATAATTGTTTGTAAAATAGCGCGATTTTACAAAAAATATTTCAAGAATGTTCAAAATTAACAGACATTTTATGAAAATACAACAAATATCATTAAATATGAAATATTATTAATATATTAGCATATATTTGAGGTGGGGTGTCATAATGTCCATTGACGTTATGACACACCAAAAAGTTTTATAGTGTCCATGGACGTTATGACAATTTTTAAAAGTGTTATAATGTCCATTGACATTTTATCACTTTTAAAACAGAACTGTATTTGGAAATTTGTAAAGAATTTAGAAAGGGACACTCTCACCCCCAAAAGAATTTATCCTAAATTTGGTGTATGTTGCATTTTGGATTCTTTTTAAAAAGTGTTCTGGATAGCCGGCCTAAGGCCGGGCGCAGGGGTATTAACTCTGGGGTATTTCGAAAACCGGCTTCGCTAAATTAAGCCTTCTTTTGATAAATGGACTCTTTGAAATCCATGGACTTTATATTACATTGCTCATATGCATTGTGACACTTTTGAAATTGTTATAACGTCCATGGACACTTTGGGGGTGATTTTTCATCAAAAATGTAAGGGTTATACTTCATAATGAATTTTAACCCCAACATTGGGGAAATTTTTCGTTTTATATTTTGGGGCCATTTTACCTGGGATCATAATTCGCAGCGCCTTCGAAAATAATAAGTAATTTTGAATTGGATACATGATATACTAGAAAATCTATGGATTTGGACCTAGAAAAAATGTTTAGTGGGGTATAAAACTACATATTATAACAAAATAATCTGGGTTTTTGGTCATTTTGTATTGATAAACAACAACTACATTACGGAACCCCCATCTATTTGGGGAGTACTGTCTGAATTTTATTTAGAATTGTATAACATTCTTATTCAATAAAGCTAACACTAAGTACCATCCTAGCCACGCTAAGTATGGGGATATCACCGTATACCACATGCTAAATTCTTGATTTTCTACCTCATATTTTAAATGCTTTATTTTATGAATAAAATACCGCGTGTTTGGATCTGGATGGTTTTTCTTGATTTGGGTTCTAAATAAATATAAGTGTATGTATTAGCTAAAAAATATTGCTTTTGTGGACCTTAGGTGATGATAACCACCTCTATTTGTAAATATATAAATTAAGTATTTTTCCTGAACTACACGACAGTTCACTTTATATTGGTTCCAAGCAACTTAATGTCTGTTTAGAGGTCTAAATTTAAACATAGTGTTCTTCCAAGTTCGTATATGGACTTTGGAGAAGATAAATGAAGAGTTAAATGGTTTTCCTTGGATACAAGCCGCTCCCATTTGGCAGTCAAAGATTTTGAAAGACCATTCAGTAAGTTTTGTTGGGTCATTTCATCAATTGCTCTATTTCATATTTGTTAATGATATTGGTTAAACATCTCACAATTGCATTTCATTGATTTACGGAGTAAATACTAATTATTGTCTATACTCAAGCAAAACATTTCTGATTAAGCTTTTCGGGATTTGAAAGTACCGGGATTTTAAAAAATGAAATCCCGGGAAATTTCGGGATTTTAAAATCCCGAATTTTTAAGTATTTTTCCGCTATTTTATACATTATAAAGTACTAAATAAGAGAATTTTAACAATTTTTGGACTTAAGATGACTCTACTAACTTACAAGCTGAAATATAAAAAAAAAACAAGTAAGAGTGCTATATTATATGACGAATCTAATATACCCACCATCAAACCGTATGCTTTCCTATAAACATCAGGGTGATATTACTCATCAAATTTACTGATAGGACCTTATATGAGAGATAGGGTGAATTATTGACCGATTTTATAAATAATTTTTAGACCAATTTTGGTTCATATAAAACATGTTTACATCGAATATCAGTTCCCGACACTTTCCGGTAGGAAGATTTATACGTTCCTATTAAAGTTTCTTAGCTTTTGGCGAGTAAGAAACTTACTTATGTTAAATTTCATCGCTATACTCGTATTTTTAAGCCAGTAATGAGCGTTAAAGTCATTTTTTGAACGGGACCTTATATGGGGTAGGGTCAATTATGAACCGATCCACATAAAATTTGGTAGAAAGGTTTTGGCTCGCCAGGGATTTACTTATATCAAATTTCATTTCTATACTAAATAGGCATAGATACTATCGGATATATAAAAATAACAAGTACGAAATTATAAATTATAGGCGGGCAAGGCCGACCATATAACCCCATACACTAGTTATGAGAGTAAAATGTAATTTAGTTTTCATAATAAATTTATACCTCGCCTCCGATATATTTTAGCAGTTTATTGTTAAAAAACGTTTTTTTCACTTCTCTTTATAAGCGAATTGTGGACAATAAATTTTTTTTTAAAGCTGTTCTTTGTATAGGGGCTCGGATCAAAAGCCCGATCATTTCAAATTTCATCTGGGTATTTAAGGACAGTATAAAACAAAAGCACTACTGCGGAGAAACCCAATATACCATCCCCACTAAGGGTATAAAAAGGGCAATAAATAGGCATTGATACTATCGGATATCTAATGGGTGTATTATAATCTATAATAGAAGTCAACCTGTCAAGAGAAGATAATTCCCTTCTTTGGGTTAGGGAACACGGGATATAAGGTGTAGGAGATATAGGTGCAGTACAGGTGCTCTATATAACCTCGTATGGATCCCCATTACACATACTATTTAAATATTAGGTTTCATCAAATTGTAAATTTGGAAACCATTGTAAATTTGGATATCATGGGTATTATTTTATATTTATAAGATACTAGCTATACCCAGTGTGCTTTGCTACCCTAAAAGCAATATAAATAAAAAATCTTCTTATTAATTTTGAAGATTCTAACTGTAATGTTTTCCCGAGATACATTTTTTCCGAACGTTAATTAAGATTTTAATGTAATCGATTAGAAATTAAAAAAAATCTAATATTTTCCCAGATATACGAAATTTTGTATTTAATTCATATAGGCAGTGCCAAGACACCATTGAAAGTCCGCCCGTTATTCTCTAAATGTTCACATTAATGTCAAAGATCTTCATGTAGAGTTTGAAGATTCTAGCTCTAATAGTTTCTCAGATATACGAATTTTTCTATTTAATTCATATGGGAACTCACAGCCCCCAGATGAAAGTCCGCCCTTTTTTCTCCAAAATGTTCATATGTATAATAAAGTTCTTCTTGCAATATTTGAAGAATCTTGTTCTATTAGTTTCCCAGATAAGCGAAATTTTGTATTTAATTCATATGTCAGGTGCCAAGCCCCCCATTGAAAGTCCGCACGTTATTCTCTGACTGTTCACATGAATGTCAAAGTTCATCAATTAAAATTTGAAGATTCTAGCTCTAATAGTTTCTCAGATATAATAATTTTCCTATTTAATTTATATGGGGGCTCCAAGCCCTCCACAGTGGGGCAGAATGGAAATTTTTTGGAAATAAATCTGGCATTTCTAAACGGCTGATCCGATCGGGATAAAATTTGGCGTGAGCGTAGCCAAGGAGTTTAAGTTTTGAAGATGAACCCTGCAGATGCCCCAGGGACGGCGCTGTGGCGGCTCAAAGTAGGGTACCTACGACATGTAAAATTTTTAAACTCTTGCCATTTTTTTGTTTTTCACCCAAATACAAAGATTTTTATATTTTGTGAAAGCGCTCGACGAGATCTTGAAAAAACATGCTTGGACATACTACTTATCTCTTATAATATCCGAGTTATAGGCATTTAAAAATTTAGTGATACAAAATTTACCATACCTTGGTCCGCCTTTTTTTTGAATACCGGGCGTAATTTTGGACCAAATGGACTCAACAAAATTTCCAATAATATACAAAAAAATTCAGATCAATATCGTTTACAGATCCAAAAATATACGTTTTTTAATTTAAAAATTCAAAAAATTTTAGATTTTTGGCGTTTTTTTGCCAAAAATGTGTCTTAACTCTTTTATTAATAAAATAAAATTTTTATTAAGAACATATAACAATTTTATAGTTTTCTAAAAGGTATCTTTACGCAGAACGCTTTGGCGTAAAAAACTTGTCCTATTTTTTGAAAATGTTGCCACTGCGTCCTTCCGAATATGACCTATTTTTTATCAAAACTTCAACTTTGGGCGACATGTTCTAAAATCCCAAAGCTGGGATCAGAAAACTGAAAGCAGTTTTGGAAACCTCAATATGTTTTCTATTTACTCCAAAAGTATTTTCCCAGCCCTGAAAGAAATGTGGACCCTATAGGCAAAAAAGTAAAAAATCCCATTTTTGGGATTTTTATTCCTATTTTTGGGAATTGCGGGATGCCCTTTGACCTTTTCAATTTTTTTTTTGCATATTCTTATTTGAAATGACAAATTTAACAAGCGTTGAAAATTTCATTGAGTTTTGTTCATAAATAAAGATTTTGTCATATATTACATATTTGTTTAATTTCTAAAACTATGATTTATATCAAAATTTTAATAGGATCGCAGATAGCTACAACAATTTAGTCCATATTTATCCCTTAATATCATTTTTTAGTTAGATATGGAAATTCTCGACCCTTTACAAAAAATTTCAAGCCAATATCTCAATTACATTCAAAAATATGTTCATTTAAACCTGTGTCCTTTAATTTCATCTTTTTCATATTTTAGTATTAAGTATGACAGAACATACATTTGGTGTTGAATAAAATATTTGGACAATTTTTAAAAATTATTTAGTTAATTATTTTATTATAATATTGTATATAAAATAAAAAAAATTATAATTTTATTATGAGCCACGCACAACAACACCTAAATCACCCCACACAAATTACCTTTCCCGCCCACCGAAATATAAAACACAATTTAATACAATATCATCAGTTAGTATAATAGCTTTTTTTATTTGAACTGTTTATCTTAAACATAATACAATTAATTCTTACAACCTACTTATATAGTTAATTCCTAACACTACTTATTTTCTATAAAATAATCTGTCATATCGGTATACATATCCAGAAGGTAATATAAGTCCTTTAAATCTTCCTTGTTTTGAGATGATAGAGTTTCATAACAAATCCATCTTTTTCGCATAGTTGAAAGAACAGGATCAGAAGATAGAAGTAAACTATTAAAAATATCTTCATTCTGTGATTGCCTGGAGCATTTTCTTGAGCTGAATAGTTGAACATGCTTAAAATCTCGATTCCTCGCTTCCTGGGCTTCTTCTGTTAACTCTCCAAGTGGAAGAATATTCGATTCAATTATTATTTGACCATGACACAATACTTTGTGTACTGTTGGTGTTAGTTCCCTCCATGGATACAGAGATACAAGTAATTTAGAAATTTCAGACGTGTATTCCCCAAATCGATTTTCATTAATTTTATGTTTACTATTCAGTGCCATTAAAATAGTGTTAACTCTTCGAAGCAACTCCTTGTCGATTCCAGTTATTTTTGAAGTAATTTCAAAATCACGAAAAAACCTTCTCGACGTATTACCGTCATTTGTACTACCGCAACTTGAAAGTGGTTTGTCGATGTTTAATCGCATCTGAACTTTAAATTCTTCTTGGATTCTGCTTTTTTCCGCAGCTCTCAGTTCTTTCAATTCTTCATTATTTTTTGTTGATTTAGTAGGATAGTTTGTTTTTTTTTCCTGGATCGCCTTGTATGATGGTAATATATTGTGTCCTTTTTCATGCAGAGCTTTCCTTAATATTTGGTACTTATTTCGACTGAGACCCAGTTCCAACATAAGCGCTATTGCTTCCTCTTCAGTAAAATTTGATTATGATGTTGGAGTTGGTATACTTTCCACAATTCGCTTAAGTCGTTTTGGTGATGCATTAGGAAGAATAGTTGCAATATGTACGACATCCATATGTTGGTTTTCCTTTTTCAGCATTTCGTTAAATGTATCAGCAATTTCCTCATTTGAGATTGAAAAAAGTTTTTGTGTGACCCTCTTTTTTTTTACCTTGAACATAAGTCTTCGTATGACTTGCAAGGCGCTCCTGTTGATGTGTTGTAAGTTGAGATTTCCGTAGTAGTTTCCATCCAACTACAAAATTTTAATCGAAATTTCTTTTGATTTCCATCCACAGACTTACTTTTTACATCAAAAAGTTTTAAAAAGTTTTCAATTTTTGATATGCCTGTTTTGTCTACTTTTCTACTATATGTAGTTTTTATATAATTTGAAATGTCTTCAATTCTTTCTGGCCCTTTTGAAGATATACTCCATAAAACGGAACACAACTCTTCGTACTTTAATGTAATCTTCATTGTAGATTTATTAAATATGGTACTTAAAATCTGAGAAGTTTACTTATATACCAATTCTTGTCATTTCCGATACAGGTATTCCAAAGTAAAAAATTACGAATTGTCTACCTATTAACATTTAGGACTATATTACTATAACCTGTAATTCAGTCATTGATATTTCTTATTAGTGAATGAATCGAAATTATCATTACCTGTATATTTTTACCTACATGATCATAAACGAAACAGAACGAAATGATCTGTCGAAAAAATTTAGGTAAAAAATAGTTATAAATTTTTGAAAATTTAAGCATAATAGGACCTTTCAATTATAAGGATAAGCAAACAAATAGAAAATAGGTAAATATAAGATTTAAATATGTGCTGTCATACTTAATACTAAAATATGAAAAAGATGAAATTAAAGGACACAGGTTTAAATGAACATATTTTTGAATGTAATTGAGATATTGGCTTGAAATTTTTTGTAAAGGGTCGAGAATTTCCATATCTAACTAAAAAATGATATTAAGGGATAAATATGGACTAAATTGTTGTAGCTATCTGCGATCCTATTAAAATTTTGATATAAATCATAGTTTTAGAAATTAAACAAATATGTAATATATGACAAAATCTTTATTTATGAACAAAACTCAATGAAATTTTCAACGCTTGTTAAATTTGTCATTTCAAATAAGAATATGCAAAAAAAAATTGAAAAGGTCAAAGGGCATCCCGCAATTCCCAAAAATAGGAATAAAAATCCCAAAAATGGGATTTTTTACTTTTTTGCCTATAGGGTCCACATTTCTTTCAGGGCTGGGAAAATACTTTTGGAGTAAATAGAAAACATATTGAGGTTTCCAAAACTGCTTTCAGTTTTCTGATCCCAGCTTTGGGATTTTAGAACATGTCGCCCAAAGTTGAAGTTTTGATAAAAAATAGGTCATATTCGGAAGGACGCAGTGGCAACATTTTCAAAAAATAGGACAAGTTTTTTACGCCAAAGCGTTCTGCGTAAAGATACCTTTTAGAAAACTATAAAATTGTTATATGTTCTTAATAAAAATTTTATTTTATTAATAAAAGAGTTAAGACACATTTTTGGCAAAAAAACGCCAAAAATCTAAAATTTTTTGAATTTTTAAATTAAAAAACGTATATTTTTGGATCTGTAAACGATATTGATCTGAATTTGTATATTATTGGAAATTTTGTTGTGTAACTAACAAGAAAAAATTGAGTCCATTTGGTCCAAAATTACGCCCGGTATTCAAAAAAAGGCGGACCAAGGTATGGTAAATTTTGTATCACTAAATTTTTAAATGCCTATAACTCGGATATTATAAGAGATAAGTAGTATGTCCAAGCATGTTTTTTCAAGATCTCGTCGAGCTCTTTCACAAAATATAAAAATCTTTGTATTTGGGTGAAAAACAAAAAAATGGCAAGAGTTAAAAAATTTTACATGTCGTAGGTACCCTACTTTGAGCCGCCACAGCGCCGTCCCTGGGGCATCTGCAGGGTTCATCTTCAAAACTTAAACTCGAATACTCCTTGGCTACGCTCACGCCAAATTTTATCCCGATCGGATCAGCCGTTTAGAAATGCCAGATTTATTTCCAAAAAAATTCCATTCTGCCCCACTGTGCCCTCCCTGACGAAAGTCCGCTCTTTTTTCTCCAAAATGTTCAGATGAATATTTAAGTTCTTAGTGCAAAATTTGAAGAATTTAGTTCTATTAGTTTCCCAGATAAACCAATTTTTGTATTTTATTAATTTAGGAGGTGCTGCTCCCCTCATGGGTAGTCCGCCAATTTATTTCCCAAAATGTTTACATGGATATTAAAGTTACTCGTGCAAATTTTTAATATTCTAACTGTAATAGTTTCCAAGATAAACGAATTTTTGTATTTAATTTATATGGGAGGTGCCACGCCCCCTAATGCTAATCCGCCTACTTTATGCCTTAAATAATTATATTGATACTAAAGTGGCTCCGACAAAATTTGAAGACTCTAACTATTATATTATCTCAGATATACTAATTTAATATTTTCTTAATATGGGCGTGGCACGTCGCCCACATGAAATTTCAACATAAAAATTAGCCTACAGTACCTTCCAGACATACAGGAAGAAACTGTGAAAATTTCAGGAAAATCGGTCCAGCCGTTTAGCAGTCTATAAAGCACAAACAAACATACATACAAACACACATTCATTTTTATATATATAGATTCATATGGGAGGTGCCTCGCCCCCTATTGCTAGTCCGCCTATTTTTTGTCCTAAATATTCATGTTGTTAATAAAGTAGCTCCCAAAAATTTGAGAACTCTAACTGTTATATTTTCTCAGATATACTAATTTAAGATTTTATTATATGGGAGGTGTCACGCACACTATACGAACATTTTTCCACATATGTTCGTATGGATGTCAAAGTTGTCCATACAAAATCTGAGGACTCTAGCTGTTGCAGTTTCTGAGATATGCAACTTTTAATTATTATTTGGGATGTAGGCGTGGCACCTCGCCCACTTAAAATTTCTAAACAAAAAGTTGCCTATAGTTTCTTCCAGACATACAGGAAGGCACTGTGAAAATTTCAAGAAAATCGGTCCAGCAGTTTAGCCGTCTATAGACTTCAAACAAACAAACAAACAAACCCACAAACAAATAAACACACATTCATTTTTATATATATAGATAAGAAGCTTTTTCTCAGAAGTAGGTTTTTATTCTACTATTCAGTACCTGTGATGCAAAGATTTTTATTCTAAGTATGTACTTTGAATTAATTTGTTTTTCTTCTCACAAAATGCTAAGAGTATTCATATTGCAATATGAAATAGAAAATTTTATTTTTGTCGGTAAATTATTAAGATTAAGAATCCCGAGATCCCGATATCGGGATTTCGGGATTTATTTAAAAATCCCGAATACCGGGATTTCTAAAAATGCGTATTCTAAAGTCCACCCCTATAGGGAAAAATAAGCTAATTGTGTGTTCCTTTGCTACATTTTTTGTACTTTTATGAAATTTGAATTTTTTTTATTTATATTTTTTATTCATATTTTTCCGTAATCGGTCAAAAAATGTGTTTTTCAAAAATGTTTTTGCAAAACATCATTAAAGAGGGAAAGGTTCCTCTCTGACGTGATTTTCTTAATAAATGTTTTATCCTCTGGGGTACATTGGATACCGGCTTCGCTAAGAATACACTCTCCTGGCTTTAGGCCGGCTATTTAGGAAATATTTACTAAGCGAAGCCGGTGTTGGTCATATTATAGAGATGAAACAGAATTGTTTTAAACTTTGAAGACCCACTCGATAGAAAGAATGAGCGACTTACTTTTTTAGAAATGTCACTAAAACCGACTTGTTCCATAATTTGTTATTTTTAAATGGAAACTTATTTCATTTTAAAATTGGGGATTTGTTTCATATGAAATAAATCCCCAAAAGTAGGGTGTTATTTCATTTTAATTTATGAAGTTATTTCATTTCGTTGGGTTTTTTTTATACCCACCATCAAAAAAGATGGGGGGTATATTGTTTTTGTCATTCCGTTTGTAACACATTGAAATATTCGTCTAAGACCCATAAAAGTATATATATTCTGGGTCCTTATTAGATTCTAAGACGATCTAGCCATGTCCGTCCGTCTGTCCGTCTGTCTGTCTGTTGAAAACACGATAGAGTCCAAATGGAAGTAGCTAGCGAGCTGAAATTTTGCACAGATACTTTTAGTTGATGCAGTTTGTTTGGTATTGAAAATGGGCAATATCGGTCCACAATTTCGACTAGCCCCCATATAAGGCCCCCTTCAGAAAATGACTTTATCGCTCATAACTTGCTAAGGGAAGAACCAATAGCAGTGAAATTTGGCACAAACATGTTTCATGGGAATCTAAATATCTTTGTTATATTTTATAAGGATCGGTCCATAATTGACCCTACCCCCCATATAAAGTCCCCTTCAGAAAATGACTTTATCGCCCATAACTGCCTAAGAAAAGCATCAATAGCGGTGAAATTCGGCACAAACATGTTTTATGGGAACCTAAATCTCTCTGTAAAATTTTATAAGGATCGGTCCATAATTGACCCTACCCCCCATATAAAGTCCCCTTCAGAAAATGACTTTATCGCCCATAACTGCCTAAGAGAAGCCTCAATAGCGGTGAAATTCGGCACAAACATGTTTTATGGGAGCTTAAATCTCTCTGTAAAATTTTATAAGGATCGGTCCATAATTGACCCTACCCCCCATATAAAGTCCCCTTCAGAAAATGACTTTATCGCCCATAACTGCCTAAGAGAAGCCTCAATAGCGATGAAATTCGGCACAAACATGTTTTATGGGAACTTAAATCTCTTTGTAAAATTTTATAAGGATCGGTCCATAATTGACCCTACCCCCCATATAAAATCCCCTTCAAAAAATGACTTTATCGCCCATAACTGGCTAAGAGAAGCATCAATAGCGGTGAAATTCGGCACAAACATGTTCTATGGGAACTAAAATCTCACTGTACAATTTTATAAGGATCGGTCCATAATTGACCCTACCCCCATATAAAGTCCCCTTCAGAAAATGACTTTATCGCCCATAACTGCCTAAGAGAAGCATCAATAGCTGTGAAATTCGGCACAGACATGTTTTATGGGAACATAAATCTCTTCGTAGAATTTTATAAGGATCGGTCCATAATTGACCCTACCTCCTATAAGGTCCCCTTCAGAAAAGGACTTTAATGCTCATATCTACCTTAAGAAGCATATGCATAACAATAAAATTCGACATAAAAAAGTTTTATAGGAACTAAAATCATTTTCTTAAATTTTATGAGGATGTGTCCATAATTGACCCTAACCCCCTAATAAGGTCTCCTTTATACAATGACTTTAACGCTCATTACTGACTCAAAAATGTGAGTACAGCGGTAAAATTATACATAAACAAATTTCGTGCGAGCCAAAACCTCTCTATCAAATTTTATAAGGATCGGTCCTTATTTAAATCGGTCTATAATTGATTCGCTCCAGAAAATCACTTAAACGCTCATGTGTGACTCAAAAGTTCTTCCAAATTACGGTAGTTTTATAGGAACTGAAATTTTTCAACTGAATTTGATGAAGATCGGTCGATAACTATCAAACCCCCATTTTCGGCTTTCTTCAGAAAATTACTTTAAACCTCATGACTGAATTAAAAATACGAGTACAGCGACATTAGATACAAACAATTATTGTATAAACCGACAAGGAAAGGTCCATAATTGACTCTACCCTCCATATAACCACTTTTACAAAAAAACAGTTTTTGGTTATAAATATTGGGTCAAAGAAAATTAATATTTTTAATTCGGAATAGCACGGTCCACGCTTAAGCCCTTGGCCCTCTTCCAAATATGTCCCTGATGTTCATATTAATATCAACATATGATTCAAACTAGATCGATAATATCAAAATTTATTAATAAGGATGATTTGATGGTGGGTATATAAGATTCGGCATGGCCGAATATAACACTCTTACTTGTTCATTTTTAAATTAGGGAATTATTTCATAATGAAATAAGTCCCCAAATTTGAGGTCTTATTTCATTTTTGTTTTGGGAAGTTATTTCGTGGGGAGTTATTTATTGACGCCCAAACTTTTAGAGAGTTATTTCATTTTTTCTTTGGGAAGTTATTTCACGCCGACAATGTCAACTCAATCTTTTGGCAATTTGAAACTGCAACAGTTACGCTACTATGGCGTTATTTCCACTTTGGTTATTAAACGATTATGGTGATTTCTCATTCCATTGAGAAATAAGACCATATGGCTTTATTGCCTATGGCTTTATGACACTGAACCCAACACCTCAGATGTTCACGTAAAGCACTTCGACATTAATTTTTTAAGAATGAAAATGTACCCAAAGTTCCCCTTTTATATGTTTTCCGGCCTTTACGCGCTTAATTTTTAAAGATTCAATTTTCCACAGAAGCTAAATAAATGTACTTAGTGCTACTTTTAAAGTGGTGATATATGCAATTCTTTTGGAAGTACTTCATTTATTTTTTGCTGGGATCTTCGTTCTTAAAAATAACGAACGAAATTGGCTTTACGTTTTTGTAACGATAAATAAAAAATAAATTTTCATGTGATTGACAACGAAAGAGCTTTATTTTTCCATACATTTTTATACCCTCCACCACCATCAGTGGTGATAGAGGGTATATATAACTTTGTCATTCCGTGTGTAACACCAAGAAATATTCATCTGAGACCCAACAAAGTATATATATTCTGGGTCCTTATCAAATTCTGAGTCGATTTAGCTATGTCCGTCTGTCCGTCTGTCTGTGTAAAACACGCTCACGATAAAACGAAGCAATAGAGCTTAACCAAATTCACCCAAAATGTTCTTCATTTTCCTAAGTTGTTTGGTATTGCAAATGGGCAAAATCGGTTCACACCGGGAAAAGTTATGAATCAAAATTTAAAACAACCTCGGAAAAAAATAAGCATTTTTTACACATTCTGATGTAATTTTCTCGAAAACTGTGCAAGATAATAACATGGAAATCACCACACATTCGTTTCTGCACAAGATCTTGATCCCTGCTGAAAATTTTCTGAATCGGTCCACAATTTCATATACCTCCCATACAAAAGTACATATTCCCGGAAAATGGGTTTTTTGTTAATAACATCCGCCACAATGTCGATATCTTCACAAAATTTTACAAATTAAAATCTTATGTTAATAGAATTCTTTCAGAGGAAAAATTTTATGGATCGGTCCATAATTGGACATAGCTCCCATACAAGGTCCCCTCCCGAAAATCACTTAAACGCGCATAACTCATTACTAAATTCAGATATCCATATAAAATTTGGTACAAGTATTGCCCATATGCATAGAAATATTACTGTGAAATTTTTTTCCGATCGGTCCATAATTGGTCATAGCTCCCATACAAGGTCCCCTCCCGAAAATCACTTAAACGCGCATAACTCAGTACTAAATTAAGATATCCATATAAAATTTGGTATAAGTATTGTTCATATGCATAGAAATATTACTGTGAAATTTTTTTCCGATCGGTCCATAATTGGTCATAGCTCCCATACAAGGTCCCCTCCCGAAAATCACTTAAACGCGCATAACTCATTACTAAATTAAGATATCCAAATAAAATTTGGTATAAGTATTGCCCATATGCATAGAAATATTATTGTGAAAGTTTTTTCCGATCGGTCCATAATTGGTCATAGCTCCCATACAAGGTCCCCTCCCGAAAATCACTTAAACGCGCATAACTCAGTACTAAATTAAGATATCCATATAAAATTTGGTATAAGTATTGCCCATATGCATGGAAATATTACTGTGAAATTTTTTTCCGATCGGTCCATAATTGGTCATAGCTCCCATACAAGGTCCCCTCCCGAAAATCACTTAAACGCGCTTAACTCATAACTAAATTAAGATATCCATATAAAATTTGGTACAAATATTACTCATATGCACAGAAATATTGTTGTGAAATTTTTTTCCGATCGGTCCATAATTGATCATAGCTCCCATACAAGGTCCCCTCCCGAAAATCACTTAAATGCGCATAACTCATTACTAAATTCAGATATCCATATAAAATTTGGTACAAGTATTGCCCATATGCATAGAAATATTACTGTGAAATTTTTTTCCGATCGGTCCATAATTGGTCATAGCTCCCATACAAGGTCCCCTCTCGAAAATCACTTAAACGCGATCGGTCCATAATTGGTCATAGCTCCCATACAAGGTCCCCTCCCGAAAATCACTTAAACGCGCATAACTCATTACTTAATTAAGATACCCATATGGTACAAATATTACTCATATGCACAGAAATATTACAGATAATTTTTTTTCCGATCGGTCCATAACTGGTCATAGCTCCCATACAAGGTCCCCTCCCGAAAATCACTTAAACGCACATAACTCACTACTAAATTAAGATATCCATATAAAGTTTGGCAGAAATATTGCTCATATACAGAGAAATATTACTGTGAAATTGTTTTCCTATCGATCAATAATTGATCATAGCTCCCATACAAGGTCCCTTTCAGAAAAACACTTAAAGGCACATAACTCATTACCAAATAATGATATAAATAAATACTATTTTTGTTCATAAATACTATTTTGTAATGCAAAAAGCACTTAACGCTATTTCAAAAATTTTTCACGATCGGTCTATATTTGGTCATATCTCTCCTACTAGGTCCTGCCCCTAAAAGCGCTTTAACCGTATTTAACTATTTGCATTATCAATTTGTGTAGAACAAAATTATATATATGTATGTATTTTTAAAATCCTTAAATCTTTCACACACATGCATACATGCAAATACGAGATATCGCTAAAGCATATCTTAGGGCGCTATAAAAATTTAAATGAAAGTGGCGTTTCTAATGTTCAATAAATCTTGGAATTGTAGTAGATTTAAGCCGTTTAAATCTTGGGATTTTTCTATTTAAGACATGAGAAAACTTATTTCTACAAATATTTTATTAATTAGAAATGTATTAATACAAAAGTTGCTGGTGGAGGGTATTTAAGATTCGGCTCAGCCGAATATAGCACTCTAACTTGTTTGTAAATTATTTTATGTTTGTTTATTTTTTAGGGTTAACACCAAACACCTTATTACATTTTTATTTTTTTATACCCACCATCAAAAAAGTTGGGGGTATATTGATTTTGTCATTCCGTTTGTAACACATCGAAATATTGGTCATTAGACTTTAGGAAGCTAAAAAGGGAAGTAACTGCATCTGTATTCGCTTACTATTAAGCCTTACTGAGAAGCAGGAAATAAGGGAATACCAATAATAGGAGTAATTTTATAATGTAAGCTGAAAAAAATTAAAAGCTTACTACTATCCCTTACAGAGAAGCAGATTGTAAGTGAAATATTTAAATAATATTTAAGCTTACTAGTGGGAATGCTTCCAAGTGGGAATTCGCTATATAAAAATCATGCCTTATCGAAGCAGGTTTGTAAGGGAGAAAATAACTTCGTTCCCTTACAAACCTGCTTGCATGTAAGCTCCAATTTTTACTGGGAATCTAGCCATGTATGTCCGTCTGTCTGTCTGTCTGTTGAAAGCACGATAGAGTCCCAATGGTAAGAGCTAGAGGGTTGAAATTTCACATAAATATTTCTTATAGGTAAGGTTTGTTTGTTATTGAAAATGGACATTATCGGTCCACGTTTTCGGATAGCCCCCGTACAAGTGGCCCCTAGAAAAGCAGCTTTAACAGCCATATCTTGTTTAAAAAAACGAATATAGCGATGAAATTCGACATAAGTAAGTTTCATACAAGTCAAAATCTATCTAAAAAATTTTATGAGGATCGGTCCATGATTGACCCTACCCCCCATATAAGGTCCCCTTCAGAAAATGACTGCAACGCTCATAATGGCTTAAAAATACGAGTGTAGCGATGAAATTCGCTCATTAATGGCTTAAAAATACTAGTATATAGATGAAATTCGACATAAGTAAGATTCATTCGAGTCAAACAAGGTTTGATGGTGGGTATATAAAATTCGGCATGGCCGAATATAACACTCTTTCTTGTTTTATTTTTTAATTTTATTACGACTGAGTTTTATTATATACATATGTACTCATCTAGTAATTTAATTATCAAGATAAACAAAACTCTACATTAATTGTTAGTTCAAAGTTTTGAGATAACCCATTAGTTATTTCTAAGAGACATCCTTGTATTGGTCATCAAATCATGGCAACGTTCTTCTAAGTCTTCTATATTCTATTGGGTTGTGGATAATGTCCTGTAGTTCTTCGTTACAGTGTAAATGCAACCTGGCGTGGTGTTTAGCTGCATACATGGCAATAGCTTGTTCAACTGTTGGAAGTTTTAAGTCTCTGTGTATGTCTTCATTTCTAACATACCAAGGACTATTAGTTATACATCTAATAGCTTTATTCTGGAAAGTTTGTAATTTTTTTAGGTGACATTTTTTCGTGCATCCCGAAATTTGAATGCCATACGTCCAGACAGGTTTTATTATTTGACGATAAAGTAATAATTTATTTGCCAGTGTAACTGCTGATCGAGGACTAAATAACCAGTACATCTTTTTAAACTTCAAGTTTAATTCAGTTATTTTCTTTTTCACATGTTCTTTCCATTTTAATTTAGCGTCAAGAGTAAAACCTAAGTATTTAGCTGTGTTGGAGTATGGGACTATATTGTTATTCATATAAATTGGTAGATTCTGTGACCGTTTTAGGGTAAAATTAATATGAGTAGATTTAGTTTCATTTAGTTTTATTCTCCATTTCTTGGTCCATCTTATAATTTCGTTAGTTGCAAACTGTAGTTTTTTTGTAGCTTCCGTTATTTGTTTATGAGTAACTAGGATTACCGTATCATCCGCAAATGTTGCGATTTTGGTTTGTTGTGGTATTTTCAGGTCTCTGGTGTAGAGAATATATAAGATTGGACCCAGTACACTACCCTGAGGCACTCCTGCTTTAATATTTTTTAGCATTGAATATTCACCTTCATGTTTAATTCTAAAGCATCTTCCAGTAATATAGGAGTTTAGAATAGAACTATATTCATCTGGCAGATCGCGTTTTAGTTTATAAATTAAGCCTTTGTGTCAAACCTTGTCGAAGGCCTCAGCAACATCTATGAAGAGTCCAGCAGAAATTTGGTTTGTGTTGAATGCATTTTCTATTGTGTTAGTAACTCTATGTACTTGTTCAATTGTTAAATGACTGCTTCGAAAAGCAAACTGGTGATGTGGTATCAATGAACGCTCCACTAGAATTGGTAGCAACCTTTTAAGTAGAAGCTTTTCAAAAACCTTTGCCATTGATGTTAATAAGGAAATTGGCCTGTATGAGCTAACAAAGTTCGGATTTTTTCCAGGTTTAGGTATCATTAGAACTTCTGCGACTTTCCATTGGTTAAGTACAAATTTCAATCGAAATGAAGAATTTATTATATACAAAAGAACACGTAGACATTTATCTGGTAGTTCCTGCAAAATTTTTTCCGTTATAAGTTCATATCCTGGTGATTTTCGTGGTTTCAACATGTTTATAACTGATTTAAGCTCTCTAATTGTAACTTTCTTTATAGTTTTATGATCGTTTCGTTATTACTACATGAAAAAATATTTAAAATTTCAGAAATGAAATACGTAGGCAATAATGTTATGTTACGGTAGAAAATGCTCATTTCATTTTAGATATTTTTAAACGAAAACTTTCAAATGTTTTATAAAAATCTAATTTTAAACTTGATCGTAATAAAATGAAATGTTCGTGTGAGAACTAAATTGTTTTAGAAAAACCGGCTGTTAGTGTTTTAATATTGTTTGAACATCAACTCAGGGACATGTAAAATAAATTATAATATAACTTGCCGACATTAGGCTTTGGACCGGTCCTTATAAAACTTAGTAGCCTTTAGACATAGGAGTATTAAGCCCAATACAGTTTAAAAATTATTGGGATATGTTTTCGAAAAAAATAAAATAACTTTAAATTTATAAAATTTTTTTGTTATTAATTTAAAATTACAAATTTTCCATTCAATAGAATCGCGCATTCATCATAATCGTAAACCCGAGATTTTTAATTTTAAATTCAATAGTGATCCATCTCGCATATCGAGCACTATATTACACATATATATCAAAGGGCTAAATTGGATTTATGAATATCAACCAGATTTGATGGAGAAAAAGAATATGGAAATTTCAATTAAAAAGAAACCGGAGATAACCATTTTTATATATAGAGTACTTAGACGACCTAATTCGATGAATTATACACATACAGTAAAGTTACTTGAAAGTCGGCAGAAAATACCGCCGGGTAAAGGACAGTGGGTGGAGATTGAAATTAAGGAATTATCCACATATTGGACTAAAACACCAAATTCTACTCAAAGCATTGTTATACGTGGTATGGAATCTTGGATGCGTACTTTTATAGTAACTGAGGATGAAAGCAATGATAAATCATTAGTAAGTAAAATATTTATTATCCTATAATTATCTATCTATCTTCTATCTATTTTCTATATACATCCTAATATATATTATAAATTTCTTTGTAAGTTTGTTTATTAGTTTGTGCGTCAATCACGCCTAAACGGATGAACCGATTTTCTTCAAATTTGGAACATAGAAAGATATATTACTATATTACTTTCCGAAAATTGGACTAGAAGGGAGTAAAAAAATGGGTAAAAACGACAAAAATCGGGCAAAATTGATACTTTTGTGCATAAAATTTTTTTTGTCTATTTTAATGCGAAAATATTTTCGATTTAGCATTCTAAAGTGTCAGAAATATGTATTAGAAAAGTTGCGTTGCGAAAGTTGGAACAAAACGGGTACCAATAATTGGAAAAAGGGCGAAAAACTGAGAAAATCGGTACTTTTGTGCTTGAAAACTGATTTTTGTATATTCTGACGCGAAGTTATTTATCGATTTAGCTATCTAAAGTGTAAGAAATTTTTATTAGCAAAGAACCGTTGCGAAAGTTTGACCAAAACTGGTAAAAAATGCGGGAAATGATGAAAAACTGGCAAAATTACTATTATGTCCTTTAAAAGTGATTTTTGTCTGTTCTAAAGCTAAATACTTTCGATTTAGATATTAAAGTTCCAGAAATATATATTATGAAAGATTTGTTGTGTAGTTTAGGTACTTTTTCGGAAATATGCAAATACTTGAGAAGTATTTTGCTGTAATCAGTCAAAAGGTATATTTTAGAAAAATTAAATTAAATTGGGTAAAAAGTGTTTTTCATAAGGTCCACACCTAAATGGCTGAGCCGACTTTAAGAAATTTTAAACAGTGTTTCAATTGGTTATATCTTTATTCCATAAAATCTGAAAGGGACAAAATACGGAACGCGGTAAAATTATTATTTTTTTTTAATGAAGAAACAGAAGTAATTTCTACTTATATATTTACCCCCTTATTCACAAACAAAATTTTTATTTTATAGACGGTTTATAAATTAGATTTTATATGAAAATTTTGTTTTATAAACCTTTTATAAAATAAAAATTTTGTGAATAAGGGGGTTAAAATTTTAAATATTAATATTTTAATAAACTAAAAATTTACAGATAAAAGGATCGAATTTTGTTTTGTAATTTTAAAATGATATGAAGTTTTTGAATTTGTGGAAAGTTATATTCAATATTTGAAATTTATAAATATCAATATTCTTTGACAAATTGAACTGCAAAGGAAATATTTTAATTTTTGCTACTTTTTGTAATGCAGTTACATCATATTATGACAACGACTGAACCGAATTTAAAGAAATTTGAACCACACACTTCAAGATTATTTTGGGAAGAAAAAATGCCTATTAACATTTTTCGAAACATGAATCAGAAAGGGGAAAAATTAGTATGTACTAATTTTTTCTAAGTCAATGAATATTATTTATTCTAAAGCCCCTTCACACGAGCACACAAGTAATATGAACTGTCAAAATTTTGTTTAGAAGGATACGGATGGGATGGGATCGTCTAAACACAATATGTAATGAAACATTCACACATTTAAAGAAAATACATTCGTATGGCTTTCTTCGTCGCATTAGATCAGGGATGTGTTTTTATGTAAACTCAAAAGTTAAACAGCTGTTTTCATCTTACTTTGTTATTGTTTTATACCAATTGTGCAAACACAAAAAGTATAAATCATACGACTTTTATTCTCTTTTCTTAAATACGGATGAAATTTCATCTTACGTGTACGCACGTAATGTGTGAAATATATTTTGGTTTTAGCTTTCTCAATTTTTAGTAAAGTAGCTTTTCAAATGCTTTGAAGAGTTTAAATCATGCTTTAAAAGAGCTAATGATTAGAAATCCGAAATTTTAAGTATTAATATTTTTATAGCTTTATGAAATTAAAAATTTTAAAGATAATTTTTTACCATTCAAGCCTAAAGAATTGAAAAGAAGGAAAATGTGTGTTTTTGGTAAATTTTGTGAAAGTTGTTCTGAATTATATATTTTGAATGTATATTTTAATTTCGCCATATTAATTTCAGGGGTAAAAAGCAAAGTCAATGTTAATTTGCATACATTGATCTATAGACTTAATATTATAAATCACTTAAAATCCCGGGCAACGCCGGGTACAAAACGTTTGAATATAAAAATCAATGTATGTGTGTTTATTTCTTTCTACCTTATAGGAGGCTAAACCACTAAAGCGATCTTCTTGAAATTTTCAGTGTATGTTCCCCTTTATCTGGAAGGGACTATAAGCTAATTTTTATTTTGAAATTGCAAGTGGGAAGGGTGCCACGCCCACTTCTTTAAAAGTCGAATATCTTGGAACATTGACCAATTTGAGGACCAGAGTCCTCAAATTTTTTTATGGGCAATTTTGACATCCATATGATTATTTGGTGGAAAAAGTGGTGGACTAGCAATAGGGGCGTGGTACCCCCCATATGAATTAAATACAAACATTTTTATATCTATATCTATATCTACATATATGAAACGCTTCAAGCTAAAATCCTCAAATTTTGCACAAACAAATATGTTATTCATGTGAATATTTGGGTAATAAATTGGCGGATTAAAAATAGGGGTGTTGCACATCGCATGTGAATAAAATAATAAATTTCGTATAACTGGAAATGTTTTAGAGCTAAAATTCCAAAAGTTTGTATGGGTTATTGAAATATTGAAATCAATATAAACAATTTGAAGGAAAAATGGGAGGACTAGAAATAGGGGGTGTGGCACTTCTCATACAATTTAATAACATAAATTCGTATATCTAGGAAAGTATTGAAGCTAGAATTCTTATACGAGCATTTGGAAAAATAGTTGAACTAGCAATAACGAGCGTTGCACATATATTAAATACTAAATTAAATGTTACTAAAATACTAAAATTAAAAAAAAAAATTTCCCACATAAAATTTAAATTTTACATCCTTATAAATATTTTTAAAAATGAATGGACGAACCTTAAATAATGCTCATGATACCTTTCATACAAAGTGAAAAATGTGTATAATGATAGTTTTTTTTTATACAATCCACCACCATCTGTGGTGATAGTTTGTCATTATATGTGTAACACCAAGAAATATTCATCTGAGACCCAACAAAGTATATATTCAGGGTCCTTATGAAATTCTGAGTCGACTTAGCTATGTGCGTCTGTCTGTCTGGTTAAAACACGCTCAAGTTAAAACTAAGCAAAAAAATAAACCAAATTCACTGAAAATATTCATTGTTGTTCCAAGCAGTTTGGTGTTGAAAATCAGCAAAATCGGTTCACGATATAAAAAGTTATGAGTTAAAGTTTCAGACTATCTCGATCCACAATTTTCCATAGCCCCCATTCGACATGAATATGTTTTGTGTATGTATTAATCACTTTACGAAATGTTTTCCGAATTGGTCCATAATAGGCCATAGTTCCAATATAAGGTATACTTCCGAAAATCACTTAAACTCTCATATTTCATTAACTAATAGAACTATCGGGGTAAAATTCGACATGAATATGTTTTGTATATGCTAATCCTAATATACATATATTATAAATCTCTTTGTTTGTCTGTTGGTCAATCACTCCTAAACGGCTGGACCGATTTCTTCAAATTTCGAAGGTACTATAGTAGAAGGCAAAGGGCGCAAAATTGGTAATTTTGTGCTTTAAGACTGATTATTTCTGTTCTAAAGCCAAAATATTATAGACTATGATATTTATAGTCTCAGAAATATGTATATTTTGAAGACCCACCCTTAGGGGGGAACCGGGTAAACAATTTTAAATAGTTATACTTTTTAATGGAACAAAGGAAAAAAGGACTGAAATGAAGGTAGGACCTACCTACCTACCTACCTATTAAACAACATCAATTAGGGAAAATCAATGGAGAAGGAGACCTTCAGAGAAAATGTAACATTTTTCGAAACATTAAACAGAAAAGGAAAAAAACCTTTCATACAAAGTGAAAAATGTTTATAATGATAGTTTTTTCTCTCATGAAATGTAAATATGAAAGCAAGAGAAATTTTTACTTATATTAGGGGCTTTTTTTAATCACTGGATTTATTTTATTTCAAGAAAAAAACCATCTTTGGGGGCTGAAATTTAGTTTTGGTCATCATTATCTGAAAATACACTGTAGGGTAGAAGGGAGATCATATGCCATAGGGGCACATCTGCCAATAGCGAATAACTTGAAAACTGAGTAATCGATTTTATCGCATTATCAAATTTTGTTTTCGTTTATCGATTATCTATCATCCCTGAAAATTTGAAACATTAACTTTACATATGATGGGAGGCAGACATGATTAATTGTTTTTCAAAGGGCTGTGAACTTTGTGAACTTTTTGTGCTAACTTTTTTAGTTTTTGTGATAGAAAAAATATATTCGTCAGTATTAGAACGTCAATAATAGTGAACAATAAGACATAATAATATTTTCGATAATATAATTTGAAGCCCGAAAAAAATTGAAACTAAACCCCAGAACTGCCCGTGGGGCACATGCGCCAAATATATGTAATGCAACAAAATTTGGTTAAAATATAGAAAAAATCAGTAATGTAATAAATAATTTAATTTTTTTGTTAAGTTTTGTGAAATAAACAATAAATATCTGGTTTATTATACTTTGTTTAATGAATTAAAATAAAACAGCAAAATAAGTTTTTATTTTTGTAATTTTTTCTTTTATTTTACTAATGACAAATCTGCCCCATCCCCTTGGTGAATTTACCCCATGGATGGGGCGGTATCGCCGTTTTTGGTCAGTGCGGAAAAGTTAAAAAAATATGTACATGAGGATGATTTAGGAAAGATTGAAAGGAATAAAACTAAAGCCAACATATCTAAGTATCCGAACCAAGAAAAAATTAAGAATATGTATTGTGGTTTTAATTTGAGGCCGCCTCAAAAAAAAGTGGCGTATGGTCCCCCTTCTACCCTATATGCTAATAGAAGGTCAAAAAATTAATTTTAGTGTAAAAATGGCGGTTATTCAGCTAAAAGAAGTAAATCCAAATTGGATTTATTAAATCCAAAAAAATAGTTGGATTTAGCAAATTTCAATATGGCAATGCTTTGTACATAGAACAAAACCAAAATATTTTTATAATAAATTAATTTGTTTTATTTTGCTATTCACTAATAGATGGCAAAAATTTTTTAAAATGTGTAAAAATAGGAAAATAAACAAAATTCATGTAACTAAAATATTTCACACATGATATTTCAGTGCAAATACCAGTTTTTGCAACAAATTGTTACAAATTTTATGGAAAATTTACAATTTTAATATAAAATTTTGAAATAACTCCATCTGTCGGCCGCTGCTGACATTATGATTTGAAATTTGTTTAGCCTCGGTTAAAACCTTTTGCCTTATCCACCTGGTGTGCAAGAACTAAAATTTGGTTTTAATAAATCCAATTGTTTAAAAAATGCTGCTATTGATATTAGGGTATCAAAGTATTATAGTAGCTAGTGTATTATAAGTCTCTTTGTAAGTCTGTTCGTTTGTTTGTTTGTTCATCAATCACGCCTAAACGGCTGAACCGATTCTTTTCAAATTTAGAATAAAGATCTATACTTGCAGGGTGTTATAGGCAATTTTTTCAAAACTTGGACTAGGGGGGGGGGGATGTCAAATAGCAAAGACATTTTTGATTAAGCTTTTAAATTTGTCAGAAATATGTACTAGCAAAGTGTCGTTGAGAATGTTTGATCAGAAGGGGACAAAAAATAGGCCAAATGGCGAAAAACTATCAAAATTATTACTTTTCTGCTTTAAGACCGATAAATCCAAAATATTATAGACTATGATTTTTATAATCTCAGAAATATGTATATTAAGGGAAAACGGTAAAAAGAGAAATCTGTATTTGCTGCGTAAAAGAACTCAAAAAATGCATATCTTCAGACAACTCGAACTACCCCAGCAAAAATTTTCATTACCTAGTAATCTAGAAAGTAATATTGGAATCACGTGGAAACTAATTACTTTTGGGGTGAATAACTAATTATTTTTGTTCGACGAGGTTCAAATAATATGTACCTACCTTAAACAAATTAATAAATGGTTACTAATTTGATTGCAAAAACTTTGCGAAATAACTAGTTACAAATAAACCTACAAATATGTTATGTGATAGCTAGTTATTTTGGACCGACTTTGTATGTATGTTTTCTATGTTTCTCACTCCAGCCGCTTACTCGATGCTCCATTAACATGTTGCTTTTTGTAATTTTGAGAACGGCATTTTACAAAAATATATAAATGAATGTCATTTTGAAAAAAAATAAACAGTATCCAGCGGGGCTCGAACCACGAACCCCCTGTTTGTTAAATAAACGACCTAGACAATTGACCCATAACAAATCCAAATTGTTTTGTTGTTTACCAGTAATTACCTATTCAGCTAAATGAAATAATGTGGATGATAATGAACATTCATTACCAAGTAATGTATGAAATAACTACTGGCTATTACCAAAAATTTCAGATTTTTTGCTGGGACATCAATGAATAAATAAATAATCCGGTTAATTATGTATTCTTTTTAGCTTTTTTTGTACTTTTAAAACAATGCTATCTTTTTTTAAACGGCTGGAACTATTTCTTTAAATTTGGAACATAGTTATATCAAATTGGATAGTGTATAGGCTATATATTCAAAACTTGGATTAGAAGGGGACGAGATGTGGTATATGGATGAAAAATGGACAAAATTAGTACTTTTGAGCGTAATTGATTATTGTCTATACTTAAGCAAAAACATTTTCAATTAAAACGAGTTCCTATGGTAGATTTATTTGTACTTTTATGAAATATGAGAAATATGTATATATTTTTTCTTTCTTTTCAATGAAGTAGTATTTTTGGTACTTTGTTGGAATCTTTTAAATCCAATGAAATTTCATTTGTAGCTTTATAAGATCGCAAAAAAATGTATAAGAAATTTCTTCATAAGGAGAATTTCAGGGGAAAATGTGATTTTTTTAAACATGAAGAAAGGGAAAAATTATCACTTTATGCTCTAAGTCAACGAATATTCTTTATCCTAATTAAATACATATATGGGAAAAAAGTGCTATTGGATAGTAGGTCAGACACAAATTTTCAGCTCAAAGTTGGACATTTTGGTCATACATGGTTTAATTCAAATGAGTGCAACTTTTCACCTATTGGTCCTAGCAAAAATTGTCCAAAGGAGTTCAGATAGGTATTTCTCCATTCTTTCCAAAAAAGAAATTTTTTTTATTTTTTTTTTAATTTTTATTCAAAATGGGCCCTTTTTTTATTATACCCTCCACTTAATTATTGAAATTTGGCCAGAATATTGCATATTGTCCTAGACAGTTTGGTATTGAAAATGAGCAAAATCGGTGCACATCGGGAAAAGTTATGAATCAAAATTTAAAACAACTCCGAAAAAAAATAAGCATTTTTCACACATTCTGATGTAATTTAAACCAAAACTGTGCAATGAAAATCATCATACATTTGTTTTACACGAGAACTTTATTCCTGTTGAAAATTGGCGGAATTGGCCCACAATTGGACATAGCTCCCAAACAAGGTCCCCTCCCAAAAATCACTTAAACGCACATAACTCATAACTAAATTAAAATATCCATATAAAATTTGGTACAAGTATTGATTGCTCTTATATACAGAAATGTTACTGTGAAATTTTTTTCCGATCGGTCCTTAATTGTCCATAGCTCCCATTCAAGATCCCCTGTAGAAAATAACTTAAACACACATAACACATTACTAAATTAAGATAACACAAGACCAAATTAAGATACATGTGTTGCTCTTATACTTTACTTTGAAATTTTTTTCCGATCGGTCCTTAATTGGTCATAGCTCCCATACAAGGTCCACTTCAGAAAAACCCTTAAAAGCACACAACTCATTACCAAAGAGTGATATTCATAAAAAATTTTGTCATAAATACTAATTTTATATACACAAATGTTATTTCAAAATGTTTTCATGATCGTTTCATATTTGGTCAAAGCTCCCATACAAGGTTCCCTTCCGAAAATCACTTAAACGGACATAACTCATTACTACCCAGCAAAATCTTTACTTACCGGTAAGTAATATTGGATCAAATTGTAAGTACTTTCTTTTTGGGTGAAGAACTACTTATTTTGGTTTGACGATGACATTTAGCACAAATATTGCTCTTATATACATACATAAATCACACTATAAAATTTTTTCACGATCGGTCCATATTTGGTTATAGCTCCCATACAATGTCACCTCCAGAAAATCACTTGAATGCACAATATTCATTACCAAATAATGATATAGATACAGATATTAGCCAAAATTTTGTCATTATATACATTAATGCTACTGTGGAATTTTTTACGACCGGACCATAATTAGTCATAGCTCCCATACAAGGTCCTCGTACTAAAATCTCTTAAAAGAAAGCCTATACAATTTCCTTAAAGGGCTTTATAGTCCCATAATGGGATGCGAGTGGGATATGCATCAAAAAAATTATTTTTTAACTCAAGAATAATTTTTTTTTCAATATTTGGCACTTAATTTTCACCTATTTTTTCATATTGGACGTTTTTGTTGTATTTTTTTGCTCAAAGTTAGCATTGTTTGATCAGTAGAAGTATTTTAAAGTTTTTTTTAAATGCTCTTTTTATTAAAACCTTAAATTCCTTTAAAAAGGACACAAGATCGCGAAATGAAAAACAAAAAATGCAGTTTTTCTCCATTAAATTTATAGGTTTGTTTTTTATACCCTAGACCACTTTATTGGGGACGGTATATTGGGTTTGTGATTAAAGTCGTTTCCGGCTTAGAATCATTTTCTGAGTCGATTAAGCTATGTCCGTCCTTCCGACTGGCTGGCTGTCCATGTAAACCTTGTGCGCAAGGTACAGGTCGAGCATTTTTTTTGGCACAAAGACGAAGTCTAAAGGTCCATCGGTCCATTATTTTACCTAGCCCCCATGCAAAAGAACACACTCCGAAAAAGGCTTCTGAGCTCATAATTATGTTAAATGTTTATAAAACTATCCACACCTATATCTTATCCCATAATTATATGAAAGAGAATGTCTGTTTGTTACGCTTTCACGGACAATATATATATAAATATATATAATATATACAATATAATAATAAATATATATGAGACTGTTTTTTTATTCTTTCACTACATAACTACTAAACTTATTTACATAAAATTTGGCATATTAATAGGTCTAACCACAGAAGTTAAAAAAAACTCTACATGATATTGATTGGATGCTATGCACATTTTTATGTTCACCTTTAGAATAACAGTTATAACACCAAATTTCTAGGCTAAATATAAAAAACATGAAACGATTTTCAAGAAATTTGTCAATACACAGTGTATGTTTTGGTCTCTATGAAATTTTGCATGACAATTGTTCTATCGTGGAAGGTTAAGTTAGTTTGAAGTTTAGTTAATGAAATGCAATGACCTTTTTCCGTCTACTTTTTGTTACATTTATAATGCTAAAGATCAAGATAGTATTATTATTTAAATACATTTTCAATCAAACATTTGTTTTTATTTTAAAATTCTAAAATCTTTGTAGATCCTTAACTAACTTTACGTTTAGGTAACATAAAAATCTGTAATCAATTTAATTTATTTTCAAAAATCTACTTTTATTTAAAATCGGTTGTAGATCCGTATATAATACACCCATCACTTATATTTAATCGGCTGTATATACTCAAAAAATAACTATTTTAAAACAGAATCGGGTGTAGTTTACTACGTTCGAGAAAATAGCATATGGACATTTTTTATCGAAATTATATTATTGTAGATCCGTATATACATAATACTCCCATCACTTATATTTTCCACCGGAAAACTATTTTTATTTCAAAACCTGTAATCGGCTGTATATCCTTTAGAAAATAACTGTTTTAAAGCACAATCGGATGTAGTTTTCTACGATCGAGAAAACTATATATAAGCTATATTAGATCTTGAATGAATGTCTACGATGCCACATTTGTATTCAGAATAAAAACTACTGAACAAAAACCGCTCCTAAAATATTACATTTTTAACAAAAATTGGAATTTTAAATCGGCTGTGGTTCCTTATATAACACTTAAATCTACGAATACATATATCTAGAAAATCATTCATATCTCCACTTAAAATTTCTATTTATATAACCATTTAAAAATTGACTTTAAATACCTCTCAATTCGAGAAAACAATAAAAATTTATCCACCAAAAATTTTGCACAACTTATTCTGTATGTAGCGCCGTATTTATTCCAAGCTTTTTAAATTAAATATTCCATTTACCATTAACAAATTCCGAATTTTTTTTAGGAAGATGTGGATATTTTAAAAGTAAAATTATTTGGGTATTATTTGTGTATATCTAACGATATTTGACCTTTAAACCTTTATTTCTTCGGATTTAATAAGTGGTGACTAAATCCAGCCAAAACTTTAGTGTGGATGCATAAAAGCTAATAAATAAAAATTATATTTTTAAACATACTTTTATATAAATGGAGAAACAATGACGAGACACATTAAAAATTAGTATTAAAAGTTACATATCTCAGAAACTGCAAGAGTTGGAGTCCTCAAATTTTGTATGGGCAACTTTGACATCCATAAGAATAGTTTTGGACAAAATGGGCGGAATGCCTATAGTGGGCGTGGCACCTTCCATATGAAGAAAATATTAAATCAGTATATCTGAGAAAATATAATATTGCTCCTCCCATATGAATATAATATACAAAAATTCGTTTAACTGGGAACGATTTAACGATGTCCGTCCGTCCGTGTAAACGCTGTTATCAATGTACAGGTCGCAATTTTCAAGATAATTTGATGAAATTCGGAATACACATTTGTTTTGGCCCAAGGACGAAGTCTATTGAAAATAGGCTTCGTATATGTATAATATAAATGAGTCTCAATATAAATGTATATAAATGTATCTCATTGAAAGTTCGCCGAATTTCGAAATTATCGGCCTTGCCGAATTTCGAAATTATCGGACTTCATTTGACCCTAGTCCCCATATAAAGCCCCCTTCAGAAAGTTACTTGAGTATCCGCAATTCATTTATTAACACTGTTATTGCAATGAAATTTAGCACAGACAAATATTATATAAATACAAATCTATCCAGTCTATCGGTCCCCCATATAAGTCCTCTTTTATAAAATAAGTTTTTCGTCAATAAATTGCTTAAATAAATCGTAATAAATGTAATATTCAAGATAAATGCTTTGTTATGAAAAATAAATCACATTTTATATTCATAACTGGTGTTGGGTAGCATATGGTCGGCCAAGCCCGACTATACTTTCTTACTTGTTTTATTTATATTGCTTTTAGGGTAGCAAAGCACACTGGGTATAGCTAGTATTATATAAATATATTCACAAAATTTTATCGGGCTTGGTCTATATTTGCCCCTAGCACCCACATAAAGCTCTTTCAGAAAATTACTTTTTCATCCATAAACAGCTAAAATGTATCGGAACAAGGTAATATTATAGACAAATGCTTTATTATGAAAAATAAATCATTTAATATTCATAACTGGTGTAGGGTATCATATGGTCATTATATTCAGGAAAGATTATTTTTTCTGTAATCTCATAAAGTTTGTTGTTTTAACTCATCTTAAATGAATTCAGTCTTCCAAATTGTAAATATTTCTTATTTAAATTTGACTATTTTTTAATTAAATTAAAAAACACTTTCTTATTTTAAAATTCACATAACAAAATTTTTCGCGAGAACTGTTTTAAACAACTTATTAAAGTTAACTAACATAAAAATAAAATAACTTAAAAATTGATGAAGTAGTATAACTGTTCATTGTCTTTGCACTCATCCCCCCGGGGGCAATCCCGGGGTATAAAGAGGTGGCCAATACCTCCAGTCTGACCGGGACTGAAAAATTGGTTACAGTCTACTGCCTGGCTTAGTCCTTGCATAGATTGCCAGAGGTCAGACCAGAGCACCGCATAATCTGGTACTACGGGTGGCCAGTTGCCCGCAGGACTATGTCTTGGCTGGTCAGTTGGCTGTGGTTTAAACCCAAATTCGCGGGGAGAGTAAGTTGCGGTTAAAAGACTGATGCATGATAATAGTCAATATTTCGGGATAAGTTCGGTGCTATTGCCGACAACAACAGATACCCCACAGAGGAGTGACTGTGGGACTAAGCGTTGGAAATGGGTTGGTGTCAATTGTATATGATACGGGATGAATGTAGAGGTATGCTGGCCTCGTCCACCCGTATATCTAAATGAGTGTGTCGTATGTTTTGCTCTTATGAATGTGTCGGATAAATGAGAAGTGTGCTGGGTTGAATGATGATGGATGAAAGGTATCATATACAAGTGATACCATTAAATTTTTTTTTTGTTGTCGAAGATGTTGTAAATTTTCGTATGGTATATTTAAAAAAAAATATTGTTTCAATATTGCAGATTAAAAAGCAAACAGACGTTTTTCTAAAATAATTTTATAGATAAATAATGTTGCAAAATATTTTGAGAAATCCTCTAGAACATACATTTCATTGTAATATTTTTATACCCTCCACCACTATCAGTGGTGATAGAAGGTATATATAACTTTGTCATTCCATGTGTAACACTAAGAAATTTTCATCTTAGACTAAAGTATATATGTTCTTGGTCCTTATGAAATTCTGAGTCCATTTAGCTATTCATCCAAAACATTCTTTATTATCCGGTACAGTTTGGTATTGAAAATCAGCAAAATCAGTTCACGAAGTAAAAAGTTATGAGTAAAAAATTCAGACTACCTCGAAAAAAATTACGTTTTTTTCCCAATTCTTAAGTAGTTTTTTTCAGAAATTACCAAAGATATTTCGATGAATTTTGTCACACATTATTTTTTTCTGCCATGGATCAAGTATGTTCAAACTCATAACAATTGATACAATATTTTCCATAGCCCCCATACAAAGGTGTATATTCCCGGAAATTAGTTTATCGTTAATAACTCCCTCAAATATATCGGTATCAACACAAAATTTTGTACATCCAAATATAATATGAACAGAAATCAGGTCGGTCCATAATTGGTCGTAGCTCCCATATAAGGCCCACTTCCGAAAATCACCTAAATTCACATATTTCATTGATAAATAAAGCTATTGTGATAAAATTCGAGGTGAATATGTTTTGTGTACATACAAATTATTCTATAAAATTTTTTTCGGATCGGTCCATTATTGGTCATAGCTCCCACATAAGGCCCACATATTTAATTGTCAAAAAAAATTTCACGAAAATATGTTTAGTCTACATGTGGATCACTCTACTAAATTTTTTCCGGATAGGATTATAATTGGTCATAGCTCCCATAAAAGGTTTACTTTCGAAAATCACTTAAACGCATATATTTCATTGAATTCTTAAGCTATCGGTATAAAATGCAGCTTGAATATGTTTTGTGAACATATAAATCATTCTACCATTTTTTTCATTAGTCATAGCTCCACTTCCGAAAATCATTTAAACTCACATATTTCATTGTCAAATAAAGCTATCTTGATAAAATTCGACACAAATATGTTTTGTCTATATATGAATCACTCTACTCACATATATTTCTTTGAATAATAAAGGTATCGGGATAAAGTACGACTTGAATATGTTTTCTGTGCATATAAATCATTTTACCAATTTTTTTCCGGATCGGTCTATAATTGGTAATAGCTCCCATATAAGGTCAACTTCAAAAAATCACTTAAACGCACAAACATATTTCATTATTAAATAAAGCTATCTTGATAAAATTGGACACAAATATGTTTTGTGTACATACATATGAATTACTCTACGAAAATTTTCCGGAGAGTCCCGTAATTGGTCATAGCTCTTATATAAAGTCCACTTCCGAAAATCACTTAAACCCACATATTTCATTATACCCTACACCACTTTAGTGGGGAGAGTATATTGGGTTTGTGCTGATGTTTGTAACGCACAATAATATTGGTCTTATACCCACATTAAAGTATACCAATCGGCTCAAAATCATTTTCTGAGTCGATTCAATGAAATTTGGTACATGATCTTCTATTGTCGCAGACACGAAGCCTATTGAAAATGGTTAAGATCGGTCCATTATTTCACCTAGCCCCCATACAACTGAACCCGCCGAATAGGGCTTTTAAGTTCATAATTATGTTCAATATACTCATATCTCGACAAAAAGCTGCAAAAACCAAGTTGTATACAAGAGTTGATGACCCTCACGAATTCCATAATAATGGGTTCTCATATGACCCTAGCTCCTATGAAAAGCCCCCATCAAAATTTCACTTAAATGTCCACAATTTTATTCAACAATAAACGTCTAAGTATGTATATCTAATGCAAGGTACAATTCAACTTAAATGCTTTATTATGGCAACTAAATCACATTATATTTTTGTCAAAGGTGTAGGGTATTATATGGTCGGCCTCGTCCGACTATAATTTCTTACTTGTTAATTAATAAATCTATTGCAGTAAAATTCGACATGACTTTTTTTTGCATATAAATCGTTATATGCCATTTTTTCGTGATCGGTCCATAATTGGTAACAACTTCTATATAAGGACCATTTCCGAAAATTACTTAAACGCATATTGACAATCAAAGTTATCGGTTCATAAAATTTTTTTACTTCAACGATAGTTTAATTTTATAAAATGAGAGGGTTAGAGTTAGGTACCGACTGACAGTACTCTTAGGTACTATTTGACAGCGTTTCACTTCTTATTTATTATTTGTTTTCCAACAAAAAAGGAAAAATAAATTCTGAAACTGGGGTTGAACTTGGTGTCTATCGATTTGTAGTTAGAAGCTCTCACCACTGTGCTACTTGTTCTTACAAAGCTCTAATTATACCCACCATCAAAAAAGATGGGGGGTATATTGATTTTGTCATTCCATTTGTAACACATCGAAATATAGACCCACAAAAGTATATATATTCTGGGTCCTCATTAAATTCTAAGACGATCTAGCCATGTCTGTCCGTCCGTCTGTCTGTTGAAAGCACGATAGAGTCCGAATGGAAAGAGCTAGAGGGTTGAAATTTCACATAAATATTTCTTATAGGTAAAGTTTGTTTGGTATTGAAAATGGGCAATATCCGTCCACGTTTTCGGATAGCCCCCATACAAGTGGCCCCTCGAAAGGCAGATTTAACAGCCATAACTTTATAACGATGAAATTAGACATAAGTATGTTTCTTATGATCCAAAATCACTATGCACAATTTTATGAGGATCGGTCCATAATTGACCCTACCATCCATATAAGGTCCCCTTCAGAAAATAACTTTAACGCTCATTACTGACTTCAAAATAGTAGTATATAAATGAAATTCGACATAAGTAAGTTTCATACGAGTCAAAATCTATCTACAAAATTTTATGAGGATCGGTCCATGATTGACCTACCCCCCATATAATGTCCCCTTCAGAAAATGACTGCAACGCTCATTAATGGTTTAAAAATACGAGTGTAGCGATGAAATTCGACACAAATAAATTTAATACGAACCAAATTCTGTCTATCAAATTTTATGAGGATCGACCCATAATTGACCCTACTGAAAGTAGGGTCAATTATGAAAGTGTCCGTTTGCATTTAATGGAGCAGAAAATACAAAAATTACATGCTATTCATAACAACAACAAGTAAGAGTGTTATATTTGACAATGCCGAATCTTATATACCCACCATCAAACCGTATGCCGTAAGTGGAATGCTCCTACATATATAAACATTGATATTTTAAATAGGGCTTAAGTCAATTATACACATCCCTTTCGTATTTAGATAGACTTTGGCTTGTAAGAAACTTACTTCTGTATATCGAATTTCATAGCTATACTGTCATTTTCAGGCCAGTAAGCGTTAAAAGTCATTTTCTGAATGAGGGGGGTGGGGTCAATTATGGACCGATTCTTATAAAATTCGGTAGAGAGATTTGTGTCTTAATATATATACTCGTATTTTCAAGGCAGTAGTGAGCATAAAAGTAATTTTCTAAGGGGAACCTTATATAGGGGGTAGAGTAAATTATAGACCGATCCTCATAAAATTCGGTAGAAAGATTTTTGCTCGTAAGAAACTTACTTATATCGAACTTCAGTTCTGGACTCGTATTTTTAAGCCAGTAATGGGCGTTAATAAAATAAATAAAATAAATAAAATTTGGTATAGAGAATTTAGCTCATATAAAACTTATTTATGTCGAATTTCATCGCTATACTCGCATTTTTATAATAGTTATGACTGGTAAAGCAGTTTTTCGGGGGCCACTTGTATGGGGGCTATGCGAAAACGTGGACCGATATTGCCCATTTTCAATACCAAACAAACCAAAACAAATTTCAACTCTTTAGATCTTTCCGTTCGGATTCTATCGTGCTTTCAACAGACGGAATGACAAACAGACAGACATGGCTAGATCGGCTTAGAATTTAATAAGGACACAGAATTTGTAAGCAGTAAAGATATATCTATCTTAACCGCTTTCTGCAATTTTTGCTAGGACCTATACGTGAAAAGTTACACTCATTAAAAAAAATTCTGTGTGACCAAAATGTCCAACTTTGACCCCATATAACTCATGCAGTACTTGGCGGTATCTCTGTCATCAAGAACCTATATATGTATATGTTGTCAAAAACTAAAGTTCTAAATATCTATACAAATTTACTCAAATATGATAAAAGAAAAATTAGTGATAATAAATAAATTTCATAAGGAAATAGTATTTTTGGTGCATATTTTCCCATTTTATAGTGCATGTTATAAGCGCATATTTTTAATTTTTTAGTGCATGGGAATCCTTGCCTTGCTCATAACATCCCACTAAACAATTTTTGCCGAATTCGTACCGACAGTCTGCACAAGTTGCCGATTTCGTATCCGAATTCCGTCAGAATTCGTTACGAAAATCGTATCAAAGGTTGCTCGGAATTCGGAACTCTTTGTCTGAGGAAATTCGGAAAAATGTGCAGAGTTGTCGGTCAGAATTCGGTACGAAATCTGATGTAACTTCCTGGGGAAATTCTGTAGGAATTTTCGACAAATCTTATTGAAGTCGGACAAATGTCTGATACCATGTCTGACATTCTTTCGACATCTCGTACGAAAGTCTAATCAAATATAAGAAAGTCTGATAGATGTCTGATAAAATTTCCGACAGTTCGTACAAAAGTCTGATCAAGTATAAGAAAGTCTGATAGATGTCGGATGATGAAATGTCCGACAGTTCGTACAAAAGTCTGATCAAGTATAAGAAAATGGGCTGACTATTCTGATCAACGTCTGATGAAAACTATTTGCATATATATAATTTATTATGGTTTAATTTTATTAATTTTAATAATAATTTATAAGCTTCCATTATTCATGATTTCTTAAGGGTACATAAAAAGATAATAGAAACTTATAGATTAATTTTAAAATTAATAAAATAGTATGGTTTACTATTTACATATTATATACGAAAATAGAGTTCATTACATACATCTATTTGAAATTATAAAATGAAAACATAAAAAATTATGTAATTTTTTGCTAATTTTTGTATATTAACAAAGTTTAATGAAATTTAAACAATAATTATCACATATGCAGATGTTGTTTACTTGATTTACAAAGACCAACTGAGAAAATAAAAGAAAAGAAACATAAATTCCCTTTTAAAGTACAGATGACGAATTTCAAAATATAAACAAGTTTGTGCATGATTTTTATTAAAAACAAAACAAAATTTCCTTCAGATAAATTGCAGAGTTGTCGCAAAGTTTTCTTACAAAAGCACTGAAAATGGGAACAAAATGACCGAGCTAAAAATATCAGAAAATGTGCAGACTATTCTGTTAAATATCTAAAGGAAATGTATATTATTCGCTTAATTGTCTGACGAAGTTACAAAAACAATTCTCTTCAGATTATGTGCAGATTTATCAGATATAATTCTTAAGCCATTTTATATTTTACTTCAGAAAATGTACAGACTATTCTCCTTTATGTCTAAAAAATAATATAGGAATAAAAATACAAATTGTCCTCCGCCAATGTGCAGATTAGTCTCATAATTGTCGTAACACTGAAATTCCCTTTCGACAATATGCAGACAAGTCTGATGTTAATCGTTTAATACTTCAGAAAATGTGCAGAAAAGTCTAAGGCGCAATTTACATGAAGACTTTTCAGACGTCTGTTTTTTCCAATTCTCTTTTGAGAATCTTCCAAAAAATCATGAACATATATACGGTGATTTTTTACATGCAACTATGCATGTCTTTTTTTGATGTTTAATTGTATAATACTTTTTAATTACTTATTAGTAATAAAAATAAAATGAAATTTTTAACATAAAAACCATTTAATTTGATTTCAAAAAATTTAATTACACGCTTTTTTTAATGCAAATTTTAAGGTTTTCATGTAAAAAAAAGACATAATTATTTTTTTACATGAGCATAATATCAAGAGTACGAATGAATTTAAAGAGGAATGTCAAAAACAATCATGAAAATCCCAAATCATGTTTGTTTTCTTACCCCCCATTCTTCTCTACCCCGCTCACCACAAATCATCGACAAACATGAAAACAGACGTCTGGGCAAACATGAAAAAAAATCATCGTGTAAATTGGGTGTAACAAACAGTTTGCCGATTATTCTGTAAAATGTCTAAAAGAAAATTTAGAAATTCGTTAAAAATTCTGATAAAGTATAAGAATTATTTCAGAAAATTTCTGACATCAGACATGACTGAAAAAATTGTTTACTGGGATTGTAGAACAAATTTAGATTTCGATACAAAGAATAAACAAAAAGTGAATCGCTGTCATTTTTTACAACAATAACATTACGCTCTTCTCACAGACGAGTGCTGAGTAAATCCAACACATATGTAAAAATTTTATGCTCTCCCCAAACTTCAAAACTTTTTCGCGAAAATTTTAGGATAATAGCACTTTGAAATATTTTTTATCACTTAACATTATATTTTATAATTTTTTTGCACAATTTAAACACATTTAATAGCCCGAAAATAATATATTTTTTACAAACGAAAAAAAATATTTTTAATTTTTTGACATTGAATTTTTGTTGGTTGAAATTAAAACTAAAAAAACAATGTTGTAAATTTTCGTATGGTAAACGAAAAAGATATTTCAAATAAATAATTTATTTTTTCAATATTATAGATTAAAAAACAAATAGACGTGTTTATAAAATGTTTGTAGATAAAATATGTGGAAAATATCTTAGGAAACCTTTCAAAGTATAAATTGAAATGTAATAATTTTTTTTCAATATTTTTCAATACGATTTTTTGCAAATATGTTGACTTGAGAATTCTACTAATACATTCTTAGAGTTAGGTACCGGATGACAGTAGACTTAGGTACTTTTGACAACAGTTTCATTTCTTATTTATTCTTTGTTTCGATATTTCACAAAGTTATTAAAAGAACAACCAAGAAACTGATGAACAAAAGCTGATATGTGATTTTGACGCTTAACATTGTAAACAAATCTTACAATCATATTAACAGTACCAGGGTGCACTTATAAGGTGAAGTCAATTCTACAAAAACAACAAAAGTAGATACTTCTGTCAAAAAATGTACATGTTGCCAACGTGTTTTTTAATTTACCTTACAAAAAGACAATCCAAAAAGACATGCCCAAAAATCTCTTCACGTAAAGTAAATATGTATTATAAGATAAAATTTTTTAAAAATTATACATGAATTGAAAAATAAGGGTAAGCCCCCTTATTCACAAACAAAATTTTTATTTTATAAACGGTATTTTGTATGGAAATTTTGTTTTATAAACCTTTAATAAAATAAAAATGTTGTTTGTGAATAAGGGGGTTAGAATATTATTTATTATTTACTTAATAAAAAAGTAAATAAATTATCAATTAAAATAACAAAAAATTAGTATTAGATTACAAAATTGTAAGTATGTAGTAGCAAAAATACAAATTATATACATATTATTTTTTATCAGTCAATATTGGAAACTTGTAATACCGTGTATTACATGATCCAAATGTGACCAAACCACTACCATGGAAAGTTGTTAAAAATTACGCTATCTATGATAAAATCAAGTTTTAATAATTTTATTTACAATTGTGGGATGTTTGTACTCTCAATTGATTAGTAAAAAGTTCCCGATAATTGATAAAATAGATGCATATTTAAGACAAATAGTTTGTGCAATTTTTGAGTATTTCGCATAAATTTACTACGGATTAAAATTTATTAATTTTTTGTCCTAAAAATATAATGAATCCCTAGATAGATGTACATATTTTTTCGAATTGTGGCAACTCTAAATGGTGTACTTTGACAGTTGTATCTACCTCAAATAAAAAAAAATGAGTGATCAGCTGTTGAATTGACTTCACCTTATGAGTGCACCCTGAACAGTACGTTTCAATTTAGCAAACACATTCACACATTCACAGACACACCAGAAATAACCTCAAGGCCAGGATGCACTTATAAGGTGATGTCAATTCTACAAAAACAACAAAAGTAGATACTTCTGTCAAAAAATTGACATGTTGCCACCGTGCTTTTTTTAATTTGCCTTACAAAAAGACAATCCCACATGCCCAAAAATCTCTTCAAGTAAAGTAAATATGTATTATAAGATAAAATTTATTAAAAATTATACATGAATTGAAAAATTATTCACAAACAAAATTTTTATTTTATAAACGGTATTTTGTATGGAAACCTTTTATAAAATACAAATGTTGTTTGTGAATAAGGGGGTAGAATATTATTTACTTATTAAAAAGTAAATAAATTATCAATTAAAATAACAAAAAATTAGTATTAGATTACAAAATTGTAAGTAGTAGCAAAAATACAAATTACATACATATTATTTTTTATCAGTCAATATTGGGAACTTATAATACCGTGTAGGTCTCTACTATTGTCGTATAAGAAATATATAATGATCTTTATAGAAATGTGACCAAACCACTACCATGGAAAGTTGTTAAAAATTAAGATATCTATGATAAAATCGAGTTTTAATAATGTTATTTACAATTTGTACTCTCAATTGAATAGTAAAAAGTTCCCTATAATTGATAAAATAGATGCATATTTAAGACAAATAGTTTGTGCAATTTTTGAGTATTTCGCATAAATTTACTACGGATTAAAATGAATATAAAATTTATTTATTCATTTTTTGTCCTAAAAATATAATGCATCCCCAGATAGATGTACATATTTTTTCGGATTGTGACAACTCTAAATGGTGTACTTTGACAGTTGTATCTACCTCAAATAAAAAAAATTTGTGATCAGCTGTTGAATTGACTTCACCTTATAAGTGCACCCTGTTCAAGGCAATAAATAACCTGAGGCATCAGAAGAACACGAGCAAGTGTTAATCTAACATGAAACGGTAAGTAAATATTAGTAGAAAATATTCTTCGAAGAATACCACATACTTTTCCAGATATACAGTCAACATGATTACCAAAAGACAGGTTATTGTCAAGAATCACACCCAAACACCTAATCATACTAACATTATCAATCAACACATTACCAAGATAAAAGTTCACATCAGATAAAGATTCAATACCAAACATTATGGCCTTAGTTTTAGCGGTATTAATGAGAAGTGAATTATTAACAAATGACTCCAAATTAGTGCAATCACCTTTGAACAATAGGAAAACATCATACAAACAAACAGCATACAAAAATGTCTCACAGGACAATGAATTAGAATACAAAGAAAGGTCATTAACATATATAATAAATAACAAAGGTCCTAACACAGAGCCCTGTGGAACACCAGAATGAAGATAACATAGGTTAGAGTAAACACCATTTAAATCAACATATTGCGACCTACCAAACAAATATGACACAATAAGTTTGCAGGCAGATAAAGAAAAATTTAACTGACATTTAAGTTTACTAATCAACGTAGAATAACACACAGAGTTAAAAGCTTTAGATAAATCTAGAGATGCTAAAACACTAAATTTTTATACCCTCCACCACCATCAGTGGTGATAGAGGGTATATATAAGTTTGTCGTTCCGTGTGTAACACCAAGAAATATTCATCTAAGACCCAACAAAGTATATATATTCTGGGTCCTTATCAAATTCTGAGTCGATTTAGCTATGTCCGTCTGTCCGTCTGTCCGTCTGTCTGTCTGTGTAAAACACGCTCACGTTAAAACTAAGCAAAGGAAATAAACCAAATTCACCCAAAATATTTATTATTATCCTAAGCAGTTTGGTATTGAAAATCAGCAAAATCGGTTCACAACGTAAAAAGTTATGAGTAAAAATTTCAGACTACCTCGAAAAAAATTACGTTTTTTTCCTAATTCTTTTGAAGTTTTCTCAGAAACTACCAAAGATATTTCGATGAATTTTGTCGTACGTTATTTTTTCAGAGCAGTGATCAATTATATTCAAAATCTTTACAATCGATCCAATATTTCCCATAGCCCCCATACAAAGGTATATATTCCCGGAAATTAGTTTATCGTTAATAACCCTCTCAAATATATAGGTATCAACACGAAATTTTGTACATGTAAATATAATATGAACAGAAATCATACTCTCAACGTAGATCTCAGTCGGTCCACAATTGGTCATAGCTCCCATATAAGGTCCTATTCCGAAAATCACCTAAACGCACATATTTCATTGATGAATAAAGCTATTGTGATAAAATTCGAGATGGATATGTTTTGTGTACATACAAATCATTCTACAAAATTTTTTACGGATCGGTCCATAATTGGTCATAGATCCCATATAGGGCCCACTTCCGAAAATCACTTAAAAGCACATATTTCAATGCCAAGTAGAGCTATATTGATAAAATTCGACACAAATATGTTTTACCTAAACATGAATCATTTTACGAATTTTTTTCCGGATAGGTACATAATTGGTCATAGCTCCCATATAAGGTCCACTTCCCCAAATCACTTAAACGCATATATTTCATTGAATTCTAAAGATATCGGGATAAAATTTGACAGAAATATGTTTTGTGTGCATTCAAATCATTTCACTATTTTTTTTACGGATCGGTCCCTTCTTGGTCATAGCTCCCATATAAGGCCCTCTTGCGAAAATAACTTAAAAGCACATATTTCACTGTAAGGTAGAGCTATCTTGACAAAATTCGACACAAATATGTTTTGCCTAAACATAAATAACTCTACGAAATTTTTTCCGGATAGGCCTATAATTGGTCATAGCTCCCATATAAGGTCCACTTCCGAAAATCACTTAAACGCATATATTTCATTGAATTCTAAAGCTATTGGGATAATATTCGACTTGAATATGTTTTGTGTACGTACAAATCATTTTATAAATTTTTTACCTGTCGGTCCATTATTGGTCATAACTCCCATATAAGGTCCACTTACGAAAATCACTTAAAAGCACATATTTCATTATCAAATAAAGCCATCTTGATAAAATTCGACACAAACATGTTTTGTCCAAATATGAATCACTCTGCGAAATGTTTCCCGAATAGGCCCATAATTGGTCATAGTTCCCATATAAGGTCCACTTCCGAAAATCAGTTACACGCATATATTTCATTGAATTCTAAAGCTATAGGGGTAAAATTCGACTTGAATAAGTTTTGTGTACATATGGGCAGTGTCACACGTTCAATATATATCGTGATATTTGCTGTATTGTGATATGTATTGAACGTGTAGCATGTAATATTGATGGATCGTATTCCATATCACAGAAAACCCCAATTTTGTGAAATCCATAATTATTATCAATATTTATAATGGATCACGTGATAAATATTGAAGGTGTAGCATGTTTTGTGATATCAATCACAATACTTTTGTAAAATTTGGAAAAATAAATAAAATAAAACAAATAACAATGAAATATTGTTTTAAAAGTTGTTAAAAAATATAACAGAAAATTACTTTTTTCTCATGATACAACCATTTGTGTTAATTCCGGATTTTCGAGGCATTCGTTTAATCATCTGCTGACCCGTATACCATAAAATATTGCAAATACTGACGTAAAAAATATTGAACGTGTAGCATACCCGAGGTATTCATCAATCCATTAAAATGGGTCGTGATCCAAATTGATCAATATATATTGAACGTGTGCCAGTGCCCTATGAATCATTCTACCACTTTTTTCTCGGATCGGGCCATTATTGGTCATAGCTTCTATATAAGGTCACTTTCATTGTCAAATAAAGTTAGTTTGAGAAAATTCGACACATATATGTTTTGTCTTTACATAAATCACTCTACGAAATTTTTTGCGGATAGGTATATAAAACATTGTACCAAATTTTTTCTGGATCGGTCCATATTTGGTAATAGGTCCACTTCAAAAAATCGCTTAAATGCACATATAGTTATCTAAAAATTAAATAGCTAGATGGGTTTCAATAAAAAGTAGTTTGCTGGTGGAGGGTATTTAAGATTCGGCATAGCCGAATATAGCACTCTAACTTGTTTATTATTAATATTATTTCTAATTGAATCAGTAAGAAAAAGTAACAATATAGTTATACTAAAACCACGAAGGAAAGCAAATTGAGATTCATCGATCTTGTAGAACATAGTATATGATCATTAACCAGATGTTCAACAACTTTAGATAAGAGGGCAAAATAGAGATAGGTCTTAGGTCATCAACGTTATTCATAGTTTTCGATTTAGGAATGGGTACAACACGCGCAGTCTTCCAAGAGACCGGGAATTCAGACGTTATAAAAATATGATTAATAATATTCAGTAAAAGGCTAGAAACATGTGGAAAAATTAGTTTTAGACATCTTATCGGAATGAAGTCAGGACCTATAGAACCAGAGTTAACTTTCATTAGGGCCTCAGTAATGTCAATTTCATCCATACAGCGAAAAGAAAAAGTACCCGCCAAGTCATTAAAGTCCTCAAATACACATTGGTTAACATAATTCTGATCACCGGAAAAAAATTGATTGAACTCATTAGTATCAACATCATGACCCCCAAACAACATCATGACCCTCACCACCACATACAGAATTTCTTAAAACTTTCCATAAACCAGCTACATATATCTAAACTACTAAGAGGTTTGAATAATATTTTCTTTTTCCTCTCCTAATTACATTTTTAGCCTTATTACGAAGCTTGCAGTAAATCGTCCAATTTTTAATAGTACGTACTGAACGATAATTCATATAAGCCATATCTCTTAAAGATATAGCAAAAATTATGTCACTAGACTTCATCCAAGGATCACCGTCAGTAAAAATCACCTTCTTAACTATTACAACATACGAATAAAGATTAGAAAAGTTATCACACTTAGTGTTAATACAAGACGTATTAAGAATTAGTCCAACATTAAAATCATTAAGACACGAAAATAATCCATACCAATCAATATTATTGTAGTCCCTAAATTCAATATATGTATTTTTTTACCAAGGTAGTACTAAAGTTAAAACAAGAAAAAACAAGTAAGAAAGTATAGTCGGGCGTGGCCGACCATATGATACCATACACCAGTTATGAATATTAAATGTGATTTATTTTTCATAATAAAGCATTTATCTTCAATATTCCCTTGTTCCGATACATTTAAGCAATTTATGGATGAAAAACTAATTTTCTGAAAGAGGCTTTATATGGGGGCTAGGGGCAAATATGGACCAAGTCCGATAAAATTTTGTGAATATATTTATATTTACATAATATTTTATTGTGCTGAATTTCATTGTGTTTATAAGTTAATTTGGGACATTCAAGTAATTTTCTGAAGGGGACTTTGTATGGGAGCTAGGGTCAAATGGGGCCCGATCATTATGAAATTTGGCAGGGTCATCAAGACTTCTATAAAACTTAGTTGTGCCGTATTTTATCGATATATCTGTATATTTAACATAATTATGAGCTCAGAAGCCCTTTTCGGGGGGTTCTGTTCTATGGGGGCTAGGTGAAATAATGGACCGATTTTAACCATTTTCAATAGGCTTCGTCCTTGAGTCAAATAAAACGTGCGTGCCAAATTTCATCCAATTATCTTGAAAATTGCGACCTGTACCTTGCGCACAAGGTTTACATGGACAGCCAGCCAGCCAGCCGGCCAGACGGACGGACGGACATAGCTTAATCGACTCAGAAAACGATTCTAAGCCGATTGGTATACTTTAAGGTGGGTCTAGGACGAATATTTTTGTATGTTACAAACATCAGCACAAATCCAATACACCCTCCCCACTAAAGTGGTGTAGGGTATAATTAAAGCATGATCTGTTAATGACGGACATTGAACTCCGAATAGATATAACTAGAAGCATTACTAAACAAGAAATAGTCTTACAAAGAAGTGGTGTTATTGGCTAAATCATAATGAGTAGGTCTAAAATTAAGTAAAATTGATAAACTGGATCGAACACAAAATGACCCAGGAAAAACTTACATTGAAAAGTAAAGAGTTTAAAAGCTAATAAAAGTAAAAGCTAAGTAAAAGGCAAGTACTTCCACGCTCGCATACAAATAGGGTGTTAAAGAAGTACTTTCAATTTCTCTTACAAAGAATAATAATAATAAGAGCCAGCTAGAACACGAACCAGGGACTTCGGTTTGTTAGTCAACTGTTCTACTCACTGCACCACTATTTAGCTATTCTATTGCGCGTCAAATAATGGTTTTCACATACAAATTTTATTTTGTTTTCTTTTTTGTAAAACACAATTCAATTAAATAAAATGTGAAAACAAACTGATAAAGCCAAAAATAAAGTACTTCTAAATCAGATTATAAGAAAGTCATTACTAGAGTACTTCTGAGTAATGCAGACGATAAGTTTTAGTTATTGAAGAGTAAGTGGTTATGGAAGTACAACCCATTACCGAGTTTTTGCTGGGGATCTCATCACATTAGCTGTTGGAAAGTTGAATAAATTACAATTGAAATCACCTGCCACAATAATATTTGAATATATGGAAAAGAGATAGTGATGACAATCATCAAAAACATTAATATCCCCACCTGGTAAATAAACAACCCCAAATAATATGTTAATATTACCAACAAATAATTCTATAAGAAGTTATTTACAATTCTCAGAAACAAAACCTTTAAAAACATTTTTGAATTTTAATAGATTATATATTTGTATATATAACACGATCATTCCTACAGAAAGTATAACCCGGAAAAGTAACAGCTCAATTAGACACACTTTCATTAAGTCACGTCTCAGAAACTGCAAATAGATCAAACGAATTACCTAACTCATGAAACTTAATGGAGTTAGAAAGGTCTCATACTCCTACAGTTCAAATGAGCAATTTTAAGTTTGTTACGGTAGTCTTGGACGATATTATATAGATAAGTATTACAGCTTACAACAGAACCAATATTTTCATTAAGAGACATCAAAAATAAAGATAAGTGTCATAGCGGGGAACCAAAATATATAGAATGAATGTACAAAAATATGTATATTACCAAAAAACTTAATAATATAAATATAAAAAATATACGTTCAGCTGATATTAAGAAAATGAGATCAAAAAAAGGAAAATAAAAGTATATAATAAAAGTATTTTCATATTTTATAGAATTTTTTAATTAAATTATATATTGATTTGAATTTTATTACATACTTATATGAATTGTTATACTTTTTTATACTTTACTAGCTTCTAAAATAAAGAGTATTCTTTCTCTTATTCTGTCTGTAATGACTATACTTTTTTTAATAGATGTCAAAATTTAGGTTATAACGATAAAATAGTTATTATATTTTTCTGCATTTTGTTTAATACTTAAAGTCAGTTTCTGGACAAAAATGTCCCTTAAAAATGTACAAATTGAAAATGAGCTTTAATTAGGAAATTTTGACCAATTTGTAGAAACATTTATACTGAAATCAGCATTCTCAATCACTGGTAGGGAACTAAGGACACTTTCAAATTAGTTGTTTTATTTTTTTCCATGTGCAATTGATTTAAAGAACTGTTCATTTTAAATTCGGTCATACTGCACTTTGAATTGTAGTGCCCCTGGTGTATAGAGACAAAAGGCTTCGGGGCATTTTATTAACTACAAAAATACGTACCATTAACCGTACAAAATTTCAACCGATTTTCTTTCTATTTGAAAAATTACAAGCAATTGAAGAAACTGAAGCGATTAAGAAATATTCTACACAAAATTATGAAAAATTTGGAAGATTACAAATTCCTTTAAAAATAACAAAATTAATTTTTTTTCTGTTCTAAAAAATATGAAGAATCCTTGAATCTTGACAGAGACAACAAAACAACTTTTAATTTGACAAACAATTTTGAATAGTTCATTAAAGAGTAAAACCACCGTTTTTGTCTCATCATTGTTTCTCAAAAATACATCCATTTATACAAAAGTATGTTTAAACATATTATTTTTATTCGTCAGCTTTTATACATCCACACTAAAGTTTTGTCTGAATTTAGACACCACTTATTAAATCCCAAGAAATAAAGGTCAAATATCGTTAGATGTACAAAGCAGATACCCAAATAATTTAACTTATTAAAATATCCACGTCTTCCTCTAATTAAAAAAAATTTCGGAATTTGTAAATGGTAAATGGAAAATGTGTGCTGGAGTTATTCAAAATTGTTATTTAATTTGAAAAGCTTAGAATAAATACGGCGCTACATACAGAAAAAGTTGTGCAGAATTTTTGGTGGATAATTTTCTAAAAGTATAAAAAGATATCGAAAGATCAATTTATCAAAATTTTATTGAGAAGTCTACCTATATAAGATTTGCAAATGTGCTGTCTTTCGGGACACTCTAATGAGTAGTCAAATACATATCTTCATGGTTTTTTAGATTTGAGCTGCATTTGAAAAATGGAAACCGAATTTATATCAAGATAATTTTTTGATGGCATATTTACCTGATCATAGATTTTTATTGTTATCTCGATTAACAATAAATTTAATTTTTTATTTTTGATATAAAAATCGATTTGTATAGAAAATATGAGTGAGTTATATAAATAAAAATTTTAAGGGGAGAATTTTCTAGCCGATTTAAAATTCGAATTTAAGTGAAAATGTAATATGAATATATTATTTTCCTTATTTTAGAAGCGGTTTTTGTTCAGTAGTTTTTATTCTGCATACAAATGTGGCATCGTAGACATTCATTCGAGATCTAATAAAGATTGTGTTTTAAAATAGTTATTTTCTGAGAATATACAGCAGATTACAGGTTTTTAAATAAAAACTGTTTTCCGGTGGAAAACGCTTTAGATGAAAATCGATTTTTGATAATAAATTAAATTGAATACAAATTTTTGTTTACCTAATCGTAAAGTTAGTTAAGGATCTACAAACATTTTAGAGTTTTCATATAAAAATAAATGTTTGATTAAAAATTTAACTAAATAATAATTCTCATATACTATGAGGTATATATAACTTTGTCATTCCGTGTGTAACACCAAGATATATTCATCTGAGACCCAACAAAGTGTATATATTCTTGATCCTTATGAAATTCTGAGTCAATTTAGCTATGTATGTCCTTCTGTCCGTCCGTCTGTCTGTGTAAAACACGCTCACGTTAAAACGAAGCAATAAAAATTCACGAAATTCACCCAAAACATTCCTTATTATCTGGTCCAGTTTGGTATTACAAACCGGTTCACGACGTAAAAAGTTATGATTAAAAATTTCAGACTACCTCGAAAAAAATAAAGCTTTTTTCCCAATTCTTAAGTAGTTTTCTCAGAAACTACCAAAGATATTTTGATGAATTTTGTCAGACATAATTTTTTTGTGCCAGAGATCAAGTGTGTTCAAACTCATAACAATTGATCCAGTATTTCCCATAGCCTCCATAGGTTAGGTTAGCAGGCTGTCCCTTTCTGTTCGCATTAGGGGCACACTTGGTTCCATGTTGTGATACCTGAAAAGAGAAAGAAAACGGTCGGCGTATTATTACACTTCGACCCATCTACTCTGGTTTCCTATCCAAACCATTTTGTCGCACGAATAAAGGAGTCTATCTTTCGGATGTCAGCCTCAGATAGATCCGTTAAGTCGTGCATGACATTGGCTCCTAGCAGATAGCAGATAGCCCCCATACAAAGGTGTATATTCCCGGATATAAGTTTATCGTTAATAACTCCCTTAAATATATCGGTATCAACACAAAATTTTTTACGTACAAATATAAATAGAAATCATACTACCAACGTAGATCTCAGTCGGTCCGCAATTGGTCATAGCTCCCATGTACGGTCCACTTCCAAAAATCACTTAAACGCACATATTTATTGTCAAATAAAGGTATATTGATAAAATTTGACGCAAATATGTTTCGTCTGTATATGAATCACTCTACGAAATTTTTTTCGGATAAGACCATAATTGGTCATAGCTCCCATATGGGGTCCACTTCCAAAAATCATTGAAGCGCATATGTTTCATTTATAAATAAAGCTATTAGTATAAAATTCAACTTGAATATGTTTTGTATACGTATAAATCATTCTTACAATTTTTCCCCGGATCGGTCCATTATTGGTCATTGCTCCCATATAAGGCTCTCTTCCGAAATCATTTAAACTCACATATTTCATTGTTAAATAAAGCTATCTTGATAAAATTCGACACAAAATGTTTTGTGTACATACATATGAATCACTCTATGAAATTTTTCTGGAGAGTCCCGTAATTGGTCGTAGCTCCTATATAGGCTTGCCAGACGTACTGTTTTCAGCAGTACGCGTACTTCTTTTTAGTAATTGTACTTTTAACTGCATAACGCCTAAAGAAGTACGCAAATGTACTTCTTTTTAGTATTTGTACTTCTTTTTGTACTTCTTTTTTGAATTTTACCATAATTTTATAGATGTAATCATGACCATATACAAATATTCTATAGAATCGCTATTTAAGGACTTCAGAGATACATAGTTTGAAAGTGGATTTACTAAGCTCAGAAAGGCAAATTCAAATATAAGAGGTTTCGATGCATTTGTCATGCATAAATGGAATTTTACACTTTTTAAAGAAAATATATAAATTAATAGCACACTAATATTAAAAAAATGATTTGTAATTGGATTAATTTTATTGTCATAAATTAGTTTTATATAAGTTTTTTTGTGAAAAATCATAGCAACCAATGTCAATATAGCGTTTTTAGAACAATTAAATTAAATTTTTTTTGAAAATAAACAATTGTACTTTTTTTATTCAATTGCACTGCTTTTTTAACTACGATGTACGTTTTTTGTTGATTTCAAATCTGGCAAGCCTGCTCCTTTATGAAGTCAAGTTATCTAAAAATTAGATGTTAAATGGATTTAAATAAAAAGTAGCTTGCTGGTGGAGGATATTTAAGATTCGTCATAGCCGAATATAGCACTCTAACTTGTTAACTTCTGAGGTTAGACCTATTAAACGCCAAATTTTATGTAAATAAATTTATTAGTTATGTAGTGAAAGAATAAAAAAAAGAGTTTCATATATATTTATTATTATATATTATAGGTTTTGAAGATGTGATGTGTCGTACTGTTCATTCCACAACATTAATTATAACAGATTTCATGAAAATCGGATCAGTAGTTTTTTGTATGCCTGAACGTAAATTTGGTTTAATTATTGTTTTACAAAAAGTTGGTGTAAAAATGGGCGTGGCGTCCGATCCTGAAATCAGACCTATCGGTTCAGTAGTTTTCTGTAAGTCTCGAATTAAAATTTTGTATAACAATTACATACTGACGTCAAATCATTATTTTATTTAGCCTATTATTTTACTTTAGAATAGAACTATTAGTGATCTAAATTTCATGTAAATCGGTTCAGTAGTTTGTCCGTGAAAGCATAACAAACAGACTTTCTCTTTCATATAATTATAGGATAAGATATAGGTTAGGGTGGTTTTATAAAAAGTGGGCGTAGAAAGGGCGTGGCATCGGATCAAGTTCTTATATATAGCCTATAGTTCTTTCCAAGCTTATACCTATCGGTATGCTAAATTTTAGGTTAATCGGTTTAGTAGTTTTTGCATATTATGATTGCAAAATTGGTGTAATAATAGTTTCACAAAAAGTGGGCGTAAAAAGGGGCGCGGCATCCGATCAAGATCTTATATAGCCTATTGTTCCTTTTGGGGTTAGACCTATTAGCGCTCCAAATTTCATGTAAATCGGTTCAGTAGTTTTGCCGTGAAAGCGTAACAAACAAACACACAAACAAACAAAGAAACAGTCTGTTTTATATATATGTATATAGGATTTGAATTTATTTATAGAATTATTAACAATTCTGAAGTTATTGTAAATTATTTGCATTTCTCAACAAATGAATTTTGTATTATGTAGGTATGAGCTTTTGGGTCAAGAGCCATTTTTACTTTAAAATTATCTCATTTGAAGAAGGCCGGATCTCAACAGCTCATATCCTCCCCAGCAGGTTAAGTATTAAGTTTTTGAACTTCTATAACTCCATAACTATAAAAGAGCAAACCAAAAAAATTTAGAACTTTCAAGGGAAAAAATTAAAAAAATTATAGCCGTTTAGAATCGGTAAGGAGTACCGACTTGGAAAATAAAATTTAAAAATAAACCTTTTTATTTATTTATTGTAAAGTCTTCTAAAGTTTAACCCAAACTTATTTCTTGTGTCATAATACAACTTCCAAAAAGAAACATGAATCTCATTAGGTTGAAATAAAACTAGCTATTTCTACAGCTTATATTAATAAATTATAAAGAAATAGGTATTCTTAATTCAACCAGGTTTTTGGCCAGGGCAGTTTTATCCATCTTTTTGAATGTCTATTATTTTCGGTGTGTGAGTGATTATATCCTACACCAGGCATGGAATATTCAGTACTTTAGTACTTTTTTCAGTACTTTTAGATACCCAAAAATACCGTAGTACCCCTGTCTCATTTTTAGTACTAATTTCCTACTAATAATACTGATCGAAAAAATTTAAGTTTTTCGTGTCACATGAACGTCTTTTATATTTTTCGTAAATCAAAACATGCATATTTTTGTGTAATACTCTATAACACCGGGCAACAGTCATTTTAAAACATGAAAAAATCTGCGTGTACAGATACTCAATTTTTCTTATGCCCCTGTAAAAGGACCATAAAGTTTAAAGGACATACGATTTCAAAAGATGGAATTCCAAATTTATATAACAAATTTGTTATTAATATCAAATGAAGCTGAGAACCTCTGCTTCAAATTAATATTATTTATTTCAATTCATCAGGATTAAAAAAGAAATGGAAGCTTAAAGAAAATTTGTCACAAAAAAGTAGTTAAAAATTTTTGTTTCGAAAATGAGACCTTTTTTAAATTTAATTTATTTTTCGAATGAGTCAAATATATAATATAGATACATTTCCCCAGCTTTAATTTGATACTAATATTAGCATCATACAAGACATATAAATATTTCAAATATTCGTTTAAAACTGTAAGTCCTTTAAACTTTGAAGTCCTTTTGCAAGGACATTTCTATGTGTTAAATCTTTTTTCAAAATTGTTACATTATAAAAATTATATATGATTTAAAAACCTATACATATTTTTTAGATGCCCTTAAAATGTCCCAAAGAAACCATTATCCATTCCTATCGCATGTAGCTTACAAATTCTTCCGAAAATGTTAAATTTTGAATAAATCTGGTCCACATATTGAGGGCAAAGAATAAACAAGATCACTAGATTTCGTTTAGTGTTAGTGATATTATGTCTCAAATTTTAGTCATTCAAAGAAGAACTTAATATTTCAGATGTGGGACCTGGTAAATTGGTTTGAATATGTTAAGAAATATGTTCTTGGTCTTATTTAAAATTGGAAGTATACACGTATTCAGTTGGTGTATAATGGGGAATTTAGAAAAGAGTGTTTTTTAATTTAACCATTTTATTGGAAAAGGACATTATCATCTGAACAATTTCATTTAGTTCAGTACATATCATTGAAATATAAACGGCCCGTGAGGTAAAACTTTATTCTAATTTATTAATTTTTTTTAAAGATGTAATGCAAGAGGCGTAGGTTGTGTCCAAGTTTTGTTTTGATATGCAATACAAAAAAGAAACAAAATCCTTACGGCCAGCAAAAGTTTTACATTTAACGGAGGTCAATTTAGAGTAAATATAAAAAAAATCATTAGGATTTGTCACTTCACTTTCGTGACGTTCCCATAAAAATTAAAATAAATAAGAAATTATTTTGTTTATTTTTTTAATAAAAATGTTTTTGGAAAAAATACTTTTTTGCTTTGAGTTCAGTACCATTTCAAAATTTCCATTTTCCATGCCTGCCCTACACTATAGTGGAGAGGGTATTATGCGTTTGTGCTGATGCTTGTAACACCCAAAAATATTGCTCCTGCACCCACCTTAAGGTATACCAATCGGCACTGAATCACTTTCTGAATCGATTTAGCTATGCCGGTCCTTCTGTCCATGTAAACCTTTAAGACAATTTGATGAAATTTGACACATGCTCTTCTTTTGACCCAAGGACAAGCCTATTGAAACAAGTGAGAGTGTTATATTCGGCTATGCCGAATCTCATATACCCACCATCAAACCGCATGCCGTAAAAGGAATGCTCCCCTATAAACATCAGGGGTTAATTATTAACTGTTTTTCATAAATTTTTTCACAATTTTTTAGACCGATTTTGATTCATATAAAACATCTTCACATCGAATATCTCTTCCCGACACTTTCTGCATGAAATTCGGTATCAAATTTCATAATTGTTCACGTATTTTTAAGTCAGCAATGATCGTTAAAGTAATTTTCTTATGGACCGATCCTCAATAAATTTGGTAGAGAGATTTGAACTCGTATAAAACATACATATGTATGTATGTCGAATTTCATAGCTTTTCTCGTATTTTTAAGCCAGTAATGAGCTCTAAAGGCATTTCCTGAAGGGAAGCTTATATGGGGTCAATCCTATGCAGATTCTTATAAAAGTCAGTAGAGAGGTTCGGTCTCGTAAGAAACTTACTTATGTCGAATTTCATCTCTATACTCGTACTTTTAAGCCAGTAATGAGCATTAAATTAATTATCTGAAGGGGATCTTATAGTGGGGTAAGGTCAATTATGGACCGATCCACATTAAATTTGGTTAAGAGATTTTGGTTCGCAAGGAACTTACTTGGGTCGAATTTTATCGCATTATGGGCCGATCCACACAAAATTTGGTAGATAGGCTTTGGATCATAAGAGACTTACTTATGTCTAATTTCATAGCTATACTAGTATTTTTAAGCCAGCAATGATCGTTAAAGTCATTTTTTGAAGGGGACCTTATATGGGGGAATTATTAACCAAACCACATAAAGTTTTTGGCTCGCATGAAACTTATGTGATTCGAATTGCATCGCTATACTCGCACTTTTAAGCAAGTAATGATCGTTATAGTCATTTTCTGAAGGGGACCTTATAGGGAGGTAGGATCAATTATGGGCCGATCTTAAAAAGTGGTAGAAAGGTTTTGGATCATAAGAGCCTTACTTATGTTAAATTTCATTGCTATAATAAGGACCCAGAATATATATATTTTTGTGGGTCTATGACCAATATTTCAAAGTGTTACAAGCGGAATGACAAAACCAATATACCCCCCCATCTTTTTTGATGGTGGACATAGAAAACAATTGGTCCATTAATCGTATAGCCCCCGTACAAAAGTACCCACCGAATAGGGCTTTTGAGCTCATAAATATTTTGAATGTTCTTGTATTACTCAAAAAATCGTCCAAACTCATATTACCATTCTTTTAAAAAATCGCTTTCTTGTCAACAAAATGTTAAAATATTTATGAATTAAGGGAAAAATTAAAATGCTTTATTATAATAATTATTAAAGAAGTAATCAAAATTTGTAACATAATCACTGGTGTAGGGTATCATATGGTCGGCCTGGCCCGACTATAAATTCTTGCTTGTTTTGTAAACGTTAAAACCCAATTTTTCTCGTATATTTGATAAGTAAAAATTTAATTTAAGTTCAGATGAGAAACATACTAACACCTACATTATCGATAAGTTTTCATTTCTCAAATCCGGCGATCTATTTGAAAGTTATTTAAAAAATTATTCAAAAATATTATTTTTTTATTTGTGTCGGTCTTGTAGTAAATGAGCGATACGATTGGATGTTATGTATATTTTTACATTCACTTTATTATAACAACAAATTTCTAGGCAACACAGCCAAAAAAAACATGAACCATACAATTTGGAAACATAATACAAATCTGAAGAAATACTCCTAGACCACACTTAAAGTACATATGTGTCCCTTTTAAGCTACAATGATAGAGTACTCCACCCTGGAGTGAATTTAAACGATATAGTAAAATTTAAAATATTGTTGATAAAAAGAAACGGATACAATTTGCTAGAGTACTCTCATTATGAACGTAGCTTAAAGAACACACAAAATTAAGGGTACAAATATACAAAATTCAAAGATTAGATTCAGAGTTTCTAAATACATATTTCTAAATTAAAATTATTTTCACTCCACACAAGATTCTCCACAAACTTTTTCCATGAAAAGGAGCAGGAAATAAGTTTATTTTTTTAATGTTATCACTTATTAGAAATGCTCTACGTAGTACATACTTACTTCACTTTCTTGTAAATTAGTGTTTTTCACGGGCATTCCACAAAATTTTAAAATCCCGATTTCCCGGGAAATTGTGCGGAAATTCCCGCACACAATATTTTCCTCAGTTTTATGTAATATTTTTGACAAAAAATGCTATTTACAATAAATATATCGTGTCCATTAATTTCTTTTTATTTAATTTGTTTCCCCTTTTTATTTGTATCTAGCTATAAATATCTTAAAAATAATACCAAATTGTATTTAAATGGCTGCTATATTCTTAAAATTCTTTCTTGGCGGGAATTCCCGGGATCGTGGGAAATTTGAAAATATAGTAACTTATAATACAAAATTATTTATAACCACTCTTAAATATAAATAAGTACCTCTTTACTAAAAAAAATAAAATGTATGTGTAATTGCCAATTATAAAATAATTAATATTTATTTTCCAGACAATGCACATAGAAATTGTGACAAAAGTAAAAAATCGTTACAAACGAAATGCTGCGCTGGACTGTCGCGAAAGCGATAATGAAGTGCGCTGTTGTCGCTACCCCCTGAAAGTTAACTTCACAAATTTCGGATGGAATTTTATTGTTGCACCTCAACATTTTGACGCATACTTCTGTAATGGAGAGTGTAATGTCGGCTATTTGGAGAAGTATACACACACTCACATAACATCGCTTACGACATCGGCTAAGCCGTGCTGTTCACCACAAAAGTTGAGTCCTCTTGCACTTTTGTATTTTGATAACAATAACAAACTTATGTACAGCACTATACCAAACATGTCCGTTGAAAAATGCAGTTGTTCCTGATGGGTAATACAGATAAGGGGCAAATTAAAATTAATTCTGTTTTCGGATATGGCTGTAATTTTTGTATTAAAAAGTCCTTGTTGTGTTCTATGGATAGTTTGAATCAAAACAATAATAGTACAGTATGTACATATGTATGTCATTTATTAAATAAAATTTAAATAAAAAAAATATCTAATTTTCAGCCATTAGTCTATGTATTTTTAAACCACATCATACACATGAGCCATATACCATATATATAACAAGATTGAAATAGATGCTGCCAAAACGTTATCTATATATATATAAAATTCTAACGTTACTGACTGACTGACTGACTGACTGACTGATTCACTGACTGATTCATCATCGCACAGCCTAAACGGTTGAAGCTAAAGAGCTGAAATTTGGACAGGAGGTTGGTCTCCCGCCAAATAGATCCACTAAGACGGGATTTTTGGAAATTCGAATGTTTAGGGGGTAAAAAAGGGTAAAAACGGGTAAATTCGGTAACCTTATATCTCCTAAACTAGAAAAGATACAAAAACAGTTTAAAGCTTATCGCCGTTCATTTAAAAAATAAACGGACAGGTGTCTGGTCCTTTTTTAAAATTTGGCCCCTTTAGGGAATAAACGGGTAAAAACTGTATTTGGTACTTTTTTCGCACCCCATGTATCTTTTAAACCAGTGCACATTCAAAAAATATTTTTGACTCCTTCATAACTTAACGAAAAAATAAAAATATGAATTTAGTACTTTTTGGATATTCGGACGTTTAAGGGGTTAAAATTGTACCTATTTTTGGTACTTTTTTAATAAAACATTGTTTTTGGTTTATTAACTTATACATATGAATACATAATAACGGGCTCCCACTACGATGTTGCAACTTTTTGGAATAGAATTTTTATTTCGTTAATGGGGAGCAAAAAAGTACCAAAAGGGGTAAAAACGGGAAATTTGATTTTATTCATATAGATAAAATTTTTAAATTTAGAAACACTAAATATCCTAATGGTGTTATGTAACCCCGGTACCAAGTGATATTTTTTGGTACTTTTCATTCTCCAACTGGTCCTTTTTGAGTTTTCTATGATATTGAAATAGAAACATGAAATTAATAATAAAGGGACTTTTCGCTACTTTTTCGTTCTACACAGGTACTTTTTTGAGTTTTCTTTAAAATTAAAGCTAGAAACATGAAATTAAGCATGTAAAGCTCGGAGTAAATGAGAATCTATAAAATGGGACTTTTTGGTACTTTTTCGTTCTTCAAAAGGTACTTTTTGAATTTTCTATAATATGGAACGTAGAAACATGAAATTAAATATGTAGAGACCGGAGTAAATGAGAATCTATAAAAGGGGACTTTTTGGTACTTTTTCGTCCTTCGACTGGTACTTTTTGAGTTTTCTATAAAATTTAACCTAGAAACATGAAATTAAGCATGCGGAGGCCTTAGCTAATGAGAATCTATAAAAGGGGACTTTTTGGTACTTTTTCGTCCTTCGACTGGTACTTTTTGAGTTTTCTATAAAATTTAACCTAGAAACATAAAATTAAGCATGTAGAGCCCTTAGTAAATGAGAATCTATAAAAGGGGACTATTTGGTACTTTTTCGTCCTTCGACTGGTACTTTTTGAGTTTTCTATAAAATATAACCTAGAAACATGAAATTAAGCATGTAGAGCCCTTATTAAATGAAAATCTATAAAAGGGGACTATTTGGTACTTTTTCGTCTTTCGACTGGTACTTTTTGAGTTTTCTATAAAATTTAACCTAGAAACATGAAATTAAGCATGTAGAGTCCTTAGTAAATGAGAATCTATAAAAGGGGACTTTTTGGTACTTTTTCGTCTTTCGACTGGTACTTTTTGAGTTTTCTATAAAATTTAACCTAGAAACATGAAATTAAGCATGTAGAGCCCAGAGTAAATGAGAATCTATAATAGGGGACTTTTTGGTACTTTTTCGTCCTTCGACTGGTACTTTTTGAGTTTTCTATAAAATTTAACCTAGAAACATGAAATTAAGCATGTAGAGCCCTTAGTAAATGAGAATCTGTAAAAGGGGACTTTTTGGTACTTTTTCGTCCTTCGACTGGTACTTTTTGAGTTTTCTATAAAATTTAACCTAGAAACATGAAATTAAGCATGTAGAGCCCTTAGTAAATGAGAATCTATAAAAGGGGACTTTTTGGTACTTTTTCGTCCTTCGACTGGTACTTTTTGAGTTTTCTATCAAATTAAACCTAGAAACATGAAATTAAGCACGCGGAGGCCTTAGTTAATGAGAATATATAAAAGGGGACTTTTTGGTACTTTTTCGTTCTTCGACTGGTACTTTTTAATTTTTCTATAAAATTGAACCTAAAAACATGAAATTAAGCATATAGAGCCCGGAGTAAATTGGAAACTATAAAAGAGGACCTTTTTGGTACTTTTTTGTTCTTCGATTGGTACTTTTTGATTTTTCTATAAAATTTAACATAGAAACATGAAATTAAGCATGTAGAGTCCTTAGTAAATGAGAATCTATAAAAGGGGACTTTTTGGTACTTTTTCGTCTTTCGACTGGTACTTTTTGAGTTTTCTATAAAATTTAACCTAGAAACATGAAATTAAGCATGTAGAGCCCAGAGTAAATAAGAATCTATAAAAGGGGACTTTTTGGTACTTTTTCGTTCTTCAAAAGGTACTTTTTGAATTTTCTATAATATTGAACCTAGAAACATGAAATTAAACATGTAGAGACCGGAGTAAATGAGAATCTATAAAAGGGGACTTTTTGGTACTTTTTCGTTCTTCGACTGGTACTTTTTGAGTTTTTTATAAAATTTAACCTAGAAACATGAAATTAAGCATGTAGAGCCCGGAGTAAATGAGAATCTATAAAAGGGGACTTTTCGTTCATCAAAAGGTACTTTTTGAATTTTTTATATATTGAACCTAGAAACATGAAATTAAGTATGTAGAGCCTGGATTAAGTGAGAACATATAAAAGGGGACTTTTTGGAACTTTTTCGTTCTTTAAAAGGTACTTTTTGGATTTTTGTATAATATTGAACCTAGAAACGTGAAATTAAGCATGTAGAGCCCGGATTAAGTGGAGACCTATAAAAGGGGACTTTTTGGTACTTTTTCGTTCTTTAAAAGGTACATTTTGAATTTTCTATAATATTGAACCTAGAAACATGAAATTAAGCGTTTAGAGCCTGGATTAAGTGAGAACCTATAAAATGGCACTTTTTGGTACTTTTTCGTACTTCAAAAGGTACTTTTTGTGTTTTTTATAATATTGATCCTAGAAACATGAAATTAAGCATGTGGAGCCGGAGTTAATTAGAATCTATAAAAGCAATCAGGGACTTGAGTGAATGAAAATTTAAACTGGAATATTTTCTGGTACTTTTTGAATTTTCTATAATATTGAACTTAGGAACATGAAATTAAATAAAATAGGTTTTTTGGTACTTTTTCGTACTTCACTGGTATTGGTACTTTTAGAGCTTTCTAAAATATTTAATATAAACATAAAATTAAACACGCAGTATCCCAATTGAACGAAAATTTAAAAAGGATACTCTGGTACTTTTTTATTCTTTTACTAATACTTTTTGAATTTTCTATAATATTGAACCTAAAAACATAAAATTGGACATGTAGCTTCCTGATTGTATAAAAATCTTTATGCGTCATCCTGATTTAATGAAAATATATAAAAAGCCACTGTCTGGTACTTTTTCGTTCTTCAACTGTTTTTTTTAATTTTCTGTAATATTGAGACTAGAATCATAAAATCAAACTTAAAGAGTTCTCTCAAAGGGGAATTTTTGATATTGCAGATATATATACATTTACAATAATGATATTTATTTTATTCCATTACGATGAGGGTAGCGAAGCACACTGGGTATAGCTAGTTCAGTATAATCGAATAGTCCGTTAATTTTTTCACGAATTCTAAAAAAAATCTTGCATATACTGGTGTAAAATTGTGAATTTATAGTAAATTGAGTTTTTTTGTCATTCCGTTTTTAACATTCATGGATCAGTCTGTCTGTCTGTCCATCTGTTGAAATCAATTTTCTGAAGACCCCAGATATCTTTGGGATCTAAATCTTCAATAATTCTATCTGATACGCTTTCGAGAAGTCTTCTAATTAAAAATAGCAAAATCAGTCCATAAATAACGGAGATATAAGCAAAAATCTGAGACAACATCTAAAAATTTCGTTTTATTGGTATTTTTGCATGCAGCCACCAGAAAACAGCAACATCGTACAGATTATATTTGCTTGTTTACAGAATGACCAGGTCTCTAAAAAATTTTGCAGCTAAATCCCATCCAAAAAAAGCAAAAAAAAATGCTAAATTTATTTTAAAATGCAAAATTATACCTTTTTCACTTATATTTATTTAAACAAATTTTCTGAAAGAGAATATACATATTTCGTGTCAAGTGACCCAACTTTAAAAATCGATGTATTCCGATTTTGATGAAATTGGATAGTAGACCAGATACAAATTTTCACCGCTATCGTTCCAGAACTGCCGGACATAGTGGGGGTCAAAGTTTTACATTTTTGTTATACAGGGTTTTATTCAAATGAGTGTAACTTTTCAGCTATTAGACCTTGCAAAACGCATCCACAAAGCTTTCGAAGGATGTGAGGAAGAAAATCTTCTGAAGATTTTCCCCTACATACATACTTATATATGTATATGTAAATAAAATTAATATAAAAACATAAATAATATAATAAAAACAAAACAAACAAAAAAATTAAATTTGTTAAGGTCTTGATTATTTTTGGTGGTGAATTACATTCAAAAGTATTTGAGGTACGATGGATTACATCCATCGAAAAGGTTGTGAATTACATTCCCCACAATAACTCTAATGACAAACACTACTGTTGAATTACATTTGTCAGTAGTTCAAGTTTTTTTACAGGAAAGACAAGGAAGAGCGAGAGTATACGGGAAGGGGAAACTAGGAGCAAACAATAGGGAAAAATTAATGGAGAACTTATGGGATGGAAGCGATGGAGAAAACGTACTGAGAGAAATAGAACAGAATGGAAAATAAAGGCGACGTAAACATGGATGAAAGTAAAAGATAAGAGCGAGTTGGATGCAGCATGAGTTGCGGCGTATTGTGATAAGAGAGGCCGCATAAAATGAAATAAAAAAAGCAGAGAGAATGCTACAAAGCGACACTGTTGCCAACTTTTTTCCAAAAATATCGCTAAAGTCGACTGAAAAATAGCTAGAAAATAGCTAAATTCAAGACATTTTGAAAAATTTAGCGATAAATCGTCAAAATAATATTTATTATATGATTCTGAAAAGAAATAGCTAAAAAAAACTAGCTAAATTTTTCAGATTTCTTATATTATTCTAAAAAGTCAGCGATTTATCACTAAAATCTATATACATACGTAGGAATGGGATAGTGATACAAACACATAAAAGAATCTTTTTTTATGTTAAATATTTTCACTTTGGGTTAGGAAAAATGTCAAGTTGAGGTTAATTTCGATATGCGACCCTATACAGATTGCTTTAGAAATGTTGTAAAGATAAATTGAATTTCGAAATGCTGGCCTTTATGGATCGATCCTTTATTTTCGGCATAAGAGTATTATTTATTTTTCCATTACAATACAATTACAAATTATATTCTAACCTAATTTAGCGAGCAGGGTGACGATAACCATACGACCGTTGTAGTGCAGCAGACCAGGATCTCTGCTGGGAATCGAACCCACAACCCCCAGACTGACAGGCTAGCACACTACCAACTAGCCTACCGGGGCACCCAAGATTATTATTATACACTCCTTTATTATAAGGAGAAGTCATTTCATTTTGCGGCGAATTCATTCAATTTTTTATATATGGAGTTTGACAGCGTCGGTTTTGAGAGAGAATTTTTTTATATGGAGATTGACAGCGTCGGGCTAAATTTCTATGGACAAAAAACAATCAACTGTTGAAATGACTTCACCTTATTAGTTTCGCCATGATCGAGGTTGTAAGACTCGGCGAAGTTTAAACAATCAGAACAGTACACTTAGGGAAACCGATTCTGTTGGATTACATACAATAGAAACACAGTGAGGAGAAAACTATTAGGAATTTCTCAGTTAACATCCAATAAATTTAGGTGTTTGGAGTTACACTGCCTGATGAATTACATTCGATTTGGTATACAAGAGTCAGTTGTAGGATTATTCGTAAGAGCATTAGCAAATTCCTGGATAACATCTAATAATTTAGGCAACTTGGACTTACATACAAAAAGAGATTTTGTTAACCAAAACGAATCACATTCGATTGGTGGATAGGAGTTAGAGGTGAATGTTGGCCACAGTAGAGGAAGTAAAATATTCTATTGTAAAAAAAAGAATAGACATAGCCGAGACATAGCCGAAGTGCAACACCAACTACTCTAGAGTTTCCAACTGTTTCCTTTGACGGAAGGTCTCCTCACCAACCTATATTATCACCTTCGACGGCATACAAGCATTCGATTCCCTGAAGAAGCCCTTTACGGAAGCAACCATTTTGGCATGCCCAGACTTCTCGAAAGAATTTACGCTGCAGACAGATGCTTGTGATTATGGTATAGGTGCATTTCTTATTATTCGGTCACGGAGGAGAAATGTCTGGCAATAGTGTGGGCTGTGAGGAAAATGAGGCCGTATCTCGAAGGATACCACTTTAACATAATCACAGACCATTTCGCCCTTAAATAGCTAAACTCCATTGAAAGCCCTTCCGGGAGAATTTCTAGGTGGGATCTCGAGTTGCAGCAATATGATTTCGAAATACGATTGCGGAAAGGAAAATTAAACGTGGTTGCAGATGCACTTTCCCGAGATCCGATTGATGTTTGCCAAGTCGTTGAGGAATAAGATAACGTGTGTGAGTGGTGGCAACGAAGAAGAAAGGAAAACCAAGCAAACCCGGATAAATTCCCAGATTTCTTAAAGATGAACGGCAATATTTAGCCAAAAGAAGGTCAAGAAACAAAATACCCGAAATAAAGATAGTTTTTGAATGAAGAGAATACCTTAAAGGGATAGAACTAAAAAGGTAGATCCAGCGAACAAGGTAAGAGATCAGTGGAAGCGATCAGTAAACCAAGTTGTGACGTATCAATATAAAATAATTGCATTAGCTATTAGTACTAAACAAGCCGACGTGTAAGACACGACTAAGTGGATAAAAAAACCTTGTGAAAAATTAAAGGTAAAACAAGTAAGAGTGTTATATTCGGCTATGCCGAATCTTATATACCCACCATCAAACCTCGTTTAACTCGAATGAAACTTACTTATGTCGAATTTCATCTATATACTCGTATATTTAGGCCAGTAATAAGCGTTAAAGTAATTTTCTGAAGGGGACCTTATATAGGGGGGTAGGGTCAATTATGGGTCGATCCTCATAAAATTTGGTAGACAGAATTTGGTTCGTATTAAATTTATTTGTGTCGAATTTCATCTATATACTTGTATTTTTAAGCCAGTAATGAGCGTTAAAGTCATTTTCTGAAGGGGACCTTATATGGAGGTAGGGTCAATTATGGACCGATCCTCATAAAATTTAGCATAGTGATTTTTAATCATAAGGAACTTACTTATGTCGAATTTCATCGCTATATTCGTATTTTTAAACAAGTTATGGCTGTTAAAGCTGCTTTTCGAGGCCACTTGTATGGGGGCTATCAGAAAACGTAGATCGATATTGCCCATTTTCAATACCAAACAAACCTAACCTATAAGAAATATTTATGTGAAATTTCAACCCTCTAGCTTTTTCCATTCGGGCTCTATCGTGCTTTCAACAGACAGACGGACAGACATGGCTAGATCGTCTTGATGAGGATCCAGAATATATATATTTTTGTGGGTCTATGGCCAATATTTCGATGTGTTACAAACGTAATGACAAAATCAATATACCCCCCATCTTTTTTGATGGTGGGTATAAAAACAAACAAAGGGAGAAGAAGAAACCAAATAAATTAAAAAAAAAAACAATACATAGAAAATAATAAAATAAAGTAAAATATATACAAAAAAGACAAAGTGAAAATAAAGCAATAAATAAAATTAAAAACTTAAAAAAAGAGAATTAAAAAAACAATTTAATAGTGATAATGTTTAACGGGGACATTAACGAGCTCACGGACAGTGAGGACGAGGAGCGCTATGAGGAAGAGGAGCAAGCGCTTATGTTTTTTGGCGAGAGGTCGATGGTATTTCCTACCGCGATACGCATTTCGGCTAGTGGAAATGTTAGCGGCCGCGTGTTCACTAAATGAAAGGGGAAAATGTGAGGAAGAAAATCTTCTGAAGATTTTCCCCTACATACATACTTACATATATGTAAATAAAATTAAAAAAAAAACATAAAATTTGTCTACAAGATATAAACATAAATAATATAATAAAAACAAAACAAACAAAAAAAGTGAAATTTGTTAAGTTCATGATTTCTTTTGGTGGTGAATTACATTCACCAGTATTGAAGTCACAATGACTCACATCCATCGAAAGGTGAATTACATTCCCCACAATATCTCTAATGCAGAGCCAGGCAACGCCTGCTATTGGTCGGTTTTTGCAAGAGCGAAAAATAAGAAAAGAGATCGATTCGTACTCTCATATAGAATTCAACACAGGCATGGAAAATGTTAATTTTGAAATGGTGGTGTTTTAAATAAAAGTATTAGTTTTTTAGATTAAAATTTGTAAATGTCATTAGACTTCTTTGCTTGCATCTATTTAAGAAAGCATTTTAGATTAAAATTAGTTTATTTTGGAAAATGTACCTATTTAATTTTTAATTTTTAAAACAAAACGTTCTGAGATATTTACACGCTGTACTCCCACAATGAATAAAAATAAACAAAACGACTTAGGGCCAATCTTTAAGTGAAAGATTAGCGATTAAATTAAAATTAATCCTCAAAAGATGTTTTTGAGTACTCAATTAGTTAATTTTGTTTGCAAGTTTAAGCGCCCAATGGAGGTGGTTTTAACTTAAGCACGAAATGCAAAAGTGTAAACAGCTGATGCAAAAAAATTAATACAATTTTTTAAATATAAACATTAAAATGTTCTATTTATTGATTAGTATAAATTATGAACACTTCAAAATACATTTTTTTGTTTTTACTTTAAGTTTTCATTAATTTTCATATTAAATTTACAATTGTCTTCTTCTTTTTTATAACATATGCATTGTTTTGATAACAAACAGAGACGTTTTCTGTTGTTTTGTATGGCAACACTGCGAAGTTTAATCTTGTACTTAAAAACATCAAAGGGTATTAACATAAGATTAAATTTATTTTTAAATTAACTAATCTGATTATTAATTGGTATTTGATTGCCTTCTCAAAAACCCACTCTTAGTCTCGCTTGTGCTTTCATGCAGTGAGGTTGGATGTACGCATGATGCTAGAGAAACAAATAAAGAAATGTTTAATTTAGAATGGGAAAATGATTTGTTTTTATTAAGCTAGTTTTTTATAGATGTTTTTTTAAATAATTCACCATTCTTTAGAATATTTTTAAAAAATTCTCTTTTTTTTATACAGTTCACTATGAATAGTGAAAATATACGTTGTTTTTGTTTTACTTAATTAATTTTTTCATAAATAAGATTTATTTGTTTTAATTGGTTTGTTTTTATAATAATTTTGATAAATTTTTTAAGTAATAAAATATGAATACAAATCAAACACTGTTTTTTAGATTCGGGTGAAATTTTGAAAAATAAAGTATTTTCAAACACATAAAAATGCTTCTGATAACCCATTCGGGCATATTTGCAAAAAAAATAAATTTTGAAATATTAAAAACAGCTAAAGAGATTAAAAAAATCATTAAAAATACATTTATTTTGCATAATTCTAAAAACATACATAGTTGTCCATCCCTGCATTAGCAGATTTTCATGTACAAAAGAATGAAACAAGCGACAACACAACCACTTTCAATGAACGCTCAAACGAGACTGAATGTGTTTTTAATATATGTGAGTATGTTGTTGTAAATTTAGTAACGATCGAAAAGCACGCGTGCACAGAAAATGTTTTGCTCTGCTCTAATGATAAACACTACTGGTGAATTACATTTGTCAGTAGTTCAAGTTTTTTTTTACAGGAAAGACAAGGAAGAGCGAGAGTATACGGGAAACTAGGAGCAAACAAGAGAGAAAAAAGTTTGAGTGATATATTCGGCTATGCCGAATCTTAAATACCCTACACCAGCACGCTACATTTTATTAAAACTCATATAACAATCTAGTTTTTGATAACTCGGCATAAGTTTTGTTGTCGTAGTGAAGGTACTATCATTTTGTAATTTCTTTATGCTTATATGGAACTTATTTTGATTACGTCGTTATTTTAAGTGATTTTCGAATATGGACTTTTTAAACGATGTTGTTGGCCTTATATGGGGGCTACGACCACATAATTCAGAAGTGAGCCTTATATGAGAGCTATGACTATTTTTGGACCGACTGATTTATACACTTCCGCTCACTTAAATAGGTTCACTGTTTTGATTACATTCAAATTAATTTTTTGCAAAAACTAATGGACTAATTAGTAATATTAAAATTTTAAATAATAACATGATGTTGACAAAAATTAGCGCAATACCTAATAGCGGATTTTTAATAATTTTTTTTCTAACATACTACGTTTTTTAGCCATATTTTTTGGCTCGATTGATTAGGTTCAATCAGAATAAAATCAGTTTACTGCTGGCAGTGAGTAAAATCCATTCATATTCTAGTGTCTGTGAATATAGACAATATATTTTTTTAAAAAAATAGGTTGCGGTAAGGCATAAACTAAAGAATAAAATGACAAAATTCAAGCATTTTTGGAAACTGTCCAAAATCACAGGAATTTGGCAAAAAAAAAAAAAAAAGGGCAAATTCAGAATGTTATTCGCAATTGTATAAGAAAACTGTTTGAATATTAAGAAAGCATAAATGGAACTACATAAAGAGTCAAAACAAAAGCGGACAGAAGAGATTTCATAAAATTTGCCTCCAAGTCAAGTGATTCTGTAGCAAAAATTAGAGAAAAAGTGGATGTTACAGCAAGCTACAGTAAAACGAATTGTAAGAAGGGCCAAGGCTTTATAAATATTAAAAAATTAGTAAAAGCCACTCCAATTGCCACTCGTAAAGAGAAAACCTCTTCAGTTTGCACGTGAACACATGGTTATAAAAAGCCATATAAACATCTTGTTTTTTCGGACGAAAAAATGTTTAATTTAGAAGGTCCAGATCGATATAATCATTATTTTTATGATTTTTGAAAGGAAGAGCTCTACCTGAGTCGTCTGCATAGCTGTTGAAGATATGGGATGTAGTGGGGGGCAATTTCGTATTATGAAACATGTGAGCTTAAATTTCATCTAGTATTGAATAATTGTAATGCCATACTGGAAACAGTTTTTTTACATTTTCGGATATCTTTGAAACATTGCCGTGGATATTTCAAAAATATAATGCCCCGATCCATACCGCCAGGGCTGTAAAAGGGTGGATTTGAAGCCAGAATGTAAAAATTTTGGAGTGGCCTCCATAATCTTTTCACCTATTTATTATTGAAAAGGTTTCGGATATTCTTTCTCGTAATGTGTATAGGTCGGGCAGACAGTATGACATAAAAGAATCCTAAATTGAAGGAACTAAAAAGGCTTGGACCGAAATTTCCTTGCCATTACTTAAGAATCTTTATAACTCTTTATCATCTCGAATTTTCGGAGTTATATCAAGTAACGGTATTCTCCTTAGTAAATCTTTTCTAAAACCTTGTAAAAATGTTTATAAAATAAAAAAGTTTCATGAAAAATGCAATTTGTTGTTGTTTTTATCAATTAAAGATGACGAACCTATTCAAATGAGCCAAAAATTATTGTTCAAAAATGTAGTATTTTAGAAAAAAAAAATTATTAAAAATCGGTTATTAAGTATTGCACTAATGTGTGTCTATCTAGTGATATATAAGACATCATGGTATTAATTAAAATTTTAATATAACCAATTAGTCCATTATTTTTTGCAAAATATTAATTTGAATGTAAACAAAACAGTGAACCCATTTAAGTGAGCGGGAGTGTATATACACAAAACATATTCAAGTTGAATTTTATCTCGATACCTTTTATTGCATATAATTATTTTCGGAAATGATCCTTATATGGGAGTTGTGACCAATTGTGGACCGATCTGGGAAAAATTTTGCATAAATATTTATATATATATACAAAACATATTCATGTCGAATTTTACCCCGATAGCTTTATGAGTTAATAAATTTGTAAATTTGTTTAAGTTATTTTCGGAAGTGGACCTTATATGGGAGCTTTGACCATTTATATACCGATACAAATCTACGTTTGTAGTATGATTTTTGTTCATATTATGTTTATATGTGCAAAATTTTATGTTGATATCGGTATATTGAAGTTATTAACGATAAATCCATTTCCGGAAATATGTACCTTTGTATGGAGGCTATAAGAAATTTTGGATCGATTGTTTTAATTTTCAACATAGTTAATCCCTGGGTAAAAAAATAACGTGTAACAAAATTCATCGAATTATCTTCTGTATTTTCTGAGAAACGACTTAAAAAATACGAAGAAAGCGTAATTTTTTTCGAGGTAGTCTGAAATTTTTACTAAGAACTTTTAACGTTGTTAACCGATTTTGCTGATTTCCAATACCAAACTGCTTAGGACAACAATGAATATTTTTTGTGAATTTGGTTTATTTCATTTGCTTGGTTTTAACGTGAGCGTGTTTTAGGCAGACAGACAGACAGACAGACAGACGGACATAGCTAAATCGACTCTGAATTTGATAAGGACCCGGAATATATATACTTTGTCTCAGATAAATATTTCTTGGTGTTACACATGGAATGACAAACTTATTCATACTCTCTATCACCACTGATGGTGGTGGAGTCTATAATGAATGGAGAGCTTATGGGATGGAAGCGATGGAAAAAACGTACTGAGAGAAAGGGAACAGAATGGAAAATGTTTACATATGTATGAGTGAGAGTAAAGGATGATAGCAAGTTGGATGCAGCATTGTGCGAATTGTGATAAGAGAGGCCGAGTGAAAGGAAATAAGAAAAGCAGAGAGAAGGCGACAAAGCGACATAGAAAAGAATATAAAAAGGCTGGATGGCAGCATATTACTCTCTTCTGGTTTGCAACATCTAGGTGGTAAGACTTGGAGAAATTTAAACACTTTGAGTATTGCTGTGGTTCAAACTAGGGAAACAGATTCTGTTGGATTACATCCAATAGAAACACAGTGAGGAGAAAACTATTAGGAATTTCTCGGATAACATCCAAGAAATTTAGCTCTTTGGATTACATCCAAACAAAGTTACACTACCAGACGAATTACATTCGATTTGGTAAGAAGTGGTAAATCTAAAAATTTAGGGAATTTGGACTTACATTCAAAAAGAGATTTTGTTAACCAAAACGAATCACATTCGATTGGTGGATAGGAGTTAGAGGTGAAAGTTGGCTTCTGTAGAGAAAATATTCTATTGTAAATAAAAGAAATTTAAAAAGAAAAACAAGTTAGAGTGCTATATTCGGCTATGCCGAATCTTAAATACCCTCCACCAGCAAGCTACTTTTTATTGAAACCCATTTAACTATCTAATTTTTAGATAACTTGGCAAAATTTTTGTTTCCTTATTGAGGGTACTAACATTTATGCATATGTCAAACTAATTTTAATTAGGTCGAGAAAAATGTACATATATTAATAGGTCAGTTTGAAAACATTTTAATATAATGATTTATCTGTACACAGAACATTTTAAATTTTATCCGGATATAATCATTCAATTACGAATTAAGTGGTATTAAGTGATTTTCAGAAGTATAACTTATATGGGAGCTAAGACAACCTATGGACGGACCCGGAAGAAAAAATCCGTAGAATGATTTATATATACCAAATACACATTTTTGTCGAACTTTATCCCGATAACTTTGATTGTTAATGTGCATTTGAGTAATTTTCGGAAATGGTCCTTATATGGGAGTTGTGACCAATTATCAAATGATTAGGAAAAAAATTTCGTATAATGATTTATATGCCAAAAAAATTCAAGTCGAATTTTACTACAATAGATTTATTAATTAATGAAATATGTGCGTTTAGGTGATTTTCGGAAGTGGACTTTATATGTATAGGAGCTATGACCTTACACAAAACATATTTGTGTCGAATTTTATCATGATATCTTTACTTGATAATGAAATATGTGCGTTTAAGTGATTTTTTTGAAGGACCTATTACCATATATGGAACAATCCGGAAAAAATTGGTAGAATGATTTATATGCTCACAAAACATATTCAAGTCGTACTTTATCCAGATAGCTTTATTATTCAAAGAAATATGTGCGTTTAAGTGATTTTCGTAAGTGGACCCCCTATGGGAGCCTATCCGGAAAAAATTTCGTAGAGTGATTCATATAAAGACAAAATATATTTGTGTCGAATTTTATCACGATAGCTTTATTTGACAATGAAATATGTGCTTTTAAGTGATTTTCGGAAGTGGGCCTTATATGGTAGCTATGACCAATAATGGACCGATCAGGGGAAAAAGTGGTAGAATGATTTATATGTACACAAAACATATTCAAGTCGAATTTTATCCTTATAGCTTTAGAATTTAATGAAATATATTCGTTTAAGTGATTTTCGGAAGTGGACCTTATATGGAAGCTATGACCAATTATGAGCCTATCCGCAAAAAATTTCGTACAGTGGCTCATATAAAGACAAAACATATTTGTGTCGAATTTTATCACGATAGCTTTATTTGACAATGAAATATGTGCTTTTAAGTGATTTTCGGAAGTGGGCCTTATATGGTAGCTATGACCAATAATGGACCGATCCGTAAAAAATTTGGTGAAATGATTTGAATGTACAGAAAACGTATTTTTGTCGAATTTTATCCCAATAGCTTTAGAATTCAATGAAATATATGTGTGGTTTTCGGAAGTGGACCTTATATGGGAGCTATGACCAATTATGGGTCTATCCGGAAAAAATTTTGTAGAATAATTCATATTTATACGAAATATGTTTATGTCGAATTTTATCATGATAGCTTTATTTGACAATGAAATATGTATTTTTAAGTGATTTTCGGAAGTGGGGTTATATGGGAGCTATGACCAATAATGGACCGATCCGTAACAAAATTTGTAAAATGATTTGTATGTATACAAAACATTTTTGCGTCGAATTTTATCCCGATAGCTTTATAATTCAATGAAATATATGCGTTTAAGTGATTTTCGGAAGGGGACTTTATATGGGAGCTATGACCAATTATGGACCTATCCGGAAAAAATTTCGTGGAGTGATTTATATTTAGACTAAACATATGTGTGTCGAATTTCATCGAGATAGCTTTATATGACAATGAAATATGAGCTTTTAAATGATTTTCGGAAGTGGGCCTTATATGGGAGCTATGACCAATAATGGACCGATCCGTAAAAAATTTGATAGAATGATTTGTATGTACACAAAATATATTTAACTCGAATTTTATCACAATAGCTTTATTCATCAATGAAATATGTGCGTTTAGGTGATTTTCGGAAGTGGACCTTGTATGGGAGCTATGGCCAATTGTGGACCGACTGAGATCTACATTGACAGTATGATTTCTGTTCATATTATATTTGCATGTACAAAATTTAGTGTTGATACCGATATATTTGAGGGAGTTATTAACGATAAACTAATTTCCGGGAATATATACCTTTGTATGGGGGCTATACGAAATATTTGATCGATTCTAAAGATTTTCAACATAATTGATCACTGCCATGAAAAAATAATGTGTGACAAAATTCATCGAAATATCTTTGGTAGTTTCTGAGAAAACTTCAAAAGAATTATGAAAAACACGTAATTTTTTTCGAGGTAGTCTGAAATTTTTACTCATAACTTTTTACGTTGTGAACCGATTTTGCTGATTTTCAATACCAAACTGCTTAGGATAATAATAAATATTTTGGGTCAATTTGGTTGATTTGCTTAGCTTAGTTTTAACGTGAGCGTGTTTTACACAGACAGACAGACAGACGGACATAGCTAAATCGACTCAGAATTTCATAAGGACCCAGAATATATATACTTTGTTGGGTCTTAGATGAATATTTCTTGGTGTTACACACGGAACGACAAACTTATATATACCCTCTATCACCACTGATGGTGGTGGAGGGTATAATAATAAAGAAAAAAATTTAAAAAAATTAAAATTAAATATTGATATGCTACCAAGAACTATGCCCGAACTCTCATGCAGGGTACTCTAAAGATGAACAAGTCGATTAAATATTTCGGAACTGCGCGGTGGCATATCAGTTGTACATTCGGAGAAATGATTTCAAAACCTTGAACGAGTTGATTAAGATGGCCGAGAATTCTGAGATAGGGTGACTGGCGCGGCGATATTTTTGTATTGGGCGGATCACTAGAGGAACACATGAGAAATCTGAAAGAAGTACTGCGAAGACTACGAGAAGCCCGGCTTAAAGTAAACGAAGAAAAGTGCAAATTCTTTCAAAAGGAGATCAGGTATCTAGGACATCTTGTAACACAGAATGGCATTCAAACGTGTTGTACTAACCCTAACTTCGTTGCTCAAAAAAGGGAAACATTTTAGATGGAATTAACCACAACAACAAGCATTCGATTCCCTGAAGAAGCCCCTTACGGAAGCACCCATTTTGGCATGCCCAGACCTCTCGAAAGAATTTACGCTGCAGACAGAAGTAATGTCTGGTAATAGTATGGGCTGTGAGGAAGATGAGGCCGTATATCGAAGGATACCACTTTAACATAATCACAGACCATTTCGCCCTTAAATGGCTAAACTCCATTGAAAGCGCCCCATGCAAATTCTGCGTTCCGTCATCTCAAAGGCAACGACTACTCGAAGAGAACCACGACTCGCCAACTACCGGCCATTTAGGCATACGCTAAACTATCACAAATATCTCCAAGCGGTACGTAAAAACATACGTTCGAAAATTCCTTACGTGTCAATGCCGTGGTCCACTTACGCGGTCAAAGTACGGAAATTCTATGCTTCTTGTATTTACAGATAAGTTCTTCCAATGGTCGGAGCTGGTTCCCTTACGAAGAGCAACTGGTGTCCCAAATATCCTAATAACAGACAACAGAACGTGTCAACAGGACGGTTAAGATAATGATATCCTAATACTTGGGCGCGAACCAAAAAACCTGGGATGAACTTCAGGTATTAGTTCGTCTCTGGTTTTTCAACAAATATTCAGTCTGGTAAAGAACAAATTAGGTAAAGCTGCGAGGGATCAAGGTATTATATTAAGATATCGTAATCTACGTCGCAGACCATGGAAGCCCGAAATTGGTGAGTTTGTAATTTTAAAAGAGTATCATTTGTCTAACGCAGGTGAAAACTTTGTTGCTAAATTGGCCCCGAAATATGAAGTTTCATACCAGGTCTACAAGATGGTATCTCCGGTGATTGTTGATATAAGACGAGAAGGGCAGAAAAGATATCGCACCACGAACATCAGTGAAATAAAGAAATTCCACTCCAGTGAAAATGTTTAAAAGCTAAAGTGAAAAATAAATGAAGAAATTATAAACCCTAAAAAAGGCAGAAAGAAGGTCAAGAAAGAAAATACCTGAAATAGAAATAATTTTTGAATGAAGGTAGATCCAGCGAACAAGATAAGAGATGAGTGGAAGCGATCAGTAAACTAAGTTGTGACGTATCAATATAAAATAATTGCATTAGCAATTAGCACTAAACAAGAAGCCAACGTGTGAGACACGGCTAAGTGCATAAAAAAACCTTGTGAAAAATTAAAGGAAAAAAAAGGGAGAAGAAGAAACTAAATAAATTAAAAAAACAATACATAGAAAAGAATAAAATAAAGTATAAAATAGACAAAGTGAAAATAAAACAATAAATAAAACTTAAAAATACAGAGTGAAAAAAAAACAATTTAATAGTGATAATGTTTAACGGGGACATTAACGAGCTCACGGACAGTGAGGACGAAGAGCGCTATGAGGAAGAGGAGCAAAAGGTGCCAGATGTCCCTTGTCTGGTTGGCCATCAGAGATGGCGTCGTAACTCCTCCACCCATAGCCACAGAGGTAGACCCTTTGCTGCCTGCTGATTTGCCGTGGAGTGTCCTGGATAACGATGTCCTTTCGCTGAGCATCATCATCAGCAGTACAGCCTTCAGCTGATCCAGAAGGCTATCGACAACAAAATGCAATGACGTGCTGCGCCCCGAGATTGAGGAGGCCCGCAAGAAAGGCAAGCGCTTATGTTTCCGGCGAGAGGTCGATGGTATTTCGGCTAGTGGAAATGTTAGCGGCCGTGTGTTAACTGAATGAAAGGAGGAAATGTGAGGAAGAACATCTTCTACATACATACATACATATATGTAAATAAAATAAAAAAAACATAAAATTTGTCGAAAAAATATATATAATACAATAAACACAAACCAAACAAAAAAAGGTGAAATTTGTTAAGGTCATAATATTTTTGTTGGTGAATTATATTCACCACAATAACTCTAATGATAAACAAGTTAGAATGCTATATTCGGCTATGCTGAATCTTAAATACCCTCCACCTGCAAGCTACTTTTTCTTAATACCCAATATAAATATGTATGAATGGTTGAAGTCATAGGGCTGAATTTATAGTTTAGAAATTTTACTTAAGTACTAAAGTACTTTATTTCCCTTATGGAGAACTGTAAAACCCGGAATATGTTTTAATTCCCTAATTACTATTTATCATTTTGTAACTTCTTTATGCATGTATGTATGTAACTAATTTTGATTAGGCCCAGAAACATTTGTATTAAGTGATTTTCAGATACCGACCGATTATTCTATGACCTATAACGTGCTGATCCTGTCGATACTTATATGGGACCAATAATAGTCCAATTCGAAAAAAAAAATAATCAAAATAATTTATCTATATACAGAACATACTCATGTCGAGTTTAATAATAAATTATGTGGTATTAACCCATTAATGCCCACGGCGATCTACGTAAGATAGAAATGTGAAATTTGGATATGACAGTTTACTTGTGTATATAAACCGATTTCAATTAAAAAATTTTTTTCTATCTTGCCTTGTTTGGATTTTAGAAGACGTTACGTATACGTAACAGTGGGCATTACCCACGAATTTTTGTCCCTTAAGTATTTTAAGTAAAAGTTACATATTTTTACCAAAAAATCGTAAAAGAACTGGTTAATTATTAAGTTTAAAGCTTGGATTAGCTAATTTGGTGTATCATACAAAATTTTTTCATATAAAATAAAAATTATTTAAAAGTATAAAATTTTAATTTGTGGAATTTTGTAATTTCTGTAATGTCAATTAATGAATTTAAAGAAATTTGTATATTTTCTTGCAGCAACAGATATATTGACTAACGTTACACATTTTGCATACATTTACCAAAGGTCCTTGGCGCTTGTATCCTTGCAATTTCCCTAATAATCCAAGAAAATGGTCATAATTTTCAACCCATGTTTAAATTTTGATGGATAATTGCAATTATATTCCGTTTGTCTAGTAAAAATATATATTTAATATTCGCCAACTGTGCCTTGAACAAGTTCTAATGCGGTCAAATGGCATATCCTTTACAGAAATTCTTAAAAAATTTAAAATATCCACGAAAGGACGATTTAATAGAAACATTTACATTAAAAATATATTGCTTGTCATCAAATATCAATATTTCAAGAAAATATATTGTTTATTATTACAAAATATATTGTTTATTATTACATTCTTCTGATAAAAAAACTATTTTTGAGGCAGATTTCATAAAAAAGTAAGCAAGTTGTTCATTATTTATATCGTATGTAGAGTGGGACAAAAAGTACTGAATACTGCCCACTGTTACATATACGTAACACCTTTATTATCCTTAAGTCTCCGCAAGGACATGGTATATGTTTATAAACAATTAGGTAATAAACATTAATTACTTCTTTATAAGTTTACGTCAGAAACTTTTTTTTAAAAACAGGTTTGTAAGGGAACGAAGCTATTTTCTCCCTTACAAACCTGCTTCGATAAGGCATGATTTTTATATAGCGAATTCCCACTTGGAAGCATTCCCACTAGTAAGCTTAAATATTATTTAAATACTTCACTTACAATCTGCTTCTCTGTAAGGGATTTTTTTTTAATTTTTTTCAGCTTACATTATAAAATTACTCCTATCATTGGTATTCCCTTATTTCCTGCTTCTCAGTAAGGCTTAATAGTAAGCGAATACAGATGCAGTTACTTCCCTTTTTAGCTTCCTAAAGTCTAAAATTTTTTTACTGGGAACTAACTACATAGAAGTTATTAACATTCAAAGAATTCATTCCTCGAAAAATATGACTTTTTGCAGGTTTACGAAATAGGCACTTTACAAAATAACCCAAAAATACAATTCTATAGGCAAAAATTACTCAAATTCGATTTATAATCGTTAAGAATATGTTAAGTTAACCTATCCATCACAAAAAAGTAACTTTGCATTTTCCATTTCTGTGCATTTCGAGTCCAAATTCGAATTAATTTGCGTTACGTATATGTAACTGTGGGCATTAATGGGTTAAGTGGTTTACAGAAGCTTATATGGGAGCTAGTGAGGGACCGGTACTAAAAAAATCCCTTATATGGGAGCTGTAATAAATAATGGACCGATGTGGAAAATTTTCACGAATATATATATATATATATATATATATATATATATATATATATATAGTTAATCTCAAAAATAATTATACAGAAATACTGACGATTGGTATTACTTACAAAAAGATATTATTTTTTCAAAAAACAAAAAGCAACACATTTATTTATTAAAAACAATTATGATAATTATTATTCACTACTTTTTTTCTTCATATTTTGGTTCTTTGAGTTCTCATTCAAGATGAAGTTTAAAAAGTGCAAAATTTACGTCACAAAAGTAAGTATACAGATCATTTCAGTATATATTTGGTTTAATTATATTAACAAAATTTTTGGAAATTTTAGTTGTATTAATAAATAAAATATTTTTAATAAAATATTTTTACACAATAACATGGAAAAAATCTACTTTTAGTTCCGAAATCTTGAAATTTGGACCGATTGGCTCCGGAATTAATTATTACGACAGTTTTTTTCCCACTTCTACGATTTTTTTTCCACTTTAGACCCCGGATTTTGGATCTGGTGGTCATTGAACCCTCCAAATGATGCATTGGAAATAGAATTTTTAACTTTTGAAAAGAGTTGTTATTTCGAAATTAATGTTATATGCATGGATTTGGCCATTTTGAACAGAGTACGTTCTTAAAAAACCGAAATTTAACTCCGATTTCTTAAGACTTACAACATAAACTTTAAAATTTGGATAATTCTATATATTTCCTTTAATTTAAACAGGTTTTCCAAATACTCCGATTTCCAAAGCATACAATAATGCTACCAATCATATCTTGATATACTTGATACAATAACCATGTTTTATGGATCGGACATTTTATTTGTTCTAGCAACAAATTAAGATGTATCTGTGTTCAAAACTGTTCAATTCGTATTCATACCACCAATTGAGCCTGATTTAATATAAAAATCTTACTATTTTGGACAATAATCAATTTCAGAACCGATATGTAGTGTAAGTTATTGACATGGTCACCATTTGACGATTATTGGTAGTATTTAGAAGTGTGTAATGGATGATTGGAACCAAAAAACTTGTTTTAATTAATGGATACTAGTACAAATATTATTAATATCGCAATTTAAGATATAAATTTTAGGAAATCGTCGTTAAATATCGAATATGAACGCTATACTATGTTAAAAACGGCAATGGATTGCAATTATTGTACAGAAACAATTAATTTAAAAGTTAAAATATCGTCTTCCAATGCATCATAATGAACAAACGAGGGATATTATTGAATACCCGATCCAAAACTCCGGGGGTTTAAATAGTCAGATGTTCTTAAATAGGAAAAAATGCTCCTATAAATAATATTCAGATCAATTACCAAAAACTCAAATTTTTTGGAACAAAAAGTGAATTTTTTCCATGTTATAGTGTACAGAATATTTTATTATAAAATAATTACATTCAAACGGTAAAATTTTCATGAATTTTGTTAATATCATTAAGCCAAATACATATTGAAATTATCTGTATACTTATTTTTGTGACGTAAATTTTGCACCTTCTTAACTTCAGCTTATATATAATGTGTCTAATGTTTCCTTTCTTTTTCATTAGCCGCAAAAGTGTTAAGGATTGTCCAGGAGGGGAGAATCGTGATGATGATTCTACCCTCCGGCAAGGTAAGAGTTTGAATTTTTCAGTGTCCAGTAAAGTCGGAACGTAAATTTTAATTTTAAAATTTCAATGGGAACAATTTCTGAAAATGTAAACTGAAAATTTGGGTTTCCGCCTTTAATTCCAATTGGTTAATATCTTTACCAATTGGAATATTGTGCAAGTCTGCCTTGTAAGAGTGTTTAGTGTATTATTTTATTGACGTCCGGCTATGAAGTATGGTCGCAGCCGGTGGCTATAAAAAATAATTACATAAAACCAGTCGATAAAAAATCATACAACAAAATAAAAACTAGTAATCATTACTGTAATTGTAAGTTTATTAAACAGAACTTTGTTACATATTTGAAAATTATAAATTTGAAAATATTTTTGACTTCCATTTCAGTGTATTCCGTGCATGATTTTCTCCAATTGGTCCATTATCTTCGGGTCAGTAGCCTTGAAAAATTTTTTTAAATTTTTGTCCATAGTGTGTACCCTTAAGCATAGTCCTCTGTTCAAATTTGCAAAAAATTATGTTTTTTTTTTTTTAATACGTATGTTTTTTGAAAGGTGAAAATAAAATAAAACTTAATAATATAAACTATTCAGTGTTTTTTTATTTAAAATAAATAAATTTACTGCTTGTGCAGTAAATTTATTGTTTTGTTTTTCGACAAATAATAATTTTAGGAAAAACATAAAAATGTGATCAGCTGTTTGCTTTAATTTCGTGCGAAAGAAGTGCTGCTTATGTTATTTCGTAAGTTGGAAAACAAGGTTGCCAGATAAATTTCACAATGTTTTTCACAATAAGAACAGAGTACTGCTTTTGCGAAATTATTTCGCAAATATTCACAAAATATTTTATATGTAGTTTGAATTTGAATACCAAATATTTTATATGTAGTTTGACAGCATTTCGCACGAAATTTTGAACAGAGCTTTAAACGAACACAGAAAAACTTTGTTAATAATGTTTTTTGTTTTATTTTCAGGCACTTGAGGGTACTTATCGCTGATTCAGGAGAGATTTGGTCCAATTCGTCCATTAGCTTCAGGTCAGTAGCCAAAAATTAGAAAATTTCCAGATTTTAAAAAAAAATTTTGCAAAAAAACAACGATTTAATGTTATTACAAATAAAACGTATTAAAATGTATTTTTCTTTATTTGCAGATATTACTTACCATTTTTCCACAAGGTACGACTTCGTTGGAGTTCACTTTGTTATTTTTTTTTTTTTTTTATAAATAAACGAAAAAAATGAAAATTTTTCAATAAATTTTGTGTTTATTTATTTATTTATTTTTGAACACACGTTAAAAAGGTAGTATATAGTTGATATTTTTTTCACATGAGTGTGCGTATATGTGATATTTTTTCTTTCTTTCATATTATGGGGGTAAGCTCAGCTGATAATCGCTTTTTACAAACGTCAGTTCTGACAAATCTGGTTATATCTGTGGCTAATACCAAGGCAAATAGATTATAAGGTGAAGTAATTTCATTTTGGGGCGAATTCATGCATTTTTTTATATATGGAGTTTGACAGCATCGGTTTTAAGAGAGAATTTTTATACCCTTCACCTTCGTGAGAAGGGTATATATAAGTTTGTCATCTCAAGCTCAGCTGATAATCGCTTTTTACAAACGTCAGTTCTGACAAATCTGGTTATATCTGTGGCTAATACCAAAGCAAATAGATTATAAGGTGAAGTACTTTCATTTTGGGGCGAATTCATGAATTTTTTTATATATGGAGTTTGACAGCATCGGTTTTAAGAGAGAATTTTTATACCCTTCACCTTCGTGAGAAGGGTATATATAAGTTTGTCATTCCGTTTGTAATTTCTATAATATAATTTTCAGACCCTATAAAGTATATATATTCTGGATCCTTATAGATAGCGGAGTCGATTAAGCCATGTCTGTCTGTCTGTCCGTCTGTCTGTATGTTTGTTGAAATCAGTTTTTAGAGGACCCCAGATATCGGCAAAATCCGAATCTTCAATAATTCTGTTAGAGATGCTTTCGGGAAGATCGCTATTTAAAATAAGGAAAATCGGTCCATAAATACCATAGATATGAGCAAAAATCCGAGATAACCTCTGAAAATTTCATAAAAAAGACTATTTTTTTCATGCTTTGATATAAGCAACAACAACAACACTGCTTATTCATTGAGTATTTCGTTTCATATGTTTGGATGGCTGTGTGTTTCATTGCCTTGTGTATATTGTTTTTGTTTCTTGGTGCATTCAGTTTTGTATGTTTGGATGTCTGTTGTTTTCTTTGCGTTGTGTATTTATTTTTGCTTTTTTGTGAGTATTTCGTTTAGAGATACAAGCCGATGCAAAATGATCGGCGCCGGCGGCGCAACCATTTTAGGTCGGCGGCGGCGGCTAAATTGTCGGCTCAATTTAACTTTTTCTTCAGAAATTGACCTTATAAGCGTTTATTATATTTAAAAATCTCTGTATAATAGTCTGTTATATAGAAACCTATCTCTATATAAGTTTTTTTCTGCAGAAAATGGTCATTATTGTAGTAGTTATCACTATATTAATATTAGCACAATATTGTGTGGCAACTCTTTTCAATTTGCCATAAGAATTTAAAATAGTGGCAGCTCTGTTCAAATTGGTGAAATTATTTTCTGAAAGACATGTGCGATTCCAATCTTTATCAGCGGCTACGTTTAAGCCGGCTTAGCTTCTGAGCGGCGGCCAGCCGCAGCCGATTTGAGCCGTCTCGGCTTGTATCTCTGGTCTGGAAGCGTCAATAGGGTCAAAAGATAGGGTGAAAGGTGGAAAAACGCGCATAATTAGCGTTTTTTCTAAAAAATACTGTTTATTATCTGTTCTAGAGCGAAAATATTTTCTATTTAGCGATTATTACCAAATCCAGTTTTGTATTCAGAGTTTTCGGTTGGAGGTTTTTCGTTATTTAAACTTTTCAAAATAATTAAATTGAAGGACATTTCCGAGGAAACAACGAACTGGGAATATAAAAACATGTGTAAATAATGCTTGGGGACACCTCAAGATATGCCAAACAATATACTGATATTGGTGTTTGACCTGGAAAAATATTGGTAGGACATCAGTAGCGGAATTCAGTAATTTTTTTGATTTTAAGTATTGATATCGTAAAGTAATGACAAATATCGGTTACATTCACGAACTTTCAATTCCCTAACTTTTTAACGATCGTAGAATATTTTAAAAACAAAGATCTGAAAAATATAAGACTGTCAAAAGTTATGTATTTAAATATTTTTAAAATATGTATAAAATTATTAACGTGAACTTTTTATTGGTCGTTACACTGCCGATACTTTTCGATTATGTTTAACGAAAAAATCGGTGAAATAAAATACTGAATTGCGGTACATAATTATTAATTTTGATTGATTTGGAAGATTTAAATGATGGATTAACGAATTGATTCAGTGTCAGTAAGTAATAAAAAAGCCTGTAAAAAAAATAAGTAAAGTTTAGTTGGTCATGCCGGTACATGATACTCAATAAATGGATCGCTTATATGTACATATGTTTTCTTTCAAACAGTATTTAAAAGATATATGCACAATTAAGGCATTAAGGTCTTATTATGCATATACAAAATCAGAGTGTAATTGGAAGCCATTGCATATCGTTATGCGCTTCTATATGAAGGCTAATAGAAGGCCTTAATTCTATTAGAAGACATTAAACCAGTAGAGCATTCCAGCATTGTGAACGTAGCGTAAATATGTAGGGGATAATAAGTCGATAGAAGAAATGTTCGTTATTTTTTATTTTTAACATAGTTGAAATACTTTTGTAAAACAAGTTGTATAACTAATTTTGACAATTGAGGTTTTAAACTTCTGATGGGACTTTTACTAAAAAACATCACATTTTCTAAAAGAAAATATTAATCAAGCGAATTATACACTTTGATAATATCAATAAAGTTAATTTTTTACCACAGATTTGAACTACAAAAATAGGGTTTTATTTTAGCATATTTATGCAATTTTTCCAGCATTGGTTCTGGGCGAACTTTAGTACTTATTATTGTCTGTTCTAGAGTGAAAATATCTTTTCATATCTATCTTTCTTAAGTCTCCGAACTATACATTAGTTAAGTTCAGTTTAGAAAGTAGACCCTTAGGGGGTTAAAACGGTTAAAAAAGGGAATTCTTTGTTTGTAGTACAAAATGTTCTATAGACAAAAAAATATAAAATATGAATATTTCAGTGGTCCAAAGGACACACAAATAACACGTTTTTATGGAATTTAAACTAAATGGGATTATTGTAAGTTATTTTGGTACTATTTCATTCGAAATCAATGAAATTTGATTTGTGGCTTAAGAAAAATCACAAAAATACCATTTTAATGTAATTTATTTGTAAGATAACATTTAGAGGAAAATAACGGTGTGAATAGAACATATTTCTTTTCGGAATAAGCTTTTTAAGCCTCAGAAATATTTATTTTAAGTAAGGCAACCATATGGGTGAAAATGGTTATTCCCTTTCCGTAAACAAAAATTTTACATATTCATATTTAATGAAGCAAATATCTCATAAATATCGTGTTTTTAGGTAATTCAAACTAAACGACTAAAATCTCACTAATATTTGATTTGTAGATTTATAAAATGACAAAAAACAAACCTTTGTTAAGCGATATCTTCATAAGGTGACCTTCACAGGAAAACGGAAAATGGGGGGAAATTACATGTTTTTCTTTTATTTGTTTGTTTATTTATTTGTTCGTCAAACACGGCTAAACGGTTTAATCGATTTTAATGAAATTTTAGACTTTACTTAGATTAATCAATTGTCTATATATTTTTTCTAAACTGGATCAGAGAGACATTTAAAACGATATGAGTTTGGCCTTTTTAGAATTAATTAGTAAGATACATTTTTGAAACATTTAAGGGACATTAGGGTATAAAAAATGTGGGCCTATTCCTACGTGGTAGCCAGTAGCGTTCTAATGTCAAAACCCGTTTGCTCGGGTCATTTTGGTGTAAAAGGCTTCCCCGGCAAATTGATTTTTTAAAACCTTTCATGAACAAATTTTCATGTATTTTTACAGTAAAATCTACATGTTTGGGTACTAAATTTGGAAGGAGGATAAACCGCAGCCCCTATAGTTGCTTTTTTCCGTTAAATGTTGGGAGTTAAACAATGACACTTTATTACATATTTTCGATTTTGTATTAATAAATTTAAAATTTTGTTAAATGTAAATATCGAAAACTTTAAACATTTGCCGCGGGAAAAAAGTAATTTATTTTTTCAACGTAGAATTTTATACTATTGTGGAATGGAATGAAATTTTCAAAAATTGTATAAATGTTACAAGCCTAATGTGCATATTTGTGAAAAGTAATCAGCGTTTAAATATGCAGCAATAGCACAAGATTTCTTTTGAACGACTATGCAATATATATAAAACTTTAAAATTTTTCCATCACTTTACTACTAGAAATATTAGTTCTGTTTGTAATTTTTGTTAGCAGGCGCAAAATATTTCAAAACAATCAAAATATATTTTTCTGTTTTAGCAGCGCACGCACACAACAGTCGAACTACTATTGCCGTAGAAAAATTGTGCAATACATTGTGTTGGTTCTACTACTGCCAGTAGCAAAATGAGCAACTGTCAGTTGCAATTTATCGTACTTTTTACAATATGGCGGCTCCTTATATTTTATATTCAATACATGTTTCAGGTTTTCTTTATGATTTGCTGTACTTTTTTACTTTGTTTGTTTTTATAATAAGCAGAAATTAACCCAATGTTTTGACGCTTGTATTTGTTATTCTAGAATGTAGAAAAATATTCCGTTATTGTGTTTGCTGTCTATTTTTGCTAAACAAATTGTTTTAGGGATGTATGTATGTATGTATGTATGTATGTATGTATGTATGTATGTATGTATGTATGTATGTATGTATGTGTGTATGTATGTATGTATGTATGTATGTATGTATGTATGTATGTATGTATGTATGTATGTATGTATGTATGTATGTATGTATGTATGTATGTATGTATGTATGTATGTATGTATGTATGTATGTATGTATGTATGTATGTATGTATGTATGTATGTATGTATGTATGTATGTATGTATGTATGTATGTATGTATGTATGTATGTATGTATGTATGTATTATAAATATAATACTGTTTACTAACAAGTTTTTACGCTGTATACATTGCATAGAAAATACCTTCAAAAAGTATTACCAATAAGTGTTTATTTTTCATAAAGAAACTTTTATATTAAGATTATTGATTTCTTCGAACTGTGATATTAATATTATTAATTGAATATTCTTCAGGCCCGAGTTCGAGTCCCACTTGGGGATAAGTTATTTTCCAAATTGTAATGATATTTTTAATTATAAGAATACTGAAAATTTCATTTTTCGGACAAAACAGCAGAATGCAGTGCATTTTCGGGCCCGCTACGGCTCCTCATCAGCAATCTTCTTGTGCCATATGCTATGCCACTTGTAAACATCATCTATTTAACTCACAAGTGTTGAAGAAATGGAATATGGGAATTGTAACCAAGTCCCTATTCCAATTTCATTCTTCTTTATTGAGTTCGATCGAAGTTTACGAGCTTTTTCAGTGTTGTATTCTTATTTATCATTTACTCTCTGTCGCTGCTTTAGCCAACTGTCAGCAATTAAGCAACACTTTTTGTTTTTTGTATGTGTTTGTTTATTTCTGTTGATCATATTCAGTCGTGAATCAACAGCATTGCATTAAACACGTACATTTATTCACTGTGCCCAGTGTGTGTTTTTATACTAAGATCAGTGTGACCATTTTGGCATTTTTGCAGCTAGATTTAGGATTTTTTATTTTGATTTAGCTGTAAAATTTTAATTTAGCATTTGGCATTTTATTTAGCATTTTTATAAAATATTTTTAGCTTTTTTTGCAATTTTAGTATATAAACAAAAAAAAAAAGGCAAATTTTTGCAAAAAAGATTTATATTGGAAATAGGTTTAACTGGAAAAAATCAGAAATGTAATAATTTACATAGTAATTCAAAATACTGCAAAAAGATTCATGAAGATAAATAAAATTACGCCAATACAAGTGAATACTTCAAAATGTTCTATTCTAAAATATTTTTCTGGAACCCAATGCTTTTTTAAATTCGTGGTGATAGAAATAATTCAAGAGATTTCATATATTTTTACAAATGCGTTCAATACGCTATTTTACAAACTAATACTTTTTGTTTGCTCATGGAATGAAACATATAATTTTGGAAAAGGCTATGTATGACGGTTAATTAACAAATTTTATTTTTTCCTATACGAAATAAAGAGGTTTTAATTTTTATCATCCTTCAGGAGTTCTTGTTAATTTATTGAAAATAAGTATTGAAAAAAATCAATAATATATAATTAAGACTTTCGCATTAATTTTGTCACGTTTTTTTTTTTAAATTAAAAAAAATACATAAATTTCGAAAAAATTATTGACAATTCATTCCAGAATTCCAAACTTACGGATTTGAATATATCTCTCAATTCATTTCATACATTCTCATAAATATTTTTCCGAAAAAATCTTGGAAGTATGAGTTATAAACCTGACATCTATTCACCGAGATTTAAAATTATTTCAACGGAATTTTCAATATTTTTGCGACATGAAAACAATTTTTAAAGTGTTTTGAGGAAGACAAATAAAATTGTTTATATAAAAAAAGTAAAACTAGAAATATTATACTTTTCCTTCCGAAAACACATATAGGTTTTACACCATGAGCAACTACTAATGTAATTTAATTTTTGCATTGAGAAATATTTTAAAGTTAGAGACATTACATATTGCTAAATTTACAAAAATTTTGAAATAATTTTTAGCATTTCTATTTATCTTAATACCACGGAACTTAATTTTTTACCCTACTCCACTATACTACGTTTGAGTATACTAATCGGTTAAGAATCATTTTCTGAATCGATTAAGCCATGTAAGTCTGACCGTCTGGTAGAGGTTGAAATTTTCAAAACAATAAGCACGTATGCTTTTTGATCCAATGACAAAACCTTTTAAAAATAGTTAAAGTCCGTCCTTTATTTTACCTAGCCCCCATACAAATACAAATGTATAAAGCCTTTCTCAGAAAATTTGTTTAAATATATCGGAACCAAGGTTCAATTCATATATGCTATGCCATATGCTATGTCACTTGTAAACATCATTTATTTAACTCACAAGTGTTGAACAGAAATAAACAAAAACATACAAAAAGTGTTGCTTAATTGCTAACTGACAGTTGGCTAAAGCAGCGACAAAGAGTAATAATAGATAAGAATACAACACTGAAAAAGCTCGTAAACTTCGATCTAACTCAATAAAGTAGAATGTAATTGGAATAAGGACTTGGTTACAATTCCCATATACCATTTCTTCAACACTTGTGAGTTAAATAGATGATGTTTACAAGTGACATAGCATATGGCACAAGAAGATTGCTGATGAGGAGCCGTAGCGGGCCCGAAAATGCATTCCATTCTGCTGTTGTGTCCGAAAAATTAAATTTTCAGTATTCTTATAATTAAAAATATCATTACAATTTGGAAAATAACTTATCCCCAAGTGGGACTCGTACTCGAGCCTGAAGAAGCTTTTATGTTGAATTTTACCTTAATCCCAAGGTATTTAAACAATTTATTGATACAAAAAACTAATTTTCTAAATATAATATATAATTATATAGGAGTATAGGTCAAACATGGGCCGATACTCATTCAATTTGAGAAAAGGATATATTTTTTAAATAACAGTTAGTTATGTTGAGTTTCATTGCGATACAAATGGTTACAAGTCAATTGTAACCATTTGTATCATATGGGGGCTAGGGTCAGATAAGGGCCGATCATTACGAAAATCTGTAGTGTCATTTATTCTTATATAAAACATATTTCTGCCAATTTTTAGAGAGATAATAGTATATTTGACGTAATAATGGCATAAAAATCCCAAATCGGGAGGTACGGTTGTATGGGGGCTAGGTGAAATAATGAACCGATATTTTGGTGTGTTACAAACATCAGCACAAACGTATAATACCCTCTCCACTATAGTGGTGTAGGGTATAAAAACATTTTTGTGTTTTGTACTTTTTTGGTAACTTTAGTGAAAGTTGTTTGAAATTAACGAATTTTGAGTAATTTTATGTAAATACAAAAATATTTATTTGGAATGTATATTTTAGTAAGTTGAAATTCATAATTTCAGGATAAAAAGTAAAATGATGTGCTATAGACTTGAAATTATGAAATCACTTAAAACGCCAGGTACGAATAGCTAGTCAGTCATTAAACATAAACGTTTTCGGTTTATATTTCAAATTTATTAAAATTATATTTTGTTAATGAATGCTCTCACTATTTTGTCACCAATTACGTGGTATTATTTTTATTGTTGAAGGTTTATTAAATAAGAAAGAATACTATAAAACTATTAGAAAATTTTATAAAATTATTAGATAATCTCAGTCTTATGAGATCAAACGTTGAAATTTGTTAATTGATGATGTTCGAAATAATTTGAATGAATAAATAGTTGAATTACTATAATGTCGAGCAGAATTTAAGGTAATGTGTTTTCTAGGCTAAATAATGGATTAGGTTAAGTGATTTCAAGGGGTTCCAAATAATATTTTTTTAGAACACAGGTATTGGGAGGGTACAAAGAACATCTCTTAAATAATATCTAATAGAGTTGACTTTGAGTATAGTGTTTTAAATATGTTTTGTTATTAGATTTGCTCTTTTTTAACTTATGACTATGAACGGGCTTTTGTAGTAATTATTTTATTTTTGTTAAAAAATAATTAAAAATTAGTTTTTAAGTTTTTTTTTATAACCTTAAATATTGGTGTACTCGCTGGGGTACAATGGGGCTACCCATGCCTATTTTTTCATATATCTTAATTATCTTTTATGGATGTTTATGTCCTTTTTGGTAACAATTTTAGAAGGCTTGTAGGTGCTACTGATTATCTTTATGATAAAATCAGTTCACATTTAGTTTTTTCATAATTTTTCCAAATATTGCCAATAAATTGATGAAAAAGGTTTCATAAATACAGTTAATTACTGGAGGATCTACCAGACAACATTTTTTGTGAATGGGAATTGTGTGACAGTAGTGCCAGTGAAGAATACATTCCATTTGATGAATTTAAATTAAATTATTTTAGCAGAAATATCAATAAAGTGTCGAAAAAGTGCACTGAATAACGTAATTCACAGAGAATTTCAATACATTTCACAGTTAATCTAATTCTATTTTCTATTTTTTATGTAGGAAAGTACCAAAATTTAAAAAAAAAATAATGAAAATAGCTTTTAATTTTTTTTTTATTTATTTGTATTTATACCCATATTGTCCCACTGTACCCTCCGAGTACAGCCTAAAAATCGCATTTCCAAAATTTAAAAGTTTTTGGTTTTTAAATTCTATTTTAAATAAACGCATAATAAGATACATTTAGCAACAAATAATTTAAATTTATTGATTTTAAGATGGTTGGCGAGGTTCTTTGTAAATAAAGCAAAATATTGACGCTTAAGAAGCGTAGCATGTAACTTGATTCGTAGGATGCAAAGAAGGTATGAAATGCACGAAATGCTTTGCGCGAAGACGCGTAGTGTGGACCTCCAGCTTTAGTAACTGCCGAAAAGCACCGTGCATAGAAAATGCCCGGCTCTGTTGTAAATTTGTTTATCATTGTGTGTTAAAGATTTTTCAATGTACAATCTTTACGTTTGAAAAATTTCTTTAAAAAAATAACAAAATAAAGTTCCAACTTGTCCTATATATTTTCTAAATTTATTTGATATTTATTACAAGCATAGAGAGTATTGGAATTACCGATTTAAAGACACAATATATTATTTTTATTGCCAATGAGATGTTATAAGTTCGAGCAGTAATTTTATTTAAAATATTTCGGCATAAGGTTTCCATTTTAATTAATATGATGATAATTAAAATCTTTATCCACGACACTTAAAGTTTTTAAACAAAGTAAACTAAACAAATATTAATTAATAATTTAAAAATTAAATAAATAATAAATAAGTATTCGTAATATCTGAAACAATAACAATTATTATAATATAAACAATAAACAATTACTCTCCCTGAAATTAAGTACATATTGTTAATAAGAATGTATTTTATAAAATATATTCAATCATATTTACAAAACACAATTTTTATAATTATTTTTTTTTATTAAACATATGTAGTTGAGCAAGAGAGAGAGAGTGTGTGCAAGTGTTTTTAGAAAGGGAGAGAGAGAGAAATTTCACTGTTACACATTTTTGCCTCGAGTTTAATTTTATCATTAAAAATCGGTGTATGGCATACTAGCAGTGTTTATAATCTGGGGCTTGTTAGCAGATATATGACTCTGTGGATGTTGGTAACCAGTGGATGTACCAGAATTGCATCCCCATCCACGGGCTGAGTTGTTATAGGAGGGTGCATTCAATATTTGATTGCTGGTAACTGTTGGATGTGTTAGATTTGGTGTGTTATGCCCACTGCTGTGTTGCAAGGAAGATAAAGGACGTGGAGATGGACTGGGAGTACCGCTATAGTAGTGGTTGTCGGAGGATGGTGTGTATGGTCTATTGTATGAACCGGCGAAAGGTGCTGGTGAGACATTGCGAACTTTACTGCCGCGAACATTTAAATGAGAACCACGTGAAGGAGGACTGCTGATATAACGACCCTCATCGGCTGGGGGATTTTCGAATTTGGCCAACTTGTCATATGGCAATGGTGACGGGTTAAAGCTAACCTGGGGGGCATTTTGGCTGGTGCTTTGAGGTATAGTTTGATAGCTTTGTGGTGGTAAGTACTGCTGCTTTGGTGGTTGATTGTTGCCACCATATGATGACGAGAATCCTTGCTGATATGGCTTGCTTATTGGGAAACTACTGGTTCCTCCGTAAGGTTTAGAACTGTTCATAGCCGGGGCAGGTTCTGGTACTGAATATGGCGATAAAGGTGAAGCGTTTTGTGGTTTGTAGGTATTGAATTGATTCGATTCGTACATATTCGTGGAGAAAGGTGGTGACACTGATGCGGGCATAGATGCTGCTGGTGGTGGTGCATAACTTTGCAATGGTATTTCCTTGGGCATGTACAAATCTAAAAAAGGAAATATATATGTAATCAAATTTAAAAGTTTTATAAAATAATTGGTTTAGTCAAGATTTACAAATTAAACAACGTTTATCTTTAGTTCACAGAACACTCTCAGCCTATATTACGTTTTCCTTTTCGGAAAAAGTGTTGCATTTTGTATGTAATCTTTTTAAGTAATGGTATGTCATGTTAATACATACACACATACATACATACATACATACATACATACATACATACATACATACATACATACATACATACATACATACATACATACATACATACATACATACATACATACATACATACATACATACATACATACATACATACATACATACATACATACATACATACATACATACATACATACATACATACATACATACATACATACATACATACATACATACATACATACATACATACATACATACATACATACATACATACATACATACATACATACATACATACATACATACATACATACATACATACATACATACATACATACATACATACATACATACATACTTCTAAGGGATTTGGGGAGGCAAAAGGAACAATTAAATATTTTCCTAATACGAATATTAAGAAAGTAACTGGAATTTAATCACAAATAAAAAGGAATGTATGGACTCTTTGGAATTCACAGAGGAATATTTTTATCTTGCCTTCATTGTTATTCTTAGTTATTTCGGTTTTATCAACATATTTTTCCAGCTCCAAGTTTAAATTGTCCTTTAAAGAGGGAGCTGGCTGCGTATTAAGTTTTTCATCTTGCAAGCACTGCTGTTCAAAATTAGTTATTAGTTCTTTTACAGGAATCTTAATATAGTCTTCCTCTTCTTGCTGCTGTTGTTGAGTTATTTGTTGTGAATCTGTTTGGGGCGAGCCATTCGTTACATTGGCACCAATAATACTTTGATTGCTGTTACTGATAGTCAACTTTTTAATATTATTCTGCAATGCTTTCAATTTAGCTGCTTCATGTTTCTTTTGTAGCAGTTCCTCTTGTTCTATTTGTTTTGCAAACTGCCGATGTAAATCTTCGTACTGCTGCAGTTGTTTGCGAACATTAACTTTTTCTTCCTTTTCATCATCATTTTCGTCTTGCTTATCACAGATTTCAATATGTTTATGGGATAATTGTTGCTGTTGCTTCATTTGAAGTTCCAGGACGGCGTTATCGTATATAACTTGAGTACTAATAGGTATGGGAGACACCCTAAGTTCCGGAGATTTGATTAAATGATTTACGAACTGATGCTCTTCCGTGGAGAGAGTATGTTTAGAGACATGTGTGGCATTATGTAGATGATTATCGCAAATTAAATTGACTAACTCAGTTTCATCCGTTGTGCTGAATTCTTCACACGATTTGGTATCTTCGTTTACTTGTCTTATCTCATTTAACATCAGATTTATTTCAATGTTGCTTTGATGTCCATATTCGACTAAATTTTCATAATATACATATGTACAAAATATTAAAAAGCAGTCAGACTTGGACAAAAAGATCAGTATTTTTATAACTGTTCTAAATATAAAAGTGATTGACCAAAAAATCGAATTGTATAATATTTTTTTGTTGAACATTAATACAATATTAGTATCCTGATCTGAGTATTTTCGTAACATACATATGTACAAAATATTTAAAAGCAGTCAGACTTGGACAAAAAGATCAGTATTTTTATAACTGTTCTAAATATAAAAGTGATTGACCAAAAAATCGAATTGTATAATATTTTTTTGTTGGATATTAATACAACATTAATATCAAACAGTACTCATTTCACATTAAACCCGAGACATAGAAATTGATCTTAACTAAAACTCCCTAAGTAAGGAAAATTTTGAAGGAAAGACATTCAAAAACATTCAAATTAATTTTTTGCAAAATATAATGAACTAATTGGTCATATTAAAATTTTAATTAATACCATGATGTCTTATATATCACTAGATAGACAAACATTAGTGCAATACTTAATAACCGATTTTTAATAATTTTTTTTCTAAAATACTACGCTTTTGAACAATATTTTTTTGGCTCATTTGAATAGGTTCATATCTTTAATTGACAAAAACAACAACAAATTGTATTTTTCATGAAACTTTTTATTTTTATAAACATTTTTACAAGGTTTTAGAAAAGATTTAGTAAGGAACAAATCCGCCGTTACGAAAATTCGAGATGATAAAAAGTTATAAAGATTCTTAAGTAATGGCAAGGAAATTTAGGTCCAAGCCTTTTTAGTTCCTTTAATTTAGGCTTATTTTGTGTCATACTGTCTGCCCGACCTATACACATTACGAGAAAGAAAATCCGAAACCTCTTCAATAATAAATAGGTGATAAGATTATGGAGGCCACTCCAAAATTTTTACATTCTGGCTGAGAATTCACCCGACCTATACACATTACGAGAAAGAAAATCCGAAACCTTTTCAATAATAAATAGGTGATAAGATTATGGAGGCCACTCCAAAATTTTTACATTCTGGCTTCGAATTCACCCTTTTACAGTCCTGGCGGTATGGATCGGGCATTATATTTTTGAAATATCCACGGCAAGGGTTCAAAGATATCCGAAAATCTGAAAAAGCTGTTTCCAGTATGGCATTACAATTCTTACTAGATGAAAGAAATTGAAGCTCACATGTTTATAATATGAAATTGCTCCCACTACATCCCACATCCTCCACAGCTATGCAGACGACTCAGGTAGAGCTCTTCCTTTAGAAAATCATAAAAATAATGATTATTATCGATCTGGACCTTTCGAATTTAACTTTTTTACATCCGAAGAAACAAGATGTTGATATTGATTTTTATAACCATGTGTTCACGAGCAAACTGAAGAGGTTTTCTCTTTACGAGTGGCAATTGGAATAGGTTTTAATTATTTTTCAATATTTTTAAAGCCTTGGCCCTTCTTACAATTCGTTTTACTATAGCTAGGCTTGCTGTAATACGCACTTTTTCTTTAATTTTTGCTGCAGAATCACTTGACTTGGAGGCAAATTTTATGAAATCTCTTCTGTCCGCTTTTGTTATGACTTCATATGTAGTTCAATTTATGTTTTCTTAATATTCAGACTGTTTTCTTATAAAATTGCGAATAACATTATGAATTTGACAAATTTCCTTGCCATTACTTAAGAATCTTTACAACTTTTTATCATCTCGAATTTTCGCTGTTATATCAAGTAACGGCGGATATGTTCCTTACTAAATCTTTTCTAAAACATTGTAAAAATGTTTACAAAAATAAAAAAGTTTCATGAAAAATGCATTTTGTTGTAGTTTTGTCAATTAAAGATGATGAACCTATTCAAATGAGCCAAAAAAGTGTTGTTCAAAAACGCAGTATTTTAGAAAATAAATTAATAAAAATCGGTTATTAAGTATTAGTCCATAATGGAAAATTGAAAATCGTATGATTTTTTAAATGAAAAATTTGAAAATTTTCAAAACGATTGGATTTTTTCGTTTTATTTTTATTTAAACAAAGAACCCACAGAACAGAACACTAACCATTAACCAACCGGATGGAAAACATATGTTTGTGAACCCGTTGTTTAGAGAATACAAAAATTTTTTCATAGTTATTATGTCAGAACACTGATATGGGGTTTCCATGAAGAGGGGAACGCCAGGGTGGTATTTATGTCTTTTTTCTTTAAAATATTTAAATCCACGATCGGCAACTCCTAAACATCGTGTATTTTGGCCGTTACTAAATTTACACAGACTACTCACACGCACAATGACAGTCTCATATGAGCTGTCATTGAAGGAGGTTGTGTAGTCGCTCGTTTCTTGCTTTATATATTTTTATTCATAAAAAAAGCTCAAACCATCAGTGATCCACCCCAGTAATGTGTTGTCCATTTTAAGTTATTAAAATTTAATTCCGGATTTTGTTCTTTTCAAATACCGGGATTACATTATTATTGTCAAAATTAAAATACTTAAAATTAAATATTTTTATACCCTTCACCTTCGTGAGAAGGGTATATATAAGTTTGTCATTCCGTTTGTAATTTCCAAAATATAAATTTCCGACCCCATAAAGTATATATATTCTGAATCCTTATAGATAGCGGAGTCGATTAAGCCATGTCCGTCTTTCTGTCTGTCCGTCTGTCTGTCTGTCTTTTGAAATCAGTTTTCTGAAGACCCCAGATATCTTCGGGATCCAAATCTTCAATATTTCTATCAGACATGCTTTCGAGAAGTTTCCTATTGAAAATCAGCAAAATCCGTTCATAAACAACGGAGGTATAAGAAAAATTCCGAGACAAACTCTGAAAATTTCATAAAAAATAAACAACAACAACACTGCTTATTCATTGCCTTTGTATTTTGTTTTTGTTTTTTTGAGTATTTCCTTTCGTATGTTTTCATTCCCTTGTGTATATTGTTTTTGTTTTCTTGATGTATTGAATTTCGTATGTTTGGATGTCTGTTGGTTTCATTGCGTTGTGTATTTTGTTTTTTTTCTGCATTGCGTTTCCTACGTTTGGATGTCTGTTGGTTTTACTGCCTTGTGTATTTATACCCTACACCACTTTAGTGGGGAGGGTATATTGGATTTGTGTTGATGTTTGTAACATACAAAAATATTCGTCCTATACCCACCTTAAAGTATACCAATCGGCTTAGAATCGTTTTCTGTCGATTAAGCTATGTCCGTCCGTCTGGCTGGCTGGCTGGCTGTCCATGTAAACCTTGTGCGCAAGCTACAGGTCGCAATTTTCAAGATAATTGGATGAAATTTGGCCCAAGGACGAAGCCTATTGAAAATGGTTAAAATCGGTCCATTATTTCACCTAGCCCCCATAGAACAGAACCCCCCGAAAAGGGCTTCTGGGCTCATAATTATGTTAAATATACAGATATATCGATAAAATACGGCACAACTAAGTTTTATAGAAGTCCCCTTCAGAAAATTACTTGAATTCCCAAATTAACTTATAAACACAAATATCGCGATGAAATTCAGCACAATAAAATATTATGTAAATATAAATATATTCACAAAATGTTATCGGGCTTGGTCCATATTTGCTCCTAGCCCCCATATAAAGCCTCTTTCAGAAAATTAGTTTTTCATCCATAAATTGCTTAAATGTATCGGAACAAGGGAATATTGAAGATAAATGCTTTATTATGAAAAATAAATCACATTTAATATTCATAACTGGTGTAGGGTCGGCCACGCCCGACTATAGTTTCTTACTTGTTTTTTGTGTGTTTATTTCGTTTAGCGTTGTTGTTGTTCATTATGTTTTGCTATTGCTATAATAATGATATAGTCGGGAAAATGAATTTTTAAATACACTATGGTGAAGGGTATATAAAATTCGGCACAGCCGAATATAGCATTCTTACTTGTTTTAATTACAAAAAGAAAATTAATAAATCTTTGAAGCGGCTCGAGTTTGGCTAGTCTATTTTAAGTTATAAACAATGAAATTCATTAAAGTTCTATGTTTCTAGTTTCTTAATAAATACGCAAATGAAAAACGAGCAACAACCGTTTTTTATTATTCCAATCTCAGAGGATTTGCCATTAAATTTATTTTACTAAAGTGTCCGGAATTGGTTTGGATCGACTGTAGTACATATTTCAGTATTTGTTTTTAGGTGCTCAAAAAAAATATACATACATACATACATATGGGCAATTTCATGTCAAGTGTAAAAAATCGATTTTGATGAAATTTGCACCAAGGATCAGACACAAATTTTTCCTTTCAGAGCTTTGTGATCACTTAGTGGGATGCGGGTGGAATATATATATAAAAAATATTTAATTTTATTCACATACGTATGCCCCTTGCATCTCACTAAGTAACCACAAAGCTCTTAAAGGAAATGGTCTAAATAGAAAAAATAGGGAAAAATTAAGTGCCGAATATTAAAAAAAAATTATTCTTGAGTTAAAAAATAATTTTTTGATAATGTGTATCAAACTCGCATCCCATTATTGGACTATAAAGCCCTTCTAGAAATTGTATAAGATTTCTTTTAAGCAAAAAAATTAAAAAGAATTTTTTTAAATTAAAGAAACTCTTTGGAAAGAATGAAGAAATTGCTATCTGAACTCCTTTGGATAAGTTTTGTTAAGGCCAAAAGTTACACTTATTTCAATAAAACCCTGTATGACCAAAATGATCAACTTTGACCCCCTCTGACTACGGCAGTTATTGACCAATAGAGCTAAAAAGTTGTGCCTGGCCTATTATTTCATTGGTCCAAATTTCATCCAAATCGGAAGACATCGATTTTAAATGTTGGATCACAAGAAATTCTCCATATGTATTTATATGTATATATTTGAGCTTTTCGCAATAATAAACAAAAGTTTTTGAAGAACTTTTGCATTTTTTTAGAAAACTTATTATTTATACTTAAACTTAGCAAATGTAATTTTTATTACCTTTAGGCAAAGACATGCTGGGAGCTTTCCATCCTTGGGGTATGCTGGGTTTATAAGCTAATTCTCTTTGCGAATTAGTTCCAGAATATTGTTGTCGTTCGTTTTGACCCTACATAAAAGTAAAAAAGATAAAGATTACTATTGTAATGATACTTAACTATGTATGTATAAATGTTAGAGTTACAAAGCTCAAATTTCTTTTAAACAAAATTATAAAAAAAATAGTTGAAATCAAAGTCGAAAAGTTATTGAATAATAACAACAGTTTTTGATGTTATTCAAATAATTAAACGGAATAGTTATTTTATAATTAATTGATTTTAATTGTAGTCAGGCAGACAATGCATTCCAACCTTTTAGGCGTCAAATATGAGGTTTCCTAATGTCATTATTGAAAGTATGTATTAATATTATTATTACTTGAAACTAAATAATTAAAACAGTTAATAATTAAATATATCGTTTCGCCTTGTTAATACAGTTTCAAACTGATACAGTACTTGTATAAAACTGGTATAAATCTAAATTTTTATTTTTAAAAAGTATCAAATCTAAACATCACTTTTTAAAAATAAAATGAATGAAAAAAAAACGAATATATATAATGTATCCCCTAAATATATAACTCAATTACCTAAATATATAACTCAAATTTTGAAAAAGAAAAAAATATGGATATGGCTAGATTTATATTTTTCACTTTTTAGATTCAAATATATATGAATACATTGCTTACACATACCTGTTGTCTTGGAGCTGCATATGTTTGATAGTTTTGATAGTCTTCGTTAGAGTATGGTTTGCTATAGCTATCGGAGACGGTAGGTGCACTTTGGAGTGGAGCGCCTCCTTGATTTGCATCATAGAACTGGGGTGTTGGTGAGGGCGTCAGTGTTGTGTTAGGGTAGGACGACAGCTTTTGCTCTTCAACAAAGGCTGCACTAGCTGAACCAGAATTTAGAGCTGCTTCCCAGGGTGTCTGGACGACCTTCAGACCAGGCTTTGCATATTTTTCCAGTAATTGTTCTTGGTGCAAGTTCAATTGTACGCGATGCTTTGCTGCGTCAGTATAAGCTGGCAAAATGCTAGGTGATGTCGATGGTCTTGGTTGCTGTTGATATTGGTGGTAATCTGGAAGACCAGAAGGACTTTGAGCACCGACATTACTTTCGTCGACTACCCACTTCTCAGATACTTTACGACGCTTGGCAAAAAGCTTAGCGCCTGCTCTTCGATTTAATTTTAAGTTTGTTTTGGCGGCAGCAAATATTTGTATTTGTTTTGCAACAATTTAGAGAAAAATAGAGCGTTCAGCAAGCAGTTGATAAAGCGTTCAAGTTTTAACATGATTTGGTTTTAAAGCATAATAAATAAGACAAAAAAATATATGAATGATAACAAATTGGAAGAAAAACAAAATTAGTAATGAAATGACAATATGACAATAACTTTTGCCTAGCTCTTGCGTTTAATAGGTAGGTATTGCAAAACTAATTTTTGTATAAACTAACAACTTCTACATGGCTCAATTGAGAACAAATCATTAATTATTAAATAAAACTTGTCTATATTTAGAAAAAGGAACTTAAAAAAGAATTGATAAACAGCTCATTTTCATATTGTTGGATATTTTACCACTTGGAAACTGGAATACCTATGTATAATTACAATTTTTTTTGTTGAATACTACAAAATATATTTTAAACAGATAAATTAAAAGTGATTTAATTTTTGATATATAGTAAATATCAGAACTAAATACATATGTACATACATACATATGTATATATGAGCAATTATCAAAGTTTTTTAGTTTTAGATTTAAAAAAATCAAAAAATTTTTTTGATGGCACATTCAAAATAGTTTGTTTGAATATAAACATACCCTAACAAGTGATGAATCCGTTCGCGTTAATCATTTTATAGTTATAGTGGTTTTCACTTAAATATTTAAAAAAATTCTTAATTCTTGTTATATTTGAAAAAATTGCACATAATTGTAAAAATATTTGAAATTCAGCGCATTAAATACATACCATAAGATTTATTTTCAAAAATTTTAAAAATACACAGTAAGAAATTTCATTTCAGTATTTTTTTAACTTGTTGCTAATAGTTTTTGAAAAATCGTGAATTATTAAAATCTAAGAAAAAACAGTTAATATCTAAATTCTACGAGCTTGATTTTTAAGGGAATGCAATTAAAAACTTATAGTTTGAAGGAATTAAATATTTATAGAACGATGCTTTTTGGTGCTAGGTACATTTTATTTGGCCCACAAAACCTACAATTATTTTACTTTTTTGATGCGCCCCAGCTTTTCATTAAAGTATTAAGAAAACTTGCAAATGGTAATAATTTTGACGAATTTAGAGCATGGCAAAATGTGTATAGATAAAAGTGACGTCTTTGTAGCTTACAAGGACATTTTATGTACATTTATGATCCCTAACCGTTGTGTTTGCCATTATCTTCATGTCTATGCATTAAATGTTTGTATAAGTCAATAATTGATATAGTATATTTTGCAAAATTTTGAAAAAGTTCATAAAATGTTTGCATTCGAATATTTTTGCATGCTCCTCCGATTTTATATTTCAAAATAACAAAAATCTCAATTTACGCAATAATTCAAGTTATTTCCTATATAAGTGCGAAAGTGCCAAAAAAACTGTAAAAAATTAAAATTGCAAAAAACCTGGTGACAAATTTCAACATCCATGTTCAAGATGTTACACGGATAAGCTTGTAAAGAATTTATCTCCTAGGTGTCCTTAGTTAGTACAATAACGAATAGTGTCCAAAAGTTAAAAGCTATGGACAAAAAAATAAAAAGAAGGTGAAAAAATTTGTTAGTGACACACGTACTTTTTAATTTTGTAATCTTCCAAAACCGATTACGTTTAGAAATAAAGACCTAGAGCTTTGAAATTTTGCAATTTTTAGACTGGAAATCTTGTGTATACAATCCTGTAAAAAATTAATTTGACATTTTTTCTTACCAAAGTTATTAACAATTTAGTTCAATTTCAAAGGAATTAAAAAACTTTGATATTTGCTCATATGTATTTAATTATTATAAAATTTGTTTTATCTGAAATAAAAAACATATTTATATGTGCATATAACACCCTGTAACAATTTTGAAAAAAAAGCTTTCACACATGGAAAAGTTGATATGCATGTGAAACTAGATTTCATTTATAGCAATTCTGCGTACTCCGATTTTTATAATCAGATCTTATGTCCTTATAAAGGACTTCAAAGTTTAAAGGATTTACTATTTCAAACGAATATTTATATGTGTTGTATGATGCTAATATTGGTATCAAATGAAAGCTGGGAATCTGTAGATTCTATCTAAACAAAAAATTTTAATTACTTTTTTGAGACAAATTTTCTTTAAGCTTCCATTTCTTTTTTAATCCTGATGAATTAAAATAAATAATATTATTTTGAAGCAGAGGTTCTCAACTTCATTAGATTTTAATATTAATAATAAATTTTTTATGTAAATTTGGAATTCCATCTTTTGAAATCATATGTCCTATCAACTTTAAAGTCCTTTTACAGGGGCAAAAGAGCTGATTATGAAAAACTGAGTACACAGAGTTAATACTAATGATCCACAGTTTCTTGTACACATAGATTTTTCATGTGTGAAAATGACTGTTGCACGGTGTAATAATACAAACATGTATTTTTCAAATCCTATGATTTGTTTAAAAGTTTTTTTAAAAAATAATAACAATATGACGTAAACAATTATGAAATATATTGTTAAATTGTGTTATGTAAAGGATGTAGCATTATGCTTCAATTACAGAAAACAAATGTTTCGTCAAAAACTCATGAAATAAGTTGTAATTTTACATATGGGCAATTTCATGTCAAGTGACCCAACTCAAAAAATCGATTTTGATGAAATTTGCACCAAGGTTAGTACTATTGGATCTTTTATAATTGTCCAAGGGAGTTAGCTATTTCTTCATTGATTCCCAAAAATTTGTTTAAATTTCTTTTTTAATATTTTTTTTGACTTTAAAGGAAACGGACTAAACTTTCTTTTAAGTAAAAAATAATCCAACAAACACGTCCATTTTGAAAAAATAGGAAAAAATTAAGTGCCTAATATTGAAAAAAATTTTAAGTTCAAAAATATTTTTGATAGATATCCCACTCGCATCCCATTATGGGACTATAAAGCCCTTAAAGAAAATTGTATAAGCTTTCTTTTGAGCAAAAAATAAAAAAGGTCCCATTAAAAATTAAAAGAAATAGCTATCTGAACTCCTTTGGATAATTTTTGCTAGGACCAATTGGTGAAAAGTTGCACTCATTTGAATAAAACCCTGTATGACCAAAATGTCCAACTTTGACCCCATCTACGTCCGACAGTTCTTAACCGATAGAGCTGAAAATTTGTGTCTGGCCTACTATCCAATAGCACTGACCTTGGTGTAAGTCGGAAGACATCGATTATAAAAGTTGGGTCACTTGACACAAAATTAAAAATTAACTTTGTAGATGTCTTTTTCGTATTTCAATTAACCGCTAATATTAAAATAAACATATTTATGTATGTTCTGGCTTTCAGAAAAAATTTTATGTTCCCGTTTTCACTTGGTTTCAAATTTAGTTTTACAACAAGTAAAAATAAACTAAAAATTTAAAAAGTAATAACAAAATCCTAGAGCTTTTTTACCCACCATCAAAAAAGATGGGGGGTATATTGTTTTTGTCATTCCGTTTGTAACACATTGAAATATTCGTCTAAGACCCATAAAAGTATACATATTATGGGTCCTTTTAGATTCTAAGACGATCTAGCCATGTCCGTCCTTCTGTCCGTCTGTGTATTGAAAACACGATAGAGTCCAAATGGAAGTAGCTGGCGAGCGGAAATTTTGCAAAGATACTTTTAGTCGATGCAGTTTGTTTGGTATTGACAATAGGCAATATCGGTCCACGATTTCGCCTAGCCCCAATATAAGGCCCCATTCAGAAAATTACTTTATCGATCATAAATGGCTAAAAGAAGCATCTATATCAGTGAAATTCGGCACAAATATGTTTTATGGGAACTTAAATATCTTTGTAAAATTTTATAAGGATATGCACATAATTGACCTTACCCCCCATACAAAGTCCCCCTCAAAAAATGACTTTAACGCTCATAACTGGCTTAAAGAAACATCTATAGCGGTGAAATTCGACAGGAACATATTTTATTGGAACTTAAATCTCTTCGTAAAATTTTATAAGGATCGGTCCATAATTGACCCTACCCTCCATATAAGGTCTCCTTCAGAAAATTACTTTAATGCTCATATCTGATCTTAAGAAGCATATATAGCAATGAAATTCGACATAAAAAAGTTTTATAAGAAGTACAATAATTTTCTTCAGAAAAGGACTTTAACGTTCATTACTCACTCAATAATGGGAGTACAGCGGTGAAATTCTACACCAAAAAGTTTTGTGCGAGCCAAAAGCTCTCTATAAAATTGTATAAGGATAGGTCCTAAATTGACCCTACCCCCCATATAAGGTTCCCTTCAGAAAATTACTTTAAAGCTCATTACTAGCTTAAAACTGTGAGTACAGCGATGATATTCTACATAAACAAGTATCGTGTGAGCCAAACCTCTCTACTAAATTTTATGAAGATCAGTTTATAATTGACCCTACCCCCCTATAAGGTCCCCTTCAGAAAATGACTTTAATTAACTTTAATTACTTACTCAAAATTCGATTACAGGAGTGAAATTCTACATAAAAAAGTTTTATGCTAGCCAAAAACTCTATAAAATTTTATAAGGGACCGATCACTTTCAGAAAATGACTGTAACGCTCACTACTGGCTCAAACGCTTAAATACGACTACAGTGATGAAATTTCACATAAATATGTTTTGTATGAGCACCTACAACAACCTCTCTAATAAGATCCCCATTAGAAAATGACTTTAATGCTCATTACTGACTCAAAAATTCGACATAAACAATATTTTCATAAACAAAAATCTTTCTAAATTTTAAGAGAATCGGTCCATAATTGACCCAACACCCTGGCATTAAAATACAAGTAGATATATATAGTTTATAGTTATAAACATTGGACCAAAAAAATTAATATTTTAAAATCGAAAAAGGATGGTCCATGAGAAAATTGCTTTGATAATATCAAAGTTTATTAATAAGGATGATTTGGTGGTGGGTATATAAGATTCGACATGGCCGAATATAACATTCTTACTTGTTTCTATTGCATTGATTTTAAATCGAATTTTTACTATTTAAATTGGTTATATTTTTATAAAAATATTGAATTAAAAAAAAATTAATATCTAAAGTGTTAACTTTTGACATTTTATTTTACTTAAAAGCGATATTTCGCAATGAAAAATTAGATTCGTTTTTTTTCAACTAACTTTTTTTATGTGAAAAGTTTTCGAATTGTTTTGTTTGGAAGTGAAAAGGAGAACACCAAGAAAATGTAAAATCGATCGTTTTAACATTTGGTCTTGAGAATTCGGAAGCCAGAACATACACAATTAATCAGTTTATTCGTTAGTTTTGTAAAATTTAATTTTAATACCTGATGTACGACATACGTTCTTACGTAATCAGTGAATAGAAAAAAAAAATCAATTATAATGAACTCTCTAATGAACTTCACTTTTTTAATGTAAATTGTTTACATGCCCTCATTCGTCAACTGCCTTTGAAATAAAGATTTGTTGGTGAAAGACCTCATGTAATGTATTTATACATTTTTTATTTACAATAACTTTTGAATACTTTACCTTTTCCAGTTTGTGCTTGCAATGCAGTCACTACTTCAGCACTTACATCTGGCGAAAGAAGACCAGTCTCAGTATTTATAGATTCACGCAATGAATTTATATCACGCATTTGACCATAGGGATTCATTAAAAACTTCAATGGCACCTTTTCATGATGACTTACATTGTTCTCCTTTTCTTCTTGATTCGTAATTATTACATTTTCAGTTTCATCTTCTTTACGCAGAAATTTGTAGAAAACGACAAATTTATTTTTTGCAAACAATGCACTGGGAGCACGGTTTCAAAAAAGGTGGAAATAGATCGGACATTTTTAAACTAAGTTTGAAAATTTTCAATCAAATTATGTCCAATTAAAGTTACAAAGGTACTCCCTTTTTCATCTAATGTATAAACTGTAGTAGTGATCTATTACAGAAGTATCACTGATCTACTAAAGAACATAATTTATTTTAATTTTTTTTTTTTTTTTACTTAAATGCGATAACAAAATCTATGTACATTTGTACAAAAGGCCAATATTCTAAAAAAGCCAATACATTTATTTCCACTTTTTTGAAATCCCACATTGTGCAATACTTTAAAAAAATATATTTTTTTGTTGTAGGTGTTTTCTTGTGTGTTTCAAGTACAATAGGTAGTATTTATGTATTATATGTTAGTAATAGTATATAGTGTATCTCGGTCGGATTAGAAGTGTATTTTTTAGTAACAAAATCATTTACATTAGACTGGCCCCACAAGAAATAAATAAAAATAGTGTTTCATCGAACATTATTTTTATAAAATATTTCAAAAGTGTAATTTCGCAATAAATATATTTATTTAAATTGCCTAATTTAGTTCAATCTTTTTTATCCTTTATGTATATATGTAAATCCAAGTTTTCTAACGTCGTAATTTTGTTTCAAAAACCTTCCCATGAATTATTTATGCTCATGTATTGATACATAAATTTTATAGAATTTTATGCAAAAAAATCGCAATCGACTTGTGCTCAGTTACTCGCAAATGCAAGTAACCGATTGTGTCTGGTCAGAATATTTGTTGTAGTAACTAATGTACATTTATGTGGTGCGAAAAAATTAGATTCCGTTATTCCACATAAAAACTATCGCTACTTAAAGTTATAATACTATCCAAAAATTTAGGATAGACTGTAGAGTTGTATCTAATGTCATGTTTACTTCTATAAGTTAGATCTATTATAAATAAGGTTGTTATTATTCCGATTAGTGATCTACGGACTATATAATTTAAGAAACATTGAACAATTTGAAACGAATTTGATGTAGAATGTTAACTGAATATTTGAATATCTTAATTTCAAGGAGTTGAGTAAGAGACTACACCCATATGCTGTATAATTCATCCGTATTAAATGAATTCACAAAGAAAAAACAAAGTTGTGGCAAAATTACAAGGTATATTTAAAAAATCTAATTATTGAAGTGTAATGGTAAAGTCCGAGTTATGTCATGTAAAATATATGTGGAGGTATTTCACCAACTAAAACGATTATGTTTATAATTATCAGTAATCATAAGTAGAGAAGGAAATTCGACTTGAAAATCGGATTTACCACGATTTCGCCTAACAAGTTCCTTTAAATTTGAATATTTAGAATATTTTGCATTATACTTTTGAAAGAACAACAGATATAATACTTCAATATGTTTTTGGGTCCTTACACTAATACCAACAATATTATTCATAATAATTCTACCTTATGAAAATAAAAATACGATGAAATATAACTTAACAGTCTCTTTATTAAAAATATCTACAATAATTTTTTCCAAAAACAAATTAATCTTTTTCTTGGATTTTAACAATAAAAATTCTTAATTTTTTACAACGATTTTAACAATATCTTACATTTGGTATTATAATTATTTTGTTCGAATATAAATTTTAAGTACCGTAATTTTTAATGAGGAATAATGGAATCTTATTTATTTCCACAAAAATGTTTGTACATTAGTACAACAACTATACTCGATAATTGCACCAATAACTCCTAATTACGACAAAAATCATTTTGGTCATATAAATATTCCGGGGAGTGTACAATTTAGTGAGGTATTGTATAGATCTGTATAAAGACTTAATCAATATTTTACAGTAATAATATCGTAAAGAAAGCTGTTAATGCTTTCATTTTAAATTAAGGCTTTTTTGCAGTTGGTCACTTTACTGAATCCATATAATTGAAAGGAAAAAGTCCAGTAAATTCCAACTATCCAAGTTTTTTTTTAAAAAAATTCAATTCAACACAAATAGATATTTCTTCAATATTATTGTTTGACTTGTATAATGTCCAGATTTTGTATTTAATGTTGTGTTAATTGTTTGAAATGTGTGTGAATATGTGTTTATTTAGAACATGCTGTTTTTCAAATGTGTGCATTTTCTTTAGGACTGTGTAAAAATAGTGCGCGGCAAACATTATATTTAGTGAGTGAGGAGTATAGTCCCATTATATGTTTACCTTGGCCACAGCCCTCATGTACCCATTTTACCGAACGTTTCTTACGATTCACATACATAGATTGTCCCCTCGATTGATGGTTGCTAATGTCACTCAAGGAATGCGAAATTCTTCGCGCAAGTTCAACTTGATCTTCCACTGTTGGGTGTAATGTTGGGGAATAAAACGCAGAGGAAGCATACAGTTTTCCTAGAAAAGATTTGTAATTTAAAATATTTAGGGCAAAGTTATTTTGCCACTGACCATAAAAAAATAACAATGCTACTGAATAATTGTGTTGGCAGTAAATGTGCATTGCAATTAAGATAAATATTATTAAATTGTTTAAATAAGTATATATTTATATTATACGGACGCTCATAAAGATTAAATGGAATATAAATACAGTTGGTTTATGATGTTACCATTTTGAAAGCCCACGATAATCTTAAATTTAAGTAAGTTTAATTTTGGTTATTGAGAATAATCATTGTTTTCGACATATTTTGGGTCTAATAAAAAACCGATTTTAAGAATATTTCCACATAAAGTTATAACATAATGGTAGGAAAATTAGTTATATTTATTCTAAAAAAATCGAGAATGTCCTCGTTACAATGTGAGATTAATTCTACAAGTGCAACACAAAATATATTAATTATAATTAATACGTTTATCATGGTGCAACATTTACAACATGATAATTGTTGTTTCTTTTTCTGACTTTAGCTGTCAAATTGGCACAGCTGTAGACACCAAGGTTAAGTTACTATCGAAATCCGAAAAGTGGGTATTCTAAAACAAGTACATACAATTATATACATACTGTAAATTTTGCCTGTTTTTACGTTTGTTATATTTTCCAGAAAAAAGGATCAGCTGTTTTATACCCCGTTCACATGATGCAATTATTCGTCATTCACGCTCTCATTCGTCATTCAACCTCCAATTACAAACCGCAGTACATGATTGGCCGAAATTTCAGCTGCGAATTCCACAAGCTGTACGCAATTCAGTTTGAATTACCAACGAATTTCGAATGAATGAGTGCTATCTCTATCGCGTGTTTATCATAATCAGCTGTTTGTTTTCATTTGTTGTAGACGAATAAAAAATAAAATTACAAATTTATTAAAATAATCTAACAAACGTATTTTTGTATCATACACATATATGTATTCCAAAAAATAACAAAATAATGAACGGAAAAAAAGAACATGACAATGAACTTTCAAAACGAATTACGAATGTGTCTTGGAAACGGGTTAATTGGCTATTATATTTCATAGGCTGAATTAAAGAATTCAACTATCCGCGTGAACTTGGTATTATCGATTTGGAGTTTGACGGTATGCCTACACCTAAAATTGCCAGCACGCTACCAAACTACTTGTAAAAAAACAAAAGTGTATAAGCAAAAAACAATTAGCTGTTCTGTTAACACTATCTTATAATTAATATCCCTTGCCAGAAAATTGTCAAACTCCCTGTAAAAAAACAGTGAATTCGCCTACGATACTATCAGAGCTTATACCAAGTTCACACGAACAGTTGAATTACTTTATTCGGACTTTGAATTACAATAGCCAATTAACCCGTTTCTACGATACATTCGTAATTCGTTTTGACTGTTCATCGCCATGTTGTTTTTTTATTCATTATTTTTTGGAATATACATACATATGTAGATACATACATACGTTTGTTACATTATTTTAACAAATTAAGTAAAATATTTTCAATTTTTTTTTGTAATTCTATTTTTTCTCTCCAACCAATGAATACAAACATTATGATAAATATCCGATAAAAATTAGAGATGTCACTCATTCATTCGTAATTCGTAGGTAATTCAAACTGAATTACGAACAGCTTTTGTATTTCGCAGCAGAAATTTTGTATGGCCAATTATGTAATTCAGTTTGTAATTTGGGGTTGAATAACGAATAAGAGTGTGATCGACGAATAATTGCATCGTCTGAACGGGGTATTACTAAATACAAAGTGAGGTAGATAACGATGCAGCAAACTTTACTTACAACTTTTTTTTTTTAAATTTACAGTTCTATGAATTGCAATCAAATCAGAAAAGTAATTTTTATCACTTAAAAATTTTTTAGACCAACATTTTTTAAGCCGACATTAAAATTAATTAATTATTTACTATTTATTTAATTTAATAACACATTTACAGCCAACATTATTCCTAAGAGGTGGTATTAATAAAATAATATAAAAATGTGATACATAATTAGTCTTTTTTATTTAATTTATTTAGGAAATATTGAAGAAACTAACTTTGTGCAAACAATTGTTATTTTACAGGCAGTTGTAATTATTTTATTTAAATTAAAAATGTGTTTAATTTATCCATTGCCATTTACATGTACAAAGTCCAATATAACAATAGAAACAAGTTTATATCAAAAATTACAATCTATTGATTCAAAACAAGAAAGAATTCGGTCATGACCGAATATATGGCATCCTGTACCTGTTAAAGAAGGTGGTCAATTAATAATAATTCTTACAGAATGTAGCGATTTTCTCATGCGCAGCAATTATTGGACTTGAGGGAGACCATATACACATTATACTAGTGGTCTTACTTATATAATAAAACTGCGTTTTCATTTTCAGAACATAGTTCTGGTCAATATAGGTTTTGAACGAATTATTACTCTAATATAAAAAATATTTATATGTAAAATTATTCAATCAAAGCGATTAACAGATCTAACAATATTGTTAGAACAAGCATCATCATCTGACAATAAAAAATGTTTACCACAATGTAGATTGTCATGTCACACGGTTGCAAGATATTTACCATTTTCAATTTTAATACAATTACAAATTATATTCAAACCAAATTTACCGAACACACAAATTCAGACTTATAATCTGAAACAGGACCAGAAAGCCTACCGGAGCATCCGGTTACAAGATATTTGAAAGAAAATTGTAGGACAATTATCTGACAATCATTTTATTTGACAATATTGTCATACAAAAAATTGTTAGTTCACATGGTCAGAATTGTCCAAATTTATTTTTGGAGCGGGATTCCTTGATCCAAAGGTACAAACACGAAACGGCTTTTCTTTATCATGTTGTCCAAATATAATTTCTATTTCGTGAAAGTCCGGTAATAAAAAATTAAATCTGTCGTGTATTTCCAACACCCCCCTATTGAAAAAAGTTGTTGTTGAAAAAACGTGGATCCGCATTGTTGTATACGTAATCAAGTTAAATTGATTGTAATTTTCTTTTTTTGGTTATAGCATTCGATATCGAACAAGAAATCTAGTACATTCTAGCTAAATTTCATTTCCGGTAGGAAGGCTTATTCAATCTCGTATAAGGTAATTTGGTCCCTGTATTTGGAACAAATATTTTTCGTATTTAACATTTGAAAATGTAAATAAACAATTTATATTAATTTTTCAGGTGAGGTAGTTTATTTTTCTACTATGTACTTCGTTTGAAACTTTTTTGACAAAACTTTTTATATTACAGTAATATTTTCAAAATGCATTAATGATAAGCTTTAAATTACATTTGTTCAATTCACAATCGATGTTGTAGCGTTGTATGTCAGCCGCTGCTACAATAGTCATAACAATGTTGTTGGTATTTTCTATGCACTTTTCGCCCCCTTTTTGAATAAAACACATTTTTATATTTCTATTTTTTTTTTAATAATCCTACCAAACCAGACTTCAACATTAAAAATCTTATAGCCACTTTTAAATTTTCAAAGAAGTGAAAACTCTGAATATTTTCCAAATAATATTCATGACTATGACCTGCGAATCTTTCGAAAATTTCGGATAGACGAACATATGAAGCATTATAGGTCATATTGTGATGCTGAAATAAAGGGTATAATAAAAATTTCGTGTATATGTTTAGCAAAGATAAAAATTGTCCGCGGTAAAATTATTACGACTTGAAAACATCACTGAAAGAAATAACAAGTAAGAATGTATAGTCGGGAATGGCCTAACATATAATAAAATATATTAGTTCTTATAACAAAGCATCGAAGTTGCTTTTACCTTAATTCCGATTATAAATAAATAAAAAAACTGAAAGAGGGATTATATAGTAACAAGGGTTTAATATGGTCCTAACTTCATTTTTGAAAGATCCTTTCTCATTACAATTGCACGTAATTGGAATCATTTACCGAATGAATTACGAGTGTTTTCTCTTTCACATCACATTTATCGAAAAAGATTAACAGAATATTTTAATCGGAACCAAAATTGATTTAATATTTGATGATCCATTATTGACATAGACCTATGTTCACTTAAAATTTTTTTTTTAATAAGTTTTTTGTTGCAAATTTGAAGCTGTTTAGTAATAAAACATTAGTTTTAAGAAATTATTGCTTATATTCATATGTATTAATATAGAATTTATATATATGTATGTAACTATGTACATAGAAATTTAAGGGTTACTATTAAAGTCACTCATATGTTATCAATTGTAATATTTTATTGACCATGAAGGCTTTTCTATTACAGAATTGTTTAATAAATAAATAAATAAAATAAATAATTTTTGGTAGATGGTTTTACGCAATTTTCTGCAACAGGCTAGGGTCAAATAAGGCGAAAATCGGCACTATCATTTAGACTTAGCATATAAAATTATGATGAGCCGATTTTGTAGAGATACTCATTATGAGTTCCACGGTTATATGTAGGATATGTGAAATAATGGATCTGTTTCAATAGGCTTCGTATTTGGACCGAGATGTGCCAAATTCTATAAAAAGATCTTAGAAGTTGCGGTTAAGCCATGAGCGCATACATTTTATAGAAATAATATGTTTACAAATAGAAAATTGATAAAATCAACGATTTTATTTAGGTTTTTATAGAAATATATTAGTTTAGTGAGCATGGGAGATGCAATGACGTTAATTATTTTGATTTACATATTTATCAATATAATACACATTTAATGATTTTAAATACGTTGACACTTTTTGCTTTCAAAATCCCCTTTTTGTGCAACTTTTTTCCGAAAAATTCTCTTTTTGTGCGGCTTTTCAAAATGTTCCAACGGCAACGCTGTATACAACTCCTACGACAATTTTCCATATATTTTTTGAATGTTGTAAGAAATTTTTGTGCTGTGAATTGTTTATTTCAGCATATAAACAAAAAATTCAATCGATTTTGGCACAAAAAAAGGGTAAACTGAAATCACAAACAGACAGCTGTTTACCAAAACTAAAATTTTATTAAAAACTGTTCATTTATTAGTGTAAAATGTGGAGTAACGAAAATAAAAGAATTTTAAATTCAAAGAAATTAATTTGCTTTATTTCGCTTGTTTAATTAATTTAATATTATCTGATTTTTTATCTTTTGGCATTGTTATGTACTTTTGTTTTGATTGTTTTTTTCATTGAGAATATAAACTTACGGCTCGCTGCAAAGATCCGTTCACAATCACTGTTAATACACTTTAGTAGGTACAATATACAACTTGATTGTGAATTGAACAATTGTTTTATACCAGTTTTGAATGATTTATGTCGGTTTAATTTTCTTGAAACAACATTTAAAAAAATAATAGAATTTGAAAAATATATTTATACCAGCTGTACCCATGATGCTTTGCTACCTTGAAAGCAATATAAAAAACCCCACTTAACTATTTTAATAAAATTAAAATTTTATTATATTTTTAATTTAATAAAATTTGAATAATCTAAAAGTGTCTCACATATTTAAATTTGCATTTAATGCATATGGTAGGTGCCCATTGAAAGTCCGCCAGTTATTCTGTAAATGTCAACATGAATGTCAATGTACTTCATGTTAAATTTTAAGATTCAACCTCTAATAGATGAAAGTCCGCCCTTTTTCTCCCAAATGTTCAGATGAATATTACAGTTCTCCATGCAAAATTTTAAGAATTTAGTTATATTAGTTTATTGACACTAAAATGGCTCCGACAAAGTTTGAGGATTCTAACTGTTATGATATCTCAGATATACTTTATTATTTTCTTATAAGAAAATATAATCTCTTCCAGACATACGGGAATACACTCAAGAAAATCGGTTGAGGCGGTTAGTATATATATATATATACTATTTGTTACTTTGGGTAACAAATTGCCGGACTACCAATGGAGAACGTTGCTCCTCCCATATGAATAAAATATACAACAAATTCTTTTATCTGACTAATAGAGCTAGCTTCTTCAAATTTTGCACCAAGAACATTAATATTTATCTGAACATTTTGGGGAAAAAGGGGCGAACTTTCATTAGGTGAGCTTGGAACCCCTCATATGAATTACATAGAAAATTCCGTATATCTGAGAAACTATTAGGGCTAAAATCCTCAAATTTTGCAAGAACATTCATGTAAACATTTGGGTAATAAATTGGAGTTATCGTTTGTCTGGCAAACAAATAGACCTTAAATCTTAAAATTTTGCACGAAGAAATTTAACATTTATTTCAACATTTTGGGGAAAATGGGTGGACTTTCATTAGGGGTGGTTTGAACCTCCTATATGAATTAAATAGAATAAATCGTATGTCTGGGAAACTATTAGAGCAAATGACATTAATGTCAACATTTGGGTAATAAATGGACGGACTAGCAAATTGGAACCTCCCATTTGAATTTAATATAAAAATTCGTATGTCTGAGAAACTATTAGAGCTAGAAAATTCAAATTTTACATGAACAACTTTGACATTCATGCCAACATTTAGAGAAAAATGGGCGGACTTTCAATGGGACCTTGGCATCTCCCATATCAATTAAATACAAAATTTCGTATATCTGGGAAATTATTACATTATTCAAATTTTTCATAGGTTACATTAAAATCTAAATTAACATTTGGATAAATTGGCGAACTAAGTGGCAAAACTATTATAGTTAGAATTTTCAAAATCGTAAAGTGTTTTTTATTTACATTGCTTTTAGGGTAGCAAAGCACACTGGGTATAGCTAGTTTATTATATATGGGGAATTTCATGTCGTTACAGTATTATGGGATACCAGGCCAGACACAAATTTTGAGCTATATCGGTCAAGAACTGCTGGCGTTAGAAAGGGTTAAAGTTGGATATTTTCGTCATACAGGGTTTTATTCAAATGAGTGTAACTTTTCTCTAGTCCTAGCAAAAATTGTCCAAAGGAGCTCAGATAGGTATTTTTTATTGTTTCAAAAAAAAAAAATAATAATAATTATTTTTAATATTTTTTAAAAATGGGACTTTTTTTGCTTAAAAGAAAGCTTATACAATTTTCTTTACGTCCATTTTGGAAAAACAGGGGAATATTAAGTGTCAAATATTATATTGAGTTAAAAAATATTTTTTTTATAAATATCCCACTAGCATCCCATTATGGGATATAAAGCCCTTAAAGGAAATTTTATAAGCTATCTTTTAAAAAAAAGGGCCCATTTTGAAAAAAAATAAGAAATAAAAATTAATAAAAAATAAATAAAAAAAGTTGTTTCTGGCCTACTATCCAATAGTACTAACCCAGGTACAAATTTCGTCAAAATTTTGAGTTGGGTCGCTTGACATGAAATTATCCATATTCTTATTCAAAATAAATTTTTAACAAGTGTCCAACTCAAAAAACCGATTTGAGTGAAATTTGCACCAAGGTTAGTACTATTGGATGGTAGGCCAGACACAAACTTTTAGCTCTGTCGGAGGTAGAGGGGGTCAAAGTTGGAAATTTTAAGCATACAGGGTTTTTTCAAATGAGTGTAACTTTACACCTATTGGTCCTAGCAAAAATTGTCCAAAGGAGTTCAGATAGCTATTTCTTTCATTTACAATTACAAGTAATTGTAATTGGCAAAACTTCAATTACAATTACAAGTAATTGTAATTGGTCTTTACCCCCCGGCACGGGTTATCATTGTTCGATTTGATTAAAGCTTAAAACCAGTTATAGACACTCATAAACAAAATAAGACCCATCTAACCAAAATCGATATTTTTTGGACACCTCTAGTGTACACACAGAATTTGTGTATAGTCCAGATTATAAAACTGTTTATACCCATCTAAAAAGATTCCAAAGCGAAAAAGAACTACCAAAAAAGCTGAAAAGGACCTTTAGGGCACTAAGAATCATTTTATTTTCGTGACAATTAAATTTTACATTATTGATTGTTTTCTGTGTTGAAAAATCAATAATAATTTTTAAAATTATTAAATTATATTAAATTATAAATTTTCCATAAAATTTGCAACAATTTGTTGCAAAATTGGTATTTGCACTGAAATATCATGAAGTGCACTATTTAAGTTACAGAAATTTTGTTTATTTTACTATTTTTATACATTTTAAAACATATTTGCCATCTATTGGTGAATAGCAATATAAAACAAATTAATTTCTATTGAAATTGTTTTGGTTTTGTTCTATGAATACAAAGCATTGCCATATTGAAATTAGCTAAATCCAACAATTTTTTTGGATTTAATAAATTTAATTTGGATTTACTTCTTTTAGCTGCAGAACCGCCATTTTTGCACTAAAATAAATTTTTCTTTGACCTTATGTTAGCTTATACAGTGTATTTTCAGATAATGATGACCAAAGCTAAATTTCCGCCTCCAAAGAAAGATTTTTTCTTGAAATAAAATAAATCCAAAAATGTATCCAGTGTTTAAAAAAAGCCCCTATTAATTAAAAATCCTAAAATACATATATTATAAATATAGTTTGTTCCGCAATCACGTTTGTCTGGAAGCGTCAATAGCAATAGGGATATGGTGGAAAAGGGAGAAAAACTGGGGAGAAATATTTATTTATTGTCTTATATTGTTTGTTCAAGAGCGATAATTTATTATTTATGTAGCTTTTTAAAATTTAAGAAACACTTATTACATTTACCCTTATTACGTTAACCCTTAGGGCTAAAACGGGTAAAAAAGAAATCGTGAATATGTTCAAAAAGTTTAAATATGAATTAATATTTTAATGTAACATAGAACAATAAATGTCATGTTTTGGGTAATTAAAAATAAACGGTAAAAGGGGTAATTATTTGTTGTTTTATACTATTTTAGAAACTTTTGTGAATGTTGCTCCAACTCAATGCAAGAATGGACAATTCTAATAATTACTTATTCTTCATCGACTGCATCACTAGTCTAGGCCTAGGACTTAGGAAGGATTATAAGAGTAGGGAATAACCCGCTCATAGAAACTTGTCCAATACTACTGTATTTTTACCACTAAACAGTATTAATGAATACAGTTCCTTCTATAACTGATATTAATGCCTGATTCTGTTAGATTAAGAGTTGTCAAATCGAGATGTGATTTTTAAACATTTCTATCTACATATGTTTTAACGCTGTTCCTTTTTTTACTTCTTGGTCCTTAAGTGAACTACTGGTATTAGGGTGATCGACTCGATTTTTCAACCGGTTTTAAAACCGGTTTTTTCTGCTTTACCAGTGTCGGTTTTTTCTTAATGTTGATTTTTCGAATATCGAATAACCCGGTTTTTTCACTTTTTAAAAACCGGTTTCGAATACTTTCATTTGCTTTGTATTCAAAGATTATTTAAATATAATTTTTAAGTAAATAATAATACAGCCCGTCTAAATTTTAAAAATATTCGAGTCGAGGAACTAGCGTATATTTTTCTACAGCTCCTTTGGTTAAACTTTTTTGATTTTCCTAATTAATTAAAAAAAAATATTTGTAAAATTGATAACTGTTTGATAAAATTTTATCAATCTTAAGATTATATTCCAATTACAATAATTAATTTACGGCTGAAATTTTATGGAAGTGTTGGAATGCCTATGCAAATTTCCTAAACAGGGCTTTTAAAATAAGCTAGGATTACATAGTACCTTATGTTTAACAGAAGTGTCCCACTTTTTTCCTAATTTTTTTATATTAATGAAATAATGTAAATCAGACGACTAGATCTAAACAACATTTTTATTTTATAAAAGGTTTATAAAACAAAATTTCCATATAAAATCTTATTTTTAAACTGTTTATAAAATAAAAATTTTGTTTGTGAATAAGGGGGATAATCTTTTAAACTGTTAAAAATCATTTCACATTAATCACATTAAGTTTTTCAAATTAAAATATATTTTTTTATTTATAATGAAAAACCGGTTAACCGGTTTTTTCTGAATTTGAAAAATATCAACCGGTTTTTTTAAATGTCATCTATTCGAAAACCGGTTTTTGGAAAATGTCGAATAATCGATCACCCTAACTGGTATACATATGTATATATTTTGTAAAAATCATGTTTGCAATCAAAATGTTTTATTTTTATTAACTCATTTAATTACGTCTTTATTGAACGACTTCTTCAAAATATTCAATTATGATGAAAATGGATGACATTTATGTTAACGAATTAAATAAAATAATATTAGTTTATGATGATAATTATATAAATATGTTGCTTCATTGTTACAAAAAAAAGAGGTGTTAAAAGAAAATATTAAGTAGAATTAGTAGATATGTGAACGAAATATTGGCAAGCATTTAATAATATATTATAATAGAAAAAGCTTAATATAAGTTCTTGAATTGCTGCAGTTTTTTAATAATAGCAAAATGAATTTTAAAATTAGTATTACTTATTCTAGTTTTTGTTTGCATAAAGTTCTGTTTCATGTTTTTGAAATGGGTAGTAGACTAATACTTTATATTTATTTCATATACTTAAATTTTTTATAAATTAACTACTTAATTATGTATCACATACTTATTTTATTTTCCTAAATTAATAAAGGAAGCGTTTATAAATGCAATAATATTTATCAGAGTATCTCGATTCAAGTTTGGATTACATTTATACATCACTGCATTTACAAACGAACCTTATGTGAACCAGTCATAAGCAAATGAATTTTTTCTGTAATACTTATGTATGTACATACTTATGTATGTCTAAATTGAAACTTTAAACACATAAAATACATTTTAAAGATTTCTAAAAATTCTTCATTTACTTGCTGGTTTCACAAGATTTTATAATATTTACTATATAATAAGTATTATTTATTAAAAATACAGTGGTTTCAGTTGTTTGATTTTTTTAATATAACGAAATTTTGAAAACGAAAATTGTTATAAACTTTTTTATTATAAATGTTGCTAGAATTGAAATAACGCGTTTGGACAAAGTTGGTAAATATCGTTTTTTATGATATTCTGCTAAAGGAATAGTTATGTTTTTGTGGACAAATCTTTTATTGTGTTAATGTCATCATAATTTCTCAATAATTGTGGTTTTGTGGAAAAATATCAATTGTTGACACAATTACTTATTATTTAACAATTATATTGTAAATTTGAAATTTCACAAAGCAGAAAAATTATCTTAGATATTATAAAATATTTTCTTTACATTTATTGTAATTATAAAGTTATAGCTAAAAATATAGATGCTAACATGAAAATTAGTTATTTCTAATTAACATTATCATAATGCTAAAGATAATACCAAATATTTTATATGTACATTGGAGGTGTCTAAAAAAATCTATATTGTTATATGAGTCTTATTTTGTTCATTAGTGTCTAAAACTAACTGGTGGTAAATTTTAGTCCAATCGGATAACGGGAACCCGTGCCGAAAATGATCGCAAAGTGTAAAATTGGGTAAATAATAAGACTTTTTTTTAATTTCTTAAAAAATTGGTTGTAATGTTAAAAGTATATGGTAATTTTTTTTTTTATTTTCAGAAATTAAAAAAGTCCTATTATTTACCCAATTTTCAACATTTCAATAGATTTCCGGCACGTTCGCTTTATCCGATTGGACTAAAATTTAACACTAGTTAAAGGTACATATTAAGCGAATACGGTATGTAAGAAGGCAAAGTAGTCAGTTCTGTCTACTGCGTGATCAGTAGACCTGGCTTACATAATTTATTACTGAGTCCAATTTTATCTGAATAATTGAAACAGAAAACTTTTAAAATTTCGTCTCAAATGTAAATAAATAGTAAAACAATAACAACAACATAATAACCACTGCATTTTTCGGTAATGGTTTTAAAGTACTTACGATTTTTAGGCAAAATTTCCTCAGCATCTGTGGCTGGCGTAAAGATTTTATGTAAATCAATTTTCTTCGTTACATTGGTAGATTCCTAACATTTATAAATAAAATTATTTTTAATTATGGCAAACTTAAGTTTTAGATTTACTAATTAAAAATAAAAGTCATAATACTATATACGGTTTTACCGATTTTTGATACTCTACAAATTACGAAAATTCTCATTTAAATGAATGTGAAAGTGTTTTTCCACTCCCAAATTGTTAATTGTTTAGTTTTAACCATATGTATTCTAAAAAAACTAAACATTTTTAAGAATATCTTAAGAAAATTACAAATTCTAGCTTACAATTGGAAATAAGGATACCTTGAATACGTTTTCATAAAAATTTAAAATCAGACTCCATACTACAATTTAAAATTTTTAAGAGAATATTAACAAAATCACTTTTATTGGTCGATCTAATCTAATAAGGGGTTATAGTACCTTATCATTTCATCCTGCAGTGGACAATAAATACTTTTGCTTATACACAATAGACGAGTTCATACCAGTATGTAGTAATTTGTGTGTTTTTATGTTAGAAAATAATGTTGTTGATAAAGTGCATACAAATTTTGTACGTTGGCAGATATTGCACTAGGTACCATACTCTGGTTCAATATCTTCATTTATTTAACGGGTGCAAGGATTGAAATTAAAGATTACATTTCACAATATTAACGTCGGAATCAGATTGGGAAATTTACTGATTATTTCTCATTTATGGATATTTCTTTTAGAAGAGTTATTCAAAAATTTAAATTATTAAATTACGAGCTTTTATATTTGTTTTAGAAAACTGGATTACTTTAAGTGAAATTTATCTGTGAGCATTGCTTGGATATTGTTTAAAATTGACATTACCTCTCAAACATTTGTATTGAAATTAAATCTAATGTTAATGAATTGAAAGACGATGCTTTAAGTTTATAAAATTAGAAAATAATTTTTATAAAAGTATGAACATAATTTATAAGTTATACAAAATTTTAATATTGATATCAAAAGTCGATATCTGTTATACATATGTATCAGATCCATTCATATTATTCAATTCAATTTCGTTCTTATTATTCCCATTGAGTTTGTTTAACCTTCTTCGGACTTTCTGTCAAAGTTTTGTACATACATAAATAAACAAAAAACAGGTTTTTAGTAAAAATTTTAATTAAAACTTTACAAAAAGTCAAAAATATGCATTTCCAAATGTTTGGGAAGAAGCTAAATACGTGTATAATTCCGATTTTTTAATTTAAAATGCAGTGAAACGTTTTGATTTGGCAAAATTCGAGCTGCCAAAACTTACAGTATTGTTATTTTTCTGCCATATTTGTTGACTTAATTCAGTCAAGAATTGTTTTTTGTTGGGATCGTGACGATCACTAGGTTTAAAACCACGCTTTTTTTCCACAACACAATTGGCAGTGGTTTGGGATTTTTTAACACTGCCGCTCATATTGCCACTGCTTTCATCTGTTACATTTAAACTCGAGGTACTTGCACTTTTAAACATTTCTATGTTTTATTATTGTTATCATTCGTTATTCAAATTGTTTTTCCTCCATTCGATTTTTTGTTTGTTTTATTTGATTTTCATTAATTATTTATAATTTTACAGATACATAAGCTGTTCCCCGAGTGTTTTATTTCAAAATATATAGAATTATTTTCCGCTCGTTTCTAAATTAAAATGCGATCTAACTAACCCCCACAGCATATTAACATGCGCTGGTCCATCCCCACGAAACAAATTTGCCTGACAGCAAAAAAATCAGTTGCGAGCGCCATAATTGTGCCAACAAACATTTGAGTCTGACAATTTCTCTTATGAGTATGTAAATATCGTAGAGATTAAAGAGAGATATAAAAACATGCTGATTGACAAACACACACTTGTTCTTAATTTATATATTAATACAATATTCTAAAATAATTTTAACGCTAACATTAACAACAACATTTTTATGCATGTTCTATTAGTCAACAAATAATAAATATAATTTTGTATATAATTTATTGTTTAAAGCAAACAAATATGTATAAATACATACATACATATATTTTAACACTTAAAATGGGTCAAAACATAACACAGGGCGACAAAGAATTTTATTAACATTTTAAAGGAAATTAATATGCAGCCTGGACTGAACGAATTTTGCTGGAACTTTGAAGTAAGAAAGGTATTTTGATTATAAGGTAGTGTTAAGAGAACACCTAATTGTTTTTTGTTAATGCAGCTTGTTTTGTTATACATATATGGAATTTGACAGCGTGCTTTAGAGCTCATAATTTTGTTAATTATTATGGTATCCCTTAAAAAATTGACATGTTCTAAAATTTATATACCTGTCTGTTCTGTAAACCGAATCCGAGTAAAATTCTCGCTTAAAAACGAATTCTCTCGAGTACACAAATCTAGTCGAAAATAAATCTATTTTAATTTTATTCAAATAAATTAAACAAATATTTTTTGGTTTTTTTAATATAATTCTAATTTAATACACCCTGTAACAATTTAAAAAAAAAAAAGTTGATATGCACGTGAAACTAGAGACCATTTATAGCAATTCTGCATACTTTGATTTTTATAATCAGCTCTTATATCCTTATAACAGTGCTTCAAAAATTAAAGGACTAACAGTTTCAAAGGAATATTTAAAATATTTATATATTTGCTGCTTTTATATATACTGCTCAACCGATTTACATGAAATTTGGACCACTAATAGGTCTAATCCCAAAAGGAACAATAGGCTATATAAGATCATGATCGGATGCCACGCCCTTTTTTACGCCCACTGTTTGTAAAACTATTATTACACTAATTTTGCAATCACATTATGCAAAAACTACTAAACAGATTTACATGAAATTTTGCATACCGATAGGTATAAGCTCGGAAAGAACTATAGGCTATATATAAGATATTCATCCAATGCCACGCCCCCTTCTATGCCTACTTTTTATATCCTATCCTACAATTATATAAAAGAGACTGTCAGTTTGTTACGCTTACACGGCCAAACTATTGAACCGATTTACATTTTATAACACTAACAATTCTATTCTAATGTGGAACAATAGGCTATATAAAATCATGATTGGACGTCACGATTCTTCTTATGCTCACTTATTTCTATATAATTGCTATAAAAAAATTTTCATTCGAGACTTACTGAAAACTACTGAACCGATTTACATTAAATTTTGTATACCGATAGGTCTGACCTGAGGGGAACTAGAAACTATATAAGGGAACTAGAAACTATATAAGATCTGGATCGGACGCCACGCCCTTTTTTAAGAAAACTTTTTGTAAAACAATTATTGTACCAAATTTACGTTCAAGCTTACAAAAAAGTACTAATACGATTTTCATGAAGTCTGTTATAATGAATGTTGTGCAATGAACAGTACGACACATTACATCTTCAAAACGTACAGTATTGTTCGAAACCTAAGCAACTTTTTTTGGCACTGTATACAAAGCGCTATATTTTCTATATTAATAGATTTATTCAAAATTATATAATTGATAATAATAATATTATGTGTGTACATTATAATAACAACAACCAAATTTTAATTCCATTTCGATGTGAGTTACAAGAAAATAATAACTGAATTAACTTAAGCAACTTTTTGATCTTCTTATGAAAATATTTGTTCCAAACACTTTATGGAATAGATTAGTTACTAGTAGGGATGCCAAACGGGACTGGCTTTTACAAATCCCGGGATTCGGGATTTTGAAAATTGCAATCCCGGGATCCCGGGATTTTTCGGGATCCCGGGATTTTTCGGGATTTCGGGATTTTACGGGATTTCGGGATTACATGAATTTATTTATTTTATATATGAAAATCTTTAAATCATCATATTTGTAAAGAAAATTGTTTAATTTTGTGGAAATTTAGAAGACAGAAGATATATTTAAATTAAAACAATCCAATTAATTCCAATTTTTAAATAAAAACTTTCAAAATTGCATAATTTCTGAAACTTTTTAAATACATACTTACTTCCTAAATAAATATCAAGTTCCGAAATTAGACATAAGCACTTTTTAAAACCTCATACTGTTCCATGTGAACTAATAATTATAACAGATACCAATTCAATTATCCGTACATCAATTTAGAACCTATTCTTTGAAAAATATTTGGAACTTTACACAAAATACATGTTAGTTTTGGAACATGTTATTATATTCGTAGTATTAATTTAAAATTTTATGTGCATTCAGAACAAGGTAATTTACCTTTACCGGTATCACTCAGATTTGTAGAAAGTTAGAAATGTAAAATCCTCTAGTATTGAAAAATAAAGTTTGTATTCGACTTTGCCGAAATTAAATACCCACCATCAAAATATTGTAATGTATTGATATTAATATCAGCATCAATGTGATTTTCAGAGGAGGTCCAATTAGGTTTTCTTGTGTCAATTTTGGTCCAAATTTGCATCACAAATGGAATGAGTCTTCTAACTCGTGTTTTTAGCTTACAGACACAGAATGTGTATACTTTTTGGGTCGGTCTACGACCAACATTTCGATGTGTTAACAAGTAAGAAGTTATAGTTGGGCGAAGCCTACCATATAATACCCTACACCAGTTATAAAATAAAATGTGATTTATTGTTCATAATAAAGCATCTAAGTTGAATTGTACCTTGCCTTATTTTTTGTTGAATAAAATTGTGTACATTTAAGTCATATTTCGAAGGGGGCTTTGTATAGGAGCTAGGGTCAAATGAGGCCGTATCATCAAAAAATACATCAGGGTCATGAAGGCTAGTATAGAACTTGGCTTTGCAGCTTTTTGTCGAGATACGAGTATATTAAACATAATTATGAACTTAAAAGCCCTATTCGGCGGGTTCAGTTGTATGGGGGCTAGGTCAAGTATTGGACCGATGTTACACATTTTCAATAGGATCCGTCTCTAGTACAATAGAAGATCATGCAAAATTTTATAGAATTATCTTCAAAATTGCTGTAGTTTGATTACAAGGTTTACACGGACGGACGGACAGACGGACGGACATAGCTTAATCGACTCAGAAAATGATTCTGAGCCGATTGGTATACTTTAAGGTGGGTATAGGACCAATATTATTGTGCATAACAAAAATCAGCACAAACCCAATATACCCTCCCCACTAAAATGGTGTAGGGTATAAAAACGAAGTGAATAAATAAATTTATATGTGCTATGTGTATGGAATCATACCACTTTAAAAAATAAAAGGTTTAAATATGTATAAAATTAGCTCTGCGGAATTTAGTTTTGCATGAGTCGAAAATAAAATAAGATCGTAATTTTCAAGTTAATGAAAATTATGGCTCAAAAAAAGAAAATAAAAACAGTTTTTGAAACAAATCCCGGGATTTATTTTGAAAAATCCCGGGTTTCGGGATATTCTAATCCCGAAAAAATCCCGGGATTTATTTTCCAAATCCCGGGATTCGGGATTTGCCAATCCCGAAAAATCCCGGGATTTTCGGGATCGGGATTTCGGGATTGGCATCCCTAGTTACTAGAGTAGTTCGTAATGAATCCCAATCGGATTTTAAGCTATTCGCCCCTGCAATGTTTTCTAAAACGGCGAGTTCCGAAACAGCACTTCAAAACGCCGAACAGCAACTCTAAGGGCTTTGAGTCAGGAAATTTTGATGAGCAATCAAAGAGTTTGGGTCCTATTACCCGATAACAACTATTAGATCAACTTTGCCAAAGGTTTTGGTTCATTATCATGCTGAAAATCGAAATAAAGTAAGTTGTTCTGTTCGGTGTACCTAATGGCGAAAAACGTCCCAAAAGGAAAAACAAATATCATCGTAGATTAAAGACTTAAAAAAGCATGGAAGTCAAACAATTAAGGTTGTGGGCAAGATTTTTAGTGAGTAGAGTAAGTCCTGATGTTGAAATAAAAATAAAATTGAATTGTTTTACTTTCTGGGACATTTTTGGCCAACAAAATGAACCATAGGATTAAGTACATTGAACAGAACAACTTACTTTATTGCGATTTTCAGCATGATAATGAACCAAAACCTTTGGCAAAGTTGATCTAAGAGTTAGTTATCGTATAATGGGACCCAAATTCTTTGATTGTCCATCAAAATCTCCAGAGTCAAGCCCCTTAAAGATGCTGTTTGGCATTCTTAAGCGCTGGGTCGAAACTCGCAGTTTTAGAAAACATTACAGCTGGCGAATGGCTTAAAATCCGATTGGGATTCATTACGAACTATACTAGTAACTAATTTATTCCATAAAGGTGTTTGGAACTCAAAAGGACCAAAGATTTTCATAAGAAGATCAAAAAGTTGCTTAAGTTTCGAACAGCTATTTATGGAGTTAATTCAGTTATTATTTTCTTGTAACTCACACCGAAATGGAATTAAACTTTTGTTGTTGTTATTATAATGTATAATATAAATATAAATATTATTATTATCAATTATATAATTTTGAATAAATCAATTAAAAAAGAAAATATAGCACTTTGCATACAATGCCAAAAAAAGTTGCTTAGGTTTCGAACAATACTGTATATATATTTATTATTATATAATAAATATAAATGAGACTCTTTTATTATTATATTGATTGGATACAACGTACATTTTTATGTTCGCACCAAATTTCTACGCTAAATATAAAAAACATGAACCAATTTTCAAGAAATTTGGCAACAGACAGTGTATTTCTGGAATCAACTTTTTGATCTGGATTTTATGCTTCATGAAATTTTGCATTACAACAGTTCTATCGTAGAAGGTTAGGTTAGTTTGAGGAAGAAAATGTTTAATACATCAAATCCGAATAAATACACCTATACCACTAATTTTGGGCCTGTTACGATCTTAATGAAATGCAATGACCTTTTTCCGTTCATTTTTTGTTACATTTATTATGCTCATGATTTATACTTCTTATAGTATATGAGAATTATTATTTAGCTAGTTAAAATTTTAATAAAAAATTTATTTTTATTTGAAAACTCTAAAATGTTTGTAGGTCCTTAACTTACTTTACGATTAGGTAAAATAAAAATCTGTAATCAATTTAATTTATAATCAAAAATCGGTTTTCATCTAAAGCGTAAAATCGGTTGTGGATTCCTAAATCCCATCACTTATATTTTCCACGCGAAAACTATTCTTATTTCAAAACCTGTAATCCCCTGTATATCCTATAAGAAAACTATTTTAAAACATGCCTACGATGCCACTTTTGTATGCAGTACTGTACAAAAAAACTATAACTATATTAGATCTTGAATGAATGTCTACGATGTCCTTTTGTATGCAGTACTGAATAAAAACCGCTCCTAAAATAGGGTAAATAATATTTTCATATTACATTTTTCACAAAAATTCGAATTCTAAACTTAAATCTACAAATACATCTAGAAAATCATATCTCCCCTTAAAATTTCTATTTATATAAATCTTTAAAAATTTACTTTAAATAACTCTCAATTCCATACAAATCGAGTTTTATATAAAAAATATAAAATTTAAATTGAGATAACAATAAAAATCAGCAATAAGTTAAATAAACCATCAAAAAATTTTTTTATATAAATTCGGTTGCCATTTTTTAAATGCAGCTCAAATCTAAAAAACCTGATATGTATTTGACTACTCATTAGAGTGTCCTGAAAGACAGCACTTTTGCAAATCTTATATAGGTATACCTTCTGCACGTATGTAGCGCCGAAATTCCGAAATTCTTTAATTAGAGGAAGATGTGGATATTTTAATAAGTAAAATTATTTGGGTAACTTTTTTGTATATCTAACGATATTTGAAATTTAAACCTTTATTTCTTCGGATTTAATAAGTGGTGTCTAAATTCATCCAAAACTTTACATACTTTTTATAAATTTTTTTTTTTTTTTTTTTTTTTAAATAAAGTCGAAAAACTGGTGGTTGTACTCTTTAATAAACAACTCAACATCGTTTGTCAAATTAAAAGCAGTTTTGTTTTCTCTGTCAATATTCCGGGATTCTTCATATTTTCCTAGGACAGAAAAAAAACGTAATTTTGTTCTTTTTAAAGGAATCTGAAATCAATGAGCCCACATTTTTCATGATTTTGTGAAGAATTTCTCATAATCGTTTCAGAGTTTTTTCAAGCATGTACTTTTTCAAACAGCAAGAAATCGTTTGAAATTTTATACGGTTAATGGTACATATTTTTGAAATTAATAAAATGCCCCGAAGACTTTTGTCTCTTTACACCAGGGGCATTACAATTCAAAGTACGGTGCGACCTTATTTAAACTGAGCAGTGCTTTAAATCTACTGCACATGGAAAAAATAAAACAAATCATTTGAAAGTGTTCTTGGTTTCCTACCAGTGATTGAAAATGTTGATTTCAGCATAATTTCTCAAAAAAAGTTTTTTTAATTTTTCTACAAATTAGTCAAAATATCCTAATTTAAGCTCATTTTCAATTTCTAAACTTTCAAGGTACTTTTTGGTCCAGAAACTGACTTTAAGAAAGGCAGAAAAATAATATAACTACTTTATCGTTATAAGATAAATGTTGATATCGATTAAAAAAATAGAAAAATATTCTCTTTACTTTTGGAAGAAACCCGGGCAACGCCGGGTACACGCAGCTAGTTGTTTATATAAATTTGAAATTCCATCTTTTGGAATCGAATGTCCTTTAAACTTTAAGGTCCTTTTACAGGGGCATAAGAGCTGATTATGAAAAACTGAGTACACAGAGTTAATAGTAATAGTCCACATTTTCCTGTACACATAGAATTTTTCATGTGTGAAAATGACTGTTGCACGGTGATATAAATGCTATGGGCATTTTATACTCTTTTCCATTTAAATTTTGATTATTTTTCAGAATTTCACGTTCAAATAAAAATTCAATTTGCAGAACACCAAATTCGGTTTAAAAAGCTTCTTGAAACTAAATCGATTTACAGAACAGACATGATCAACTTAAAACATACTGCCAATTTTAATAATGGTAGGGTCATATTTGACTCTCGGTCCCAAAGTTTAATGCCAGATAATTTTGGTCCAATTGAACCGAAATTTTTAGTTTAAAATCTTTTAAAGGGCCTTTCAGACGATCACACTTTACGTACGACAAGTCTATTGAAAAAGTAAAATGAAATTCCATCCGTATATATGTGTTTAAATAAAAATCTTCTCTTCTACACAAAATTTTGACAGATCGTATTACTTGTGTGCTCGTGTGAAGGGGGCTTAAATGACATTTGGTAGTTTGGTTGGTTGGTTGGTCTCAATTTAGTAGGAATTTTTCACTTAGCTTCCATGCAATCAAACCACCCGAATAGGGCGTTTGGGCTTATGGTTAAAGTAATTACACTAGCATCTGGACAGAAATCGGCACATATACATAGTTGTATATACAAGGCATGTTTTTTATCTCCGAAAGAGCAAATAATGTCGAAACTAATTACTTTCAATATATTAATACATATTTGTTCAATTCACAATCGATGTTGTAGCATTGTATGAGTAGTAGGGTGATCGACTCGATTTTTCAACCGGTTTTAAAACCGGTTCTTTCTGCTTTGCCAGTGTCGGTTTTTTTTTATTGATTTGTTGGTTTTTCGAATATCGAATAACCCGGTTTTTTCACTTTTTAAAAACCGGTTTCGAATACTTTTATTTGCTTTGTATTCAAAGATTATTTAAATGAAATTTTTAAGTAAATAATAATACAGCCCGTCTAAATTTTAAAAATATTCGAGTCGAGGAACTAGCGTATATTTTTAACTTTAAACTTTTGATTTTAAACTTTTTTGATTTTCCTAATTAATTAAAAAAATTTATTTGTAAAATTGATAACTGTTTGATAAAATTTTATCAATCTTAAGATTATATTCCAATTACAATAATTAATTTACGGCTGAAATTTTATGGAAGTGTTGGAATGCCTATGCAAATTTCCTAAACAGGGCTTTTAAAATAAGCTAGGATTACATAGTACCTTATGTTTAAAAGAAGTGTCCCACTTTTTTCCTAATTTTTTTATATTAATGAAATAATGTAAATCAGACGACTAGATCTAAAGATATACCCCCTTATTCACAAACAACATTTTTATTTTATAAAAGGTTTATAAAACAAAATTTCCCTACAAAATCTAATTTATGAACTGTTTATAAAATAAAAATTTTGTTTGTGAATAAGGGGGATAGTCTTTTAAACTTTTAAACATTTCGGGCCATGTTTTATTAATCAAATTTAAACATAAACATTAAGTTTTTCAAACTAAAATATATTTTTTTATTTATAATGAAAAACCGGTTAACCGGGTTTTTCTGAAATTGAAAAATATCAACCTGTTTTTCTTAAATGTCAACTATTCGAAAACCGGTTTTTGGAAAATGTCGAATAATCGATCACCCTAATGAGTAGTATGTCATAGGGTTCTATAGTTGAAACGAAAAGTCGACTTTTCGACTTTTTGCATTTAGTTAAAAGTCGACTTTTCGACCTTTCGACTTTTTCTATTTTATGAAAAGTCGATTTTTCGACTTTTCGACCTTTTTCATTTATTTAAAAGTCGACTTTTAGACTTTTCGACTTTTAGTATTTTATAAATGGTCGACTTTTCGACTTTTTCCTACTTCTTTCGACTTTTTCCGACTTTTCGACTTTTTCCGACTTTTTGACTATTTTCGATTTATTTCGACTTTTTTTCGACTATTTTCGACTATTTTTTTACTTTTTTCGAGGTTTTCCGACTATTTTAAAGTTTTTGACCTCTTTTCCACTTTTTTAAAATTTTCGACTCTTTTCGAATTTTCGACTTTTTCCGACTTTTTCCGACTTTTCGACTTTTTCGACTTATCGACTTTTTTCGACTTTTCAACTTTTTTCGACTTTCCGATTTTTTGACTTTTCGACTTTTATTTACAAAGTCGACTTTTCGACTTTTTTCATAGACGATAGTCGAGTTATCGACTTTTTTGGAACAAAATAGTCGACTTCGACTTTTTTCGACAAAAAGTCGATTGTTCGATTATTCGAAAGTCGATTTATAGAACCCTAGTATGTCAGCAGCTGCTACAATAGTCATAACATATGTTTTTCGAATGTTGTAAGAAAGTTTAGTGTTGTCAATTGTTTATTTCAGCAAAAAAACAAAAAAATGCAATCGATTTTGGCATAAAAAACGATAAAGTGGTAACAATGAAATCACATACAGACCGGTGTTTACCAAAACAAACAAAAATATTAAAAACAGTTTATGTGGAATAACGAAAATAAAAAAATTTAAAATTCAAATATTATATATTTGTTATGTTATGTACGTTTGTTTGCATTGATTTTTTTTTCATTGAAAACATAAACTTATGACTTGCTGCAAAAAGATCTGTTCACAATCACTGTTACTACACTTTAGAAGGTACAATATACAACTTGATTGTGAATTGAACAATTATGTTTGTGTAAATAAACATATCGCACACCCAGGACAAAAGTTATACTACTCAATTCTTGAACAGTTAACAACAACAAAATACACTAATATTTTTTGGAGATAAAGAAGTATATTGTGCATAGTTTAAGGTTTAAGAATATAAAAACGCAAAAATAAAATTTATAGTTGAGTCACTTTCGTACTGGCTGTGCGATATGTATATTTAAAGAAAATTTAAATGTCGATTTTTAGCAGTCACGTAATTTAGTCAAATATTTGATAGGTGTGAACGTAGCTTTATAAATAATGTACCAAGGCGAATTCACATAAGGTGACGATAACAAAAAAAATTTTCATGTATTTTTTTTTTTTTTTTGTATTTCGTTCACACAGATGTCAGAAACAGAAAGTACAGTGTCATTCATTTATGGAAAAATTTTTGTGCAATTTTTATATATATTTTTTTATACATACATATTTTGTTCACACAAATGTCAGAAACAGGTGAATTCATTTAATGAAAAATGTTTTTGAAATTTTTCTATTTTTTTTAAATATAAACATAAAAATATCAAAATTTTTGGAGAAAATATATCCTGAATATGCAAATAATGTGGAACAATTGCCAAAATTGGGCCATAACTTATAAGTCAGCTGCCGCCGCCCGGGTAAATACTTCATATTTCAAATAAATATAAAATAATATTGTTTAATATATTAACATTTATAACATAAAATTATGCCATTATGTAATTAAAATAATATTTGTTCTCCAAATGCTTGGTATATTCAAATGTTTTGCAAAAATAATTCAAAATTCTTTGTTTTTACAGAACTTTTTATATATAAAAATGTAAACAATAACAAACTTTGACAGCTACGTAAACCAGGTGAACTTAAAATAACTTATCAGCAGATTGAATAACACTACCACTAATAAGGTATGACTTCACAACAGCTGATTGTTCTTTTGTTCATGGAAATTTAACCCGAAGCTGTCAAACTCCATATAAAAAATTATTCTCTCAAAAGCGTTGACAGCGCCGCTGTCATGTATTCGCAGCAAAATGAAATGACTTCACCCGAGGCGAATTCAGATAAGGTGGTGTTATTTAATCAGATTATAATTTTTTTCTTAATTCGCCTGGTTTACGTAGCTGTCCAAGTTTGTTATTGTTTACATTTTTATATTTAAAAATTTCCGTTAAACGAAGAAAAACTTCGTTAAAATTTTGAATTATTTATGTAAAAAATCTAAAAATCCAAGCATTTCGTAAACAAATATTATTTTATTTAAAGAATGACATAATTGGTATGTATGCAAATATTTTATTTAAGAAAAATATTTTTTTCTATTAAATGTTAACATAACATAACAGTTTATATAAAGTACACTTATGAAAAATTTAGCCGAACAGCGGCAGCTTACTTTTACATTATGGCTTAATTTTGAAATCTATTAAATGTTAACAAATTAAACAATATTGTTTTATATATACACTATGTAGATAAAGTGATTAACTAAATAAAGTCTGTTCCGCGACGCTTTTTATAACAAAACCCATATGAGGTATTTACCCGACCGACGGCTGTTACATTATGGCCAAATATTGAAAATTACTTCGCCGGATTAGAATTATCCATTCGCAACAAAGATTCATTCATTCGTAATATATATTTTTATGAATATGAACTTTTTTATGCTTATTTTTCACAAAAAAATTGAGTTTTACTTAACTTCAGGCACTCACTTAAATTTTGCAAATAAATCTGCCGGATTAGAATTTTTTGTTTGAAACAAACATTATTCAATTCAGAATATATTTTCTTTACAAATTTTAATATATTTATCTTTATTTTTAATAAAATATAAAAATTTAAAAAAAAATTCATGAAATGAATTCGCCGTACTTATGGTCTTTGACATCTACGTAAACCAAATGCAAAAACAAAATACATGTAAAATGTTGTTGTTGCAGAACTGTCACCACCAAGGCGGAATAGACTATAAAGTCATTTCATTTTGCGGCGAGTTCATGAGTTTTTATTTATGTATGTAGTTTGACAGCGTCGGGTTTGAGAGAGAATTTTTTTATATGGAGTTTGACAACTTCAGGCTAAATTTCCATGGACAAAAAAACAATCAGCTGTTGAAATGACTTTACCTTATTAGTTTCGCCATTGCCACCACCTTATCTGAATTCGCCTTGACACAAATTTATGTGTATTCGCCTTGCAATAAACCTTGTTGTTATAGAAGCGAATCGAAGTTTAATTTACATAAGGTGATGTTATTCAATCAGCTGATAATTTTGTTCAAGTTCGTCTCGTACGCACTGCAGTTAAAGTATATTATTGTTTACGTTTTTATTTTTAAAAATTTCCGTTAAAACAGAGAAAAACTTCGTTAGCATTTTGAATTATTTATGTAAAAAATCTGAAAATTCCAAGCATTTTGTAAACAATATATTTGTATGTATTTAAAAATTTTATTTAAGAAAAATATATATTTTTATTAAACATTATCGAATTAAACAATATTGTTTCATATTTTATATTTACATTGTCTAGATAACGTGATTAACTGAAAAATTCTGTTCCGGAAGACATTATATAACAAAACCAATGAGGTACATATCCGCGGATGCTGACTTCTAAAAATTGTCAGATTTTTAGAATTACTCCACCGGAGTAAAATTTTCTATTTGCAGTGTTTCAAATCAACTTCTAATATCATTTCAGTTACAGTTTCAAAACTGTAAAATATCATTATTTATTTTAGAAATATATTAAGTAAAACACCGTGTAACAGTCATTTTCACACATCAAAAAATCTATGTGTACAGGAACTGTGGACCTTTAGTATTAACTCTCTGTACTCAGTTTATCATAATAAGCTCTTATGTCCCTGTAAAAGGACCTTAATGTTTAAAGGACATACGATTTCAAAAGATGGAATTCCAAGTTTATATAAAAAATTTGTTATTAATAATAATATCAAAAGAAGCTGAGAACCTCTGTTTCAAAATAATATGATTTATTTCATTTCATCAGTGTTAAGAAAGAAATGGAAGTTTTAAGAAAACTTGTCACAAAAAAGTAGTTGAAAATTTTTGTTTCGAAAATGAGACCTTTTTAAATTTAATTTGTTTTTCGATTTTTTCTCTAAGTGAGTCAAATAAATAATTCATATAGAATGTACGGATTAATAGCTTTCATTTGATACCAATATTAGCATAATACATAACGTGACCAGACATGCCGCCAAAAGCGGGATTATCCCGATTTTTAAAAGTTGACCCCGTCTTAGATTTCAATCACGCTTTTTTACACAACAGTTCAATCATCCTTAATTTTATTGTAATCAATTTGTAATAAACTTTAAATTTAGGAATTTTGGTAGAAAATAGAGATTCAAAAGAGATATTCTAAATGTGGGTAAATATAGACATACATTTTTAAATAAAAGGGTTTCAGTTCAATTTGTAAAGTGAATGTGAAATTTTTTGACCCGTCACTTTTAACTTATAAAGCTATGCTTTTTGGCCGAGTAAGTTACAAGAAAGATGTCAATCTAAGTTTATGGCCAGTATTTAAGTCCCCGGCCTAATAGAGAATTTAATTTAACCTTAATTTACCCACTTATATTTAACAATCAGGAGAACTAACTATTTCCGTTTGCGTCTTCTTTTTGATTTCTTTTATTTTTTAACTGATATTTCAGAGTTCATTATTCATTATTCTGATTTTATTCGGAATTCTCGAGGCACATACGAAATATGCTGTAGAAAAAGTATTATTTATATAGATTCTTAATAACACAGGCCAAAAAAATTTTAATATGAGCATCTGGTGGATTTTCCGAAGATGCTCTATTAGGGAAGAAACAATTTTATATTTAGAGTTTTAGTTTTTTTTGTGTGAAAAATTTTATTGGTGTTACAACACTCAAACAATGGTTTTCTTGTTACAAAAATATTGAAAATTCCGTTGAAATATTCTTAATAAATCTTTATGGGTATTACATAATGAGAATGATATACTGAGATCCATAAGTTTGTAATTCTGGAATAAAATCTCAATATTTTTTATTTTTTAAAAAACTTTATATAAATATTCCAAAAGATCTAGTAAAAACAAGAAGAACTGGTAAAAAGTGATATAAGAAAGTCCTATTATTATTTTTGTATTATTATTTTTGTTTTCAGAGTTTATTGTTATGTTCCCAAAAAGGTACAAGCACCCCAAAATCAATACTCATTTTCAATATTTTGGAACCACTACTGAAGGATGATGATTAATTAAAACTCTTTATTTTAAAATTTTGACGTATAGGAAAAAATAAAAATCGGCAGGGAACCACCGAACATAGATAGCCCCTTTTTAAAAATATAAATATATTCAATCCATGAGCAAACAAAAAATTTTAATTTTTAAACTATTCAAATGTATTAACATGGTAAATCGCAAAATGTTTTGAATGATTATAATATAGGAAAATGGAACAAAATGTCCGTTCGAAATTTGGAAAACTATGTATGTGATTAAAAATAACCGAAATACATAGCTTGAACTTTATTCCGGGAGAATTTCATGAAATAACATTCGCGTATTGATAAACGTCTATGAAAAATAAGACAAACATGAAACGAAAACCTGATGTGAGAGAAAAATTCTAAAGCCAGATTCGAATTTTAGGTAGATATCCTTCTTTTCGACTTTTTATATTGATATATTTACATGTGTATTTAAATCCGTCTTAGTCGAATACCTATAACACTTTTACTTGTTCTGATATTAAGTTTTATTATATCCTGATTTAATGAATGGAAATTTTTAAAATCCCGCTTATTCAAAATATTTTCCTCCAAATCCCGCTTTTTAATCACTCGGATCCCGCTTTTATTCAAAATCAATCTGGTCACGTTAATCATACAACACACATAAACAATTAAAATATCCGTTTGAAATTGTAAGTCCTTTCAACCTTGAATTCCTTTTATGAGAACATAAGAGCTGATTATAAATATAGGAGTACTCAGAATTGCTCTAAATGGACTCTAGTTTCATATGTGAAAGATTTTTTTCAAATTGTTACAGGGTAAAATAATTGTATATTAACTAAATGAATCAAAAATAATTCTCTACAATAAAAAAAATTTAATAGTTTTCTTCACTAAAAATTTTAATTTTTAAAAATCAGTTTAACAACAAATTTTTGAGTTAGAAAATGGAGTTTTGAAATAACTTTTTGACCACATACTAAACCAAGTTGGCGTTATCCAATTGGAAAAAAATCGTATTAGCTCAATTTTAAGTTTTTCTATGTGTTTGGAAATACAATTTTACATGTATTAGGATTTTTATATAACATAGTGCTAAAGTGTTCACTTAATACCTCATTTAAAAAAAAACTCGAAAAAGTGCCATTTTTTCTAAAGAAATGCATTGATAAATTGTGGTGGCGATGCGCGGACTCTTACCCTCAAAATAATTGAATAATATTTTACAGTATTCCATTTGACGTTAAAATACAACATAATTTCACTATTAGAAGTTGATCCGAGAGAAATGCTTATTTTCGACCCACCCTAGAGTACATATGAGCAAAATCAAAATCGGCATTAAAAAAAATTTGTAAATGATAATTTTAAATTTTTGAAAACTGAAATTTTTTCTTTATATTTTTAACTAAAGACATGATGCCAAATTTTTTAGGTTTTTTGCAGTACATTATATTGATGGATTAAATAGATATTGCGAAAGGAAAATAAAATTCCTTGTTTCGTAGCGGTCCTAGTAGCGTTTACAGTTCATTTTGCAATGCATTGAAAATCATCTCTAATCTTAGGACAATTTTTTTACGGGTTTTGAAATAAATTGCAAAGAAAAAAAATTTTTCGAAATATGAATTTCTGAAATATGAAATTTGCGATAACTATTTTAACATGCGCTGATAGTCTTTATAAATGTTTACGAATAGGCACCATTATTTGAAAATAGCTTACCCTGTATTTTTAACGATTTTTTAAATTTTATTGTTCTAAACTGCTATAACTTTTGCGCGCATCAATCAAAATAATTAACTTTTTCGTATTTATCATGTGTAATATTTATCCTATTCAACCACTAAATGTGGTTCTAGTCAGAAGAAAAACAATTTCGAAAAATTTTGCTCATATATATCATACAGTTTTGAATTTGCGGCAATTTTTGCATTAGACACGATTATATTTTACTTCAGATTATAGCTGAGGACCAATGCTTTTCGCAAATCCTCTTTTCACACAGCCAGTTTTACTTAATTCACGCTCTGTATTGCTAATGCTAATTAGTCCGTTCTCACGACACAATTGTAACTAATTTACCAGATCATATCCATATTGTTTTTTCTATATTTGTTTTGTTATCTATATTTAATAAGGTGAAGTAATTTTTGATTTATCAAATTTTTCCCGAAGCTGTCAAACTACATACAGTGTTACCATATCTTTTTTGAAGAAAACTTTATATTTTTAATAAAAAAAAACTTTCGATGTACTAAAATTACAAAATTCTCCAGGAAAATTAGTTAGAAAAATTAGGAAATTAAGGAATATAAATCGCTTAATGAAAATTGATACAAAATCTAATTAATAGTAATCAACACTGACAATTATTTAAAGTTTTTAGGAATATCTCGCATATTAATAAAATATTTTTTTGTATTTTAAACTTATTTATTGAATAAATAAAATAAATAATTGAAAACTGTATACTGTATTTTCCAAAAAATTTTTTTATTGGAATAAAACTTCAAAATTTTTTGGATCCCAAAAAACTTGCAAAAAGAGATAAAACTTGATATATGGTAACACTGACTACATATAAAAACAATTTTCAAAAATGCATACATAAATGTAATATTATTTTAATATATGTATGGGCAATTTCATGTGACCCAACTCAAAAAATCGATTTTGTCGAAATTTGCACCAAGGTTAGTACTGATGGTCAGACACAATTTTCAGCTATTAGTCCTAGCAAAAATTGCCCAAAGGAGTTCAGATAGATATTTCTTCATTGTTTCTAAAAAATATTTTTTTTTTAATTTTTTTTTTTTTTTGATGTGCTTAAAAGAAAGCTTATACTATTTCCTTTAAGGGCTTTATAGTCCCATAATGGGATGCGAGTGGGATACCTATCAAAAAAATAAATATTTTTTACTCAAGAATAACATATTTTTAAATATTTGGCAGTTAATTTCCCCCTATTTTTTCAAAATGGATTTTTGTTGTATATTTTTTTACTCAACAGAAAGCTTAAACCATTTCTTTTAAGAGCTTTGTGATTCCTTGGTAGGATGCGAGTGTGTATATATTATATGTTAACTCAAAAACTTTGCTTTTGGAGTTAAAATATTATATATACCTATATATAATTATATGTTACATTTTTTTCCACATATCCCCCTTGCATCCAACTCACTGACCACAAAGCTCTTAAAGGAAGTGGTCTAAGCTTTATTTTGAATAAAAAAATACAAGAAAAACCACCATTTTGAAAAAATAGGGGAAAAGTAAGTGCCAAATATTGAAAAAAATTATTGGGTTAAAAATAACTCACATCCCATTATGGGACTATAAAAAGGGCCCATTAAAAAAAAAATAAAATAATTTTTTTTTATTTTTTTGGAAAAAATGAAGAACAATCTGAACTCTTTTGGATAATTTTTGCTAGGGCCAATAGTTGAAAAGTTACACTCATTTTAATAAAACCCTGTATGACCAAAATGCAGAAATTTGACCCCCTCTAAGTCCGGCACTTCTTGACCGATAGAGCTGAAAATGTGTGTCTGGCCTACTACCCCATAGTACTAATCGGAAGACATCGATGTAAAAAGTTGGTGGAAGCATCTAATTCAGTTCTTAATTGGGGGTTGAATTACGAATGATAGCGCGAATGACGAATAATTGCATCGTGAGAACGGGGTGCTATTTAGAAGTAACAAATTAACAAAACACATATTTAAATTGTAATAAATATAAAATATGATTTCTACTATCAGTACGAATTATGATTTAAGATATGGTCACCGTTTAGTTACATACATACATTAGGTATTAATAATAACGCTAATAATACATATAAATTTTAAAATCAGTACTAATCAAACTTTTACAAATACGAAATCAGACATAGACATTAAATATTTAAGTAGAAATAATTTAATAAGACATAACTTAAATTTAATCTTACTTATATTAAGATCAGACGTGGCAAATATTTAGCATCCAATTTTAGTTAATTTTTTAGGAAAACCACACAGTTATTTTAACTAAAGCTGGAGGTCCACACTACGCGTTTTTCATACGTTCTTCGCATTCAAGTTACAAGTCAAGTTTTTAACCATAAATTGTTGCTTTACCCGGCAAAAAAAGATCTTCCAAGGAAGCGAAAATTAAGCAAAATTTACTCCATGGAAGTACTGAAAAAGAACTCAAGAAGTGGGGATTTTAATACAGGCTTGTCATAGGAGGGATGTCCTTTTAATTGGATTTCAAATTCACTAATTCTGAAGTCATTCCCAAGAAGTATTTTTTATGTTCTTTTTTTTGGAAGTTATTTGGAAGTGATATTGTAGTATTATAGAATATAAATAATTTGACTTAAATGAATTAAGGAATTACACACATTTAACATAAAACGTATTTTGGGGTTTTATGTTAATTTTTTAACTAAAAAAATGTTAGTACAAAAAAATATACATTCAGCTTTGAAAATGTATATTTTCTTCTTTGGAAGTCATTACTTCCTTAGATGCAAAAAAATTCACTTTTATTATTTATTTTATTCACTTGGTGCTACTTTTGGTGATAAATGTAATTCTTTTGGAAGTACTTCAATATATTTTGCTGGGTATTTATAAATATCTTTGCATTTTCCTACAGCTTTTATTTATTTTTTTCATCATTAAATTTAAGAAATGTATTTAAATTGACGCGTGGTGTAGACCTTCAACTTGATATTTTGAAGTTTGTAAACACCGGTGTTTAGAAATTTGCGATTGTGTTTTTATGCGCATTTAGAAGATAACATACTGAATTTACAATATAAAGGAATCAAGTATAAAGTTAAAAAATATGAAAATATTTACAACGCAAAATCTCTAAAATGATGAAGTAAAAAATGCTTTGAAGTAATCAGTTTGATACCCATTGATGTTTACTTTGAAATTGTAAAACTTTACCTCAGAATTTTCATTAATTTTTGTTCGTTATTTAATTTGGATGGAGTTGGATAATCTTTAAGAAACCTAAAGCTGGAGGTCCACACTACGCGTTTTCGCGTCAAAGCATTGCATGCTTTCCATACCTTCTTTGCATCCTACGAATCAATGTAACGCCTTTTAAGCGTGAATTTCTTGCTTTATTTCTAAAGAACGTTTATAAAGAGCGTTTTTTTTAATTTTTTATTTATATTTTCACAATTTAACTCGTTTTAGTTTATTAAAATTGATAGTACACAATCAAAATAGAATATAAATAGTCAAAATCAGATGACATGTTCTTGCGCCGCTTATGACGCTTAAAAAAGTAGAAAGTAGATATACTTTACGCATTCTTCGCGTCAAGGCATCCTGCGCTTTTGTGCTTGTAAAGCCCCCTTCACACGAGCACACAAGTAATATGATCTGTCAAAATTTTGTGTAGAAGAGAACGGATAGGATCGTCTAAACGCAATATGTAATGAAACAATCACACATTGAGAGGAAATACGGATGGAAAATTTGACAGTCGTATGGCTCTCTTCATTTTTTGAAATGATTAAAAAAAACAAGCAAGTCGCATTAGATCAGGGATGTATTTTTATGTAAACACATACAAAAAAAATTGAAACAGCTGTTCCATCTTACTTTGATATTGTTTTATACCAATCGTGTAAACACAAAAAATATAAATCATACGACTTTTATTCTCTTTTTTGCCATACGGATGGAATTTCATTTTACTTTTTCATTAGACTTGTCGTACGTAAAGTGTGACCGTGTGAAGGGCCCTTAACTGGTAGCACACAACAACATTGATTCCACTTTTTGACAGCCGCGTAGAATGCGAAGAAACGTATAACGGGTGGTGTGGACCTCCAGCTTTAGTTCCTTAATATTACTATAAAAATTTATAATTAAAAGAGCATCAATTAAAACGTCCTGTGAAACATAATTTTTTGGAATCTGTTGTAAGAATTAATTTCGAAAATTTATGTTTTACGTTACATTAATAAAGAGTCTGTGGCTCATAAAATTTTGTTTAATTATATAAGTTATATAATAGAAAAACATAATATTGAAGCTAAAAACATTTTAAATAAAAAAAATTAAGCACATAAAGAGTAAAAAATGCTCTAAAAAGTGCTTTAAAAATAAATATTTTCATATCCATAAGAAATTTTTTTTAATATCTTCTTAGAGATAAGATATGCAAATCGATCTATAAATATGAAATTCCTTTAATATGTGTAAATATCTTATCCATATCACGCACATGACAATACATTAATTTGCATATTTCTGACTTTCCCGATAATAACCAACTTTTAAGTTTATATTCGCCATGTCAAATCTTAAATTTATTAGGTATGCTGCTGAAAAAAGTTAAGTGCCTTAATGAAAAATTTAGTAATGTAGCTGTTAAAATATTAATGGGTTATATGTATGACACACAGAGTGTCGAATGGTTAATAAAAAATATACATACATATATACAGTTGTCAAATTAATGAATCGTGAATGTATTTTATTAATTAGGGAATTTCGAGGATCAAGAGCCGGATTATTCTGACAATTAAAATAAAATTGCAAAGCTTAATTAATTTTAAAAATTGATACGATTTTTTCAACCTTTTCAGGATAAGAAAATGTTTCCTTTTTAGCCACCATTATATTAGGCCAACAAATTTTTAAACCAGAGATCAAAGTATACTTTTCTAAAGTACTGAGCGTAATACATACATATGTACATATATATACTTTGGTCTTTGGATTTCGACTTTTTTAATTTTTTTGTTATTCAATAGTTTTAAAAAGGTGAAAAAAGTCTGACGTGGTTATATTTCTTCAGCAAATAAATTGTTTTCTCGTATTAATTAAGTGCTCTGTTTCCTAACCGGTTGTAATATGAAACATTTTATATTTTAATTTCAGAATTTGACAATTGTGTCGTGCTATCCGTCCCCGTCGAAACTCCCAAAATAACTAATATTATACATAATATGTATTTGTTATTACGAAAAAGGTATATATATTCACAAAAATAATTAAATAATAATTTTTTATTAATGTAAATTCGCTGTCATCTGTAAAATGTGCCGATTAAAAATGACATACATACATATACATTCATTCGAAAAATTTGCTTAAGTGCAGTGCAAGTGTCAAAATATTTATACTGCATTATTTGCAATTTTTCAAATTCATTATATACAATTTTCACATTCAATATTTAGTATCCTATTCAGTCTAATAAATATGTATTGACTGCTTTATTACAATTGAACGTTTCTTTATACATATACTTCATTCGGATATTTCCATAACTTCTCTCGAAACATTTACTCACCCTGGTTTCAATTTTTTCTGATTTTCGTGTGTAAACATTTTCATCTTGTTTTTCCTCAAATGTCTCATATTTTGACACATTTGTAGTGGGTTGGTAGGTTTCCTGTTGTGCAAGGTTTTTATTAAGTTGTTGTTTTATTTGATTTTCATTAGCTAATTTTTGGGCCAACAATTTCTGCTGTTCAATTTCTTTTGCTAATTCCTGTTGCTTTTTAAGTAATTCCAATTCCATTTCTTTAAGATGGGCAAAATTTTCTTCGGCTTGGATATTACTATCAATACTTGATATAATGTCCTTAATTGTATTATTTAAATTGTCCTAAAAGTTAAAATGAAAATGTAAAATTAGTCAACTGAAAATAAATGAATTTGATAGCTCATAATTCTTTAGCTATTTTCTTCAGCATTTCCACTTTCGGAGAATTTTTTTTACTCATTTGGAGGTATACATTTTTCCAATGTAGGAAACTCTCGTTCTATTTCCTGCTTAAGAAATGATTTTATTAACGCACTTTAATACAGCACCGAGTTAACTTTCCTCGTGAATTGTATGTATGTCATGTCAGAACAATTGTTATTACAATACTCAACATTTGAAAGTATGAATACATACATCTATATATGTAATATAATTTCCTTAATTTTTTTGCCTATCCAGAGATTTTTGAAGCCCACAGGTGGGCTAGAAAGCTGAAAGGCATAGATATGTATAGTAAAATAACTAGGTCAAATCCTAACGTAGCCGGATTTTTTATTTTTAAAGCTGAAAAATACCAAATATACATTCCAAAAAATGGAGCATAGACTGAAGTAGTCGGATCTTAGATTTTTGGACTACGGACGAAGTATTGAGAGGAAAAATTTTGTATTTTTGTAAATTGTATTTTTTATTACTTTTCAGTTAACTTCAGATATTAACTAATTTGAAAGACCCTCAATAACCTAGAAAGATGTGAATTGTTATGCATGTTGCACGGACTAAGGAGAAGATAAACACTGAACTAGATTTTTTAAGTCCGGCGTTAGGGAGGAGAGGAAAAAATGGTCTGGTAAGTGAAAGCAGGTTGAACTTATCACTCTCTCTTTAAACTTCCAGTGCCTTTAATCGAAACTTCTAACTTGATTATGCAGACAAACTCAATTGAGGCAATTCTGTTTAAAAAGCAAAACTCATTATTTTGGACCAGATAAATTATTAGATAACTTTTTGCAAAATGATAAAACATTTGCAGGTAAGTTATTACTGCCAAAAGGAGATTTTCCTATGGGTTACATATTTAAAATATTCAGGTCCCTGGTCATGTTTTAAAATTTTAGCTTTAACATTAAACATTCGATCTATAAGGTTATCATACAGAGATTGGCAATTTGACGTTAAACATAGAGATTGGAAAGTATGAAATTGGACTCAAATACCAAATGATATGATTTTTGCAAACGAGGGAGCATTAAACGTTTTGGAAGGATTGTGTTCTACATACTTAGGTATTGATTGCTGAATCAGAAAACTGCCGGGTCGTATTTTTAAACAGCATTTCGCCATCAGGAATGCCGCCACAAGGTAGGAGCTGTTGTTACTCTTCTTTCGCTCATTCAACACTTAGAAAGGACTATGGGATGGCATAAGATTACAAGTCATAAAGCTATCGTAATCGTATTTGCGCAACTAACTTCCTACGCACTGCCGATGGAAGCACGTCTAGCGCAGAGTTAGACATTAGGAGAAGTGTTGAATTTTTAAGGTTCCCAGATGACATCAAAATAAATGTTATTCATGCAGATGTAAAGCAGGGAATGTTTCGTAAGGGCAGTTTTATATTGTACTTATATAAAAAAATGTTTAAAGTTTGTTCTTTTGATAATTGTTTGTTGAATTCATTAAAAGAAAAAAATATTAAAAAATAATGAACTAAAAATTGTTTGTACAATTTCGTTAATTAATTATTAAGTTCATTTATATTGTATTTTAATTAATTATCCTTAATTTTGTAAATAAATTTTTTTGGTTATTTTTTTTTTTTGCCAACCAGATTTAATTTTTCTTGCCTGGCAGGGACAGGCTTAAAAACTAGTATATTGATAACAGCCCTTTTTTGTAACAGAGAGATGACTATGCTTCCTTAGTTATGAATTTCATTATAAATTATCTGTTTTTCATGGTAAAGTGAATCAAAAATACAATATTTATAATTAATTACCTGTTTAACATTTTCTTGTTGATTAGTTTTAGTTTCGGCTGAAGGAGCATCTGTGACTGTTTGTTCCTTAACAAGTGGTGTGGCAATTGATGGTTGTGATTCAGCTTCTGATGATATCTACAGTATTGAAATATAAACTTAAATAATTACACAATATAATACTCAGTGAATGGGTTTTTATATGAGGGTAGTCCCAGATCAAAAATATTACACTTAATTTCTGCTTTAACCTCAGTATGTATGTACATAGAAACGTGTATATATGAATGGAAGGTGTATATTTATGAATGTATGTAAATAGTTAATGATTGGGAACAATTAGTGAGAGAATGTGAAAATGTATATTAAATAAATGACATACATACATCTATCATACACTATATACATTACATGTATTTATTTGATAACATTAAATTTTAGTTATGACCAAGAATTGCATGTTGCTTTTTATTCGTGTCGTCAACTACCTGATCGTGCTGTTCTTGTTGCTGGGAACTTTCGTCAGATTTTTTCGTTTCCTCAACCGGCTTTCTACTCTCTTCTTCATTTACTATTTCAGCTTCTTCTTCTTCTTCCTCATCCTCTTCTTCCTCTTCCTCTTCTATCTCCTCTTCCTCCTCTTCTTCGTGTTCGTTATGTTCTACTTTCTTTTCTTCTGAAACTTGTTTCTTAACGGTTTTTTCGATCGGTGCTTCAGTGGTTGTTTCAGTTTTTACTTCTTCTGTTGTGGGTGTCGGTGGTGTCGTTGTTATAATTGTTGGTGTTTCCTTAGTTGAGCTTGTAGTGGTTACAACAGTTTTAGTGCCATCAGGAGTTACTTTCTTTACAGTTGTCACGGTAATAGTTTTTGTTTGACCGCCATCCGGATTATCGATTACCTTCTCAGTTATCTTTTGAGTAACACCTTCCTCAACTTCTTCGTCATTATTTTCAACTTCTTCTTCGACAATTTCCTCGATTTCCTCTTCATCGTCTTCTTCTTTCAACTTTTCCGTCACAGTCTCCTCAACAATTTTGGTTTTGTCGTTTTCGCCAACAACATGTTCCTTAATGGTAATTGTAACTTCAGCTTCCTCCACTGTCTTGGTATTTTCTGGAAGGTCTTCAACACATACAGATTTGTCAGCAACACTGTTAGGCTGTGTTAATTTAAGATCACGAAAAAGGTGGAATAGGATTGTTTGTTTGATTGGTTGGTTGATGGTTTAATTGATTGGAAGTGTCGGGTAAACAAAGGGGATGATGTATATTTAGTGTTGTAGCCACGTAACAAAAAAATGGAATGCAACAATGAAAAAAATAATATTATAATAAAGAGTTCACATATCTTAGAAAATAATTTTCAATCTGAATTATATGCTATATCAAAGCAAATTATCTTGAGATAATTAAAATAATACTAACCGGATTATTAAGAGCCAAGCCTTAAATATTTTTCCACACCAAATGCACCAACATTAATATATAAATTATTACAATCTAATTATTCAAATTCAAATGTTTTTCATTTTTTTGCCTTTCTCTTATACTTTATTAAATTACCCCCCGAATTTAGAATTTTTTTTGAAAACCTATATGAAAAGCACAAAACCAAATATTGAATGGGTTTTAAGTCGGTTTTAAGAGTGTTTTATTTATATGATGTTGGATAGACTCTGGATAAATTTCACGAACAATTAGGTGTTGAAACGACTTCATCAAAGCGAATCGATTATAATACCACTTTTAGCTGAGGGGACACCAACGTGCGACACGAGTCATGTGACACGAGTTTGTTGGCAAAGGGGGTAAAGAAGAAAGAGAAGTAGCAAAAGACGCACGAATCGTAATTTGAGGGGTTTTTTTGCTATCTCTTTTGTTACGCGTTCGTATTTTTGGCAGTTGCTTTATTTTTATTCTCCACTCAAGGAGTGAAGATCGCGTGCGATCCCACTAATGCATGAATCAGTGTTGCCACTTGCAATATTTTGAATTTTATTTACATTTCATTTAATCCAAAAACAATAAACATTTTAAATATTTTTGTTAAATTTTAGTTATTTTTATAAAAAATATAAATAATTAAATAAATAACTATAAAACAAGCAATATTTCTCAGCTAAACTCATATTTTAATAATCAATTGGGTGTTATTTCGCCAAATTTGTATATATTATTAAAGTATATTTGTTAAACATATTTATTATAACATTTAATTAACAAATATTTTAAAAATAAACATATTTAATGTTAAACAATATAATAGAAATAACATTTAAGAATCATAAATATGGCAACACTAACAGAAAAAAGAAGGGCATTTAAAAATGAATGGAGAAAAAACCCTGCGACATATCCCCTCAGCTAAAAGTGGTCTAAGTTTAATACCAAGTTCACATGAGCAGCTGAATTACTTAATTCGGCATCTGAGTGATAATAGCCAAATAATACCTCGTTCACATGATGCAATTATTCGTCATTCACGCTCTCATTCATCATTCAACCCCCAATTACATACTGAGTGACATGATTGGCCATACAAAATTTCAGCTGCTAATTACACAAGCTGTACGTAATTCAGTTTGAATTGCGTACGAATGAGTGGCATCTCTAATTTTAATCGGATATTTTTTTTGGGTTTAATTAGATTGGCGTTGCATTAAGCACTCATATTGCCAGTTATCACACGTTTGTCCGGAGAAACTCCACCAAACGACCTATACCTTCATATAAGAAGTTGGAGCACCGAACTTAATTTCATCCAAAGTATTATTATCTCCACCAGAAATAAGTTTTAGAGTTTTAATGGTCTCCACCAGTATATATTTGAGTTTAAATGGTCTCCACCAGTTAAAAACATAACCTCACTCTGAGGTAAAACGAAAGCACGCGTTAAATGAATACATCGCATAACTTAGAAACAGTTATACGAAGTAGATCATTAAATTAGTGCGGGGTGAGAAGTAATTCTGTCGAAAGCTCGGCAACAAGCACAAGCCTGACCGTCCTTAAGAAATAATAAAAACGATGACGCGAGAGTTGTTCCCCAACTCAGACCTGAATTACTACTCGATTTATCATAATCAATTGTTTGTTTTCATTGGATAGAGACAAATAAAAAATAAAATTATAAAAAATGCAAATAAATAGAAAATATATAACTTAATTTGTTAAAATTATGTAACAAACGTATTTTTGTATCATACATGTATCATATTCCAAAAAATGGCAAAATAATTAATAAAAAAAAAAAACAACATGGCGATGAACTGTCAAAACGAATGTGCCGTAGAAACGGATTAATTGGCAACCGTTATTCAGACTACACATTCGTAATTCGCTTTGAAAGTTCATCGTCTTGTTTTTTATTCATTATTTTGTTATTTTTTTAGGAATATATACATATGTAAGTGTATTATACAAAAATACGTTTGTTACATTGTTTTAACAAATTAAGTAATATATTTTCTATTTTTTTTTTGTAATTGTAGTTTTTATTTATCTCTAACCAATGAAAATAAAGAACTGATTTTATAAATACCCGATAAAAATTAGAGATGACAATCAGTCATTCTTAATTCGTAGGTAATTCAAACAGAATTGATTGTGTTATTCGCAGCAGAGCTTTTGTATGGCCAATAATGTAATTCAGTTTGTAATTGGGGGAATGACGAATGATAGCGTGAATGTTGAATAATTACATCGTTTAAACGGTGTATAATAATGGTACGTTGACTCCTATCAAACATTTGACGAAAAAGACGTATCCACTATTTTTTTGTAAATGTTTTATTTTATATGATTTTTGTAGTTACAATTAATGTCGATCTAAAATGGTATTTTCAAAGATATTGCGTAATAAAATTAAAGGAATTAAAAATATAAATTTTTATGGGATCACGCACCTTAAGTCATTTCAAAAAAGTTTTTTTATTCATCCTTTAGTTATAAAATTATATATAAAACAAAACTTAACCGACACTGTCAAATAGAACTTCAACTAAAAAAGAAAAACAACTTAAAAAATTTTAATAAAGCAATAAAATACACATTTAATACTTTTATTTATTATGTTTCCTAGTTCCAACACAATGCACTGTATGAGTACGGGTCATTCTAAAACATATAATTTTTATTTTTATGGACATATTCTTAGAATATTCTAAATATGTTTCGATTTTCTTTTAAATAATAGATAAAATAATGATAAAATTTATGAAAATTTGTACAAAAATCCTTTAAAAAAAAATCGTCAAATTTAGGATAAAATTTTTAGATATCTGAGAGATTTTCGTAAGTTGATCTTCAATTATGGACTGAATTTGTTATAGCCATTAGTTTCTGAAATAAATAATTAATGTTAAATTGTATCGTAAATGAAAACATGTTTTTGATAGAGGCCTAATAGTCACAGTGTTCTAAATATACTATACTCGATTTATTGTAATTTCTATAATTTTCCCAAGAGGTGTTTTGTAGTATACCGTCTCAAAATGTTTTAAGCTAACCTTTAATAATTGTCTATTTTGACGATATAAAAATAAAATTCGGCATAAAAGTCTTTCTGATTGCAACAATAATTTTATTAATATTATTATTACTACAATACTTGTAACAGATGTAGGATATAAGATCGTCTGTCAGGTTGACAGGATACGTGATAATAAATACTCTCTTATTTTTGTACGGTTCTGTTTGATGTGAAGTTAAGTTAACAAATAAATCATTCAAATATTAAATAGACTATTTTATAATAATATATGCTGCTGAAAAGATTTCAAGTGCATATTTCAATGGCATTTTAGTATGTAAAATAAAACAGAAAAAATATTGAAACATGTCTTTTTTGGTACTCTTAACATTATTATATTTCAAAATTCTTGGTCCTCAACGACAACGGCTGATGCGGAAGACTTCATAACTTTTTCAATGGACTGTGAAGACTTAATGGACGTCAACGATCTGGTACTGGATGATACAATTTCTTGTTTCTTTGTTGATGTATATGATGAGGAACTCACCGAAGATGAAGTTTCTTGGGCTTTAGCAACTAGCGATGTAGCTGATTGTTGTTGTTGTACAACAGACGATGATGTAGTTGAAGAAACTTGTTTTACAGACGATGCACCTAAAGACGTTACAGCTGAGGAAGTTTGCGAAGATTGCTGTTCCTGTTTTTGTTGCACAATTTCGCCAATTTCATTACCCTGCTCATCCTTGAGTTTCATGGCGGAAAATTCACTTTGAAGGCTAGTAGTATTGATGCCTCTTCCATCGTCTGGTGATAGAGGGCTAGTGATTATTGGAGAAGGTGATGACGACGGTGGCGCCATCACCGTGCCATCGATGGTCATCTGATCATCATTAGAGTCTAAAATCGACAACACACTCTGTTCCCCAACCAAAGAAGATGATGACAATTTTTGGACTGATGTCGCTGACATTTCTTGAACACATTTTTTTGTAACGGATGATTTTGTTTGTTCCTTCCACTGTTAAAACACATTATTATACACATACACAATGGATTAGATACGAATCACTGAATCAAGAACAAAACATACATATAAAAATATGAACAAACAATTTTAATGACAACTTGGTTAGAAAAAATATAACAGTGTGATATGGCAATACTAGTAATAACTTGTGTTGGGTTGCCTTGTTGATAGGGGTCAGTGAATAAGGGGACTCTGTTTAATAAAGAAAAAGCACTTAGTCCAGAATTTTATTAAAATATAATACCTACAAAATGTTTCGAATAATTGATTAAACAATTATAATGCATTATATTCCAATGAAAAATTCAATGTTTTGGTTGTAATTCCAAAAATGTATTTTAATATGATAAACATTTTGTATTGGACAATTTTAAATGTCAGGAATAATACTTTCAACTTGCCATTTTTCAAACTCTATGACAAGGCGAACTCACCTTACGTGAACTCGAGCTAAACAGAAGATTGTCAAATTCCCCATGTAGAAAATAGCTCTAAAACTGATGTTTTCAATAATTGTGTGTGTATGTCTTTATTTACATGTATTTGTAGGTTTTTATATAGTATTTATAGGGATTTACTAAATGTTTCTACATACAATGTACGGATATTACTTAGCACAGAGTAGTGGCAATGAGGTGTATGAGAAAACAAATTTTCAATATGAATGATACTCGTATAGATTATTGTGCCACTTGATTAAAAACTCACATGGAATATTCAAATTATATTTTGTAGCAAAATTTCTAAAAATGAGTAATTTTTTCTTAGCGTACACAATCTTGAGTGGAAATTTAAATAACTGAAAAAAATTACAACCGATTTTTAACTTTGAACTGAAATAAATAAGTTTCCCTTTTAAAGCGTTACTTAACATACAAAACAGAGAGGAGCGGCTTAAATTTTACCAATTCAGCATGTAATTTTAGTGGATTTGATTCCCACCAGAGACAATGAAAAGGAGAGCACAATAAGACCGATAGTGGTCCAAGTTTACATGTATTTCTTCGTATCTGATGTAACATAGTATGTATGTATACCCTCCTTTCAAACTAACTAAATTAGTATTTAAGAAAAAAATGTATAAACAATTTAACTATTTGATTTGTACTAAATGGTTGATTTTGATTTGAAAATATAATAAAAAATAAACCTAAAGGCATACATATGCAATAATATTTGCATATATTTAGTATATAAGTATGTATGTTTTTATTTACATTTTCATTTCACATTATTTACAAAAACAACAAAAAGTAAATGTATATATGTACACATGTATATATATGTTTAACAAATAAAAAATAAATAAATGAGCTTAACATAATTTAAGGAAATAATATAATTTAAATATATAAAATGGATTGTTTTTTACAAGTTACAAACATTAAACACAATACATTGTTTTAATTAGATCTTTAATTAATTAGAATTTTTAAAAATTCAATTCTCGTCTTATTCGTTAACCACCAAAATTTTATCTACCGCACAATAAATAACTCTTACTGGTGATAATCGTCTAAATTATTCATACCATAAAGCAAGTAAGGCGGAAATTTTTACTGAATTTATTTTATTCAGAACTGCCTTAAGATCTTTTCCATTTCATCACTAGTATTACGAGTTTTAAAACTTTTATAATCTGCAAGTTACATTGTTGACGAAATTATTTTTTCGGATGCATTGACTCTGTCGAACTACAGGGATTTTATGGCCACACATCAAAGCACTTTAAATGAAAATACACTATTTCAACTTTTTTTGTCGAAGTTTATAACAAATATAATTTTTTTATTTTATTCATTAATGTTAGAAATCATTAGAATTTTTTGAGGACCGTAGTCCTATGAAAACTTTGTAGGGTTTATTCGAGTGATATATGTATGTATGTATGCATGCATTGTACATACATACATATGTATTTATGTAAAATACAATTTTTTGTTTTAGAATACCCATTATCTAATATCAAGAAAACTGTACAAATGACAGTCTCAGATACTTTGAAGATTTTTTATTACTCTATTAGCAACTATAAGATCTACGGACCATAATTTGGGAACAGTTGGTGTAGAATCTCTTCATCCTTTAATTTGTTATAATTTTATTAATAGTTTAAGAATACAGAAATAATTTATTGTTAATGTTGTTCTGTTGTTCATGCGTTGGATCAAAATAACATTGATATAGACTGTTTTTACAAATTACAGAATCGGTAATTTAATATTTTAAATATGAAAATTATATAAAAACCTTTTAGAAAAAATTAATTTCAATATAAACTGAAACACTTTACTAAAAATTTCGAGCATTTTCCTTTTAATTTGACCAAAAGTTAAGATTTTTAGTCAGTTAAAATAATGTTTAAAAATTATATCCTTAAAAAAATCACTGTGACAAATTATCTGTGAAATAACTTGAAAAACATTTTGAAAGTAGCTAACATTTTTGAAAAACTAAAAATTTCTATATATTTTTTTAAAATAATATGGTGGAATTTTTAAGTTTGTGCATTTATGTGAAAATAGTTTTTAATTATTTTTAAAGCAAGCATTATAGTTAGTAGCGCACAGTTTTTTGGATTGTTATCAAAATATATAAAGAAAAATAAATAATAAATTTCCAAAAAAAAAATGTATGTGTTTTGGTACAAAAAAAAAAAAAAAAAAAAAATAATATTTACATTAACTTATTTTATTTTAATACAGCTTTTTGTGATTTTAAAGAAGTGCTCAGAGAATTAGGCGACAATTAAAAAACACTAACAGTTGTATTCATAAAAACTTTTTTATACATACATATGTATGTATTTATTGACCAACGTCAAATAACTTAAAAAATCTTCAATAAACCGATGACACGTATAATTTTTTTAGGCTCGACTTTAAAAAAAATTTGTTTCTGATAAGGTCGAAAACAAAATCAAATCATGTTTATTTTCAAAATAAAATATAAAAATTATAATTTTCACATTAAACATTTTTAAGAAAAAATCCAGATAAATTTAAATTTTAAAAGTTTCCATATTTTTTGCATCAGCTGTTTACAATTTTGCATTTCCGGCTCAAGTCCGTTTTTATGTGTTAAGGTATGGAAAAATTTACAAAATCACTGAATAGTTCCTATTATTAAAATTTGTTATTAAATTTTTATTTTTCAGCTTTCTAAAACATATGGTTTTTGTTTACGCATTTAAAGTAATGATGCATACTTTCAAACAATAAAAGCGACAAACTTTCCAAATCGCGACATAGACTACATTTGTTGCGCATAAAATTTTTTGCAAATATGAACAGAGTACTTAGCTTTATGAACCACAATGCAAAATTATGAAAATCAAATACACGAATATTTTTCTAATTGGGTAGTGCTGCCAAGTTAAACAAAATAAACATAATAGCTAAAGTATATTTATTAATTGTTTATAAGTACCACAATTGTATATTTGGTTTTAAATCTAAAAAATAATTTTTTTACGAATACAACCTTAACAAGTCGGTAAAATTAATCGGAATTCGGGTCTATGATTAATCCGCCAAACAGTCTACAAGCACGTTTATTAAAGTTATTTTTTTTAATTTTCAAATTTAATTGAAAATAGTTTTTGAAATTACTATAACTTGATGTTCTGATAAACGTTCCTTAAGTCATTGAAACTTGAAAAGGTTTGGTCAGCCCTGTGCCAGCGAATAAAATGTTAAATACTAACGCTTCACAGTGGTATAGGAAAAAAAAAAGAGGGAAATAATTCGGTAACTTCTAAACGGTTAATCCGATTTTAATGAAATTTGGTATGCACAAAGAGGAGGTGTTGTCGAGTTTAGGTTTTGAATTTGGACCTTATAGGCCAACCAGGGGCCCGGCGGGGGGTCCTCAAATTAGGACACCTCGGCTATGTTAAATTTTTAAAACGATCCTATTTCTTCATTTGTGTTCCGATTTAAAAAAAATTTCGTATATAGAATCTCCTCATCGAGCACTATAAAAAATGTCGTCGTAGCAGTAAATTATCTCTTATAGTTTAGGAGATATTCGCATTTGAATATTAAAATTTTAAAATTTTTACCGTCCTTACTTTAGTTTTTTTGATAATAGCAGGTCCAAATATTTCCGATTTTCGCCATTTTTTTTTATTTGCTTAACAACAAGTTTATATACCAAGCAGTGAAAGAATTATGTAAAAATCATGACTGAGTCCAAAGTTATAGGCATTTAAATTTAAAAAATTAAAAAAAAGGCGATTTTTTGTCATTTTTTTGGGAAAAAAGTATCTTTTTCTTTTTAAGTTATCTAAAAAGTTTCTAAGAAGATGTATATAGAATTTATACTTTTTGGAAATCTGACTTTACATAAAATACGATAAATGAAACAAAACCTAAAAATTTTTGATACCGAGGGGACCAGGTCCATCCAAAAAAACCCTATTTTTTATGGAAAATTAAATTTTGAGCAAAAATTCTCAAATCGCATAGTCGATATCAAATTATAGTGACCTGTTTTATATGACCCAATAAGTTCTTAATCATTTTGTAACGGGTTTCGATAACCCCGCCCCTGGTATGGATATAATAGGCAAAAAACCAAAAAATCCCATTTTTGGGATTTTTTAAAACTTTTTTGGGAATTCCGGGATTTCTAATAAGAAAATTCGAAATTTTTATTTAATTTTGGATTTTGAGTAAAAAAATCTACCTAACTGTAAAATTTCATCAAAAAATATTCATAAATAAAATTTTTATTGCAATTTGAAAAATTTGTATCTTCGCAAAAACTGAATAAAAAACATTTTTTAATTTTTTTAAAAAAAGTATTCCGCGAATTTTTTAATTTTCAAAAATTATATACAGTTTTGAAAAATAGACAAAATTACCTTTCCATTGATATATAACATGCCTACCTAATGTTTTTTAAGTGACAAATTAATTAGGGAAAACTCAACATCTTTTAGAAAATTTACCTAGCACTATTATTTTCATCCATATATGTAACAAATTTAAGAGTTAACCTTATGGATGAAAATAATAGTGCTAGGCAAATTTTCTAAAAGATGTTGAGTTTTCCCTAATTAATTTGTCACTTAAAAACATTAGGTAGGCATGTTATATATCAATGGAAAGGTAATTTTGTCTATTTTTCAAAACTGTATATAATTTTTGAAAATTAAAAAATTCGCGGAATACTTTTTTTAAAAAAAATTAAAAAAAGTTTTTTATTCAGTTTTTGCGAAGATACAAATTTTTCTAATTGCAATAAAAATTTTATTTATGAATATTTTTTGATGAAATTTTACAGTTAGGTAGATTTTTTTACTTAAAATCCAAAATTAAATCAAAATTTCGAATTTTCTTATTAGAAATCCCGGAATTCCCAAAAAAGTTTTAAAAAATCCCAAAAATGGGATTTTTTAGTTTTTTGCCTATTATATCCATACCAGGGGCGGGGTTATCGAAACCCGTTACAAAATGATTAAGAACATATTGGGTCATATAAAACAGGTCACTATAATTTGATATCGACTATGCGATTTGAGAATTTTTGCTCAAAATTTAATTTTCCATAAAAAATAGGGTTTTTTTGGATGGACCTGGTCCCCTCGGTATCAAAAATTTTTAGGTTTTGTTTCATTTATCGTATTTTATGTAAAGTCAGCTTTCCAAAAAGTATAAATTCTATATACATCTTCTTAGAAACTTTTTAGATAACTTAAAAAGAAAAAGATACTTTTTTCCCAAAAAAATGACAAAAAATCGCCTTTTTTTAATTTTTTAAATTTAAATGCCTATAACTTTGGACTCAGTCATGATTTTTACATAATTCTTTCACTGCTTGGTATATAAACTTGTTGTTAAGCAAATAAAAAAAAATGGCGAAAATCGGAAATATTTGGACCTGCTATTATCAAAAAAACTAAAGTAAGGACGGTAAAAATTTTAAAATTTTAATATTCAAATGCGAATATCTCCTAAACTATAAGAGATAATTTACTGCTACGACGACATTTTTTATAGTGCTCGATGAGGAGATTCTATATACGAAATTTTTTTTAAATCGGAACTCAAATGAAGAGATTCCGAGGTGTCCTAATTTGAGGACCCCCCGCCGGGCCCCTGGTTGGCCTATAAGGTCCAAATTCAAAACCTAAACTCGACAACACCTCCTCTTTGTGCATACCAAATTTCATTAAAATCGGATTAACCGTTTAGAAGTTACCGAATTATTTCCCTCTTTTTTTTTTCCTATACCACTGTGCGCTTGTATTTATAAAAAAAATCTTATTTTGCTTTTAATGCACTCAATAGTTAAAGCACACTTTAGCCTTAAAAACCATTAATAAAATTGTGATATTCATAAACAAATAATAAACGTATATTAACTATTGTGCTGATTTATGTTTAAGTTGGCAGCACTGTACAATATGGCTGTCATTTTATGTGTTAGTGTTGCGTACAATTAGGATAAAATATTCGTTGATTCGGTTTTCTTAATTTCATATTTTTGTTTATAATAGATTTTTGACAATAAAAACAAACTTTTAAGAAAAATAAATATATATATGGCTTTAATAAATGTCTATTTAGTTCAGATGTATAAATATAACATATAATTTCTAATTATTATTAAAAGTATCCGAATAACGGATATTTTGCGACAAAATATACATCACTATGACACATTTTCTTATTTTTACTTATTTTCCTTGTAATTTTTGATAAATTTTTGCAAATATTGATAAATTTCTTTGATATTTGACTAATTTTAATGCCGGCGAATATATTTTGCATTAGTATAACACTAATCAATATAATTTACATGGTTAATTACTTTATGGCATTATATTTAACCAACAAACTTTGAAAAAGCCAAATCAAATGATTTTGTCCATCATTTGGTTGACAGACGGGCATTTCCAAATTGCCTAAAAATAGTGCTGGACAATTGGAATATTGTCAAATATTCATGCATTAATCCAATAATGCCTAGATTTGAGTTTTTTCCTCAAAATATAATCGTTTAAAAATTTTCTGGGCTTTTATTTACAAATGTGTAAACGTTAAAATTAGAATTTTTAGATTTTATTTTAAAAGAAACCATAATTACTTTTCGCAATCAACCTAAAATTACCGGAAAAATCTTTATCTGAGAAAAAAATTGTTAAAAATCAAGTTATTGTTGGCTTAAAGAAGGGTCGAGCCTACAATAAAATTCTTCTAATTGTCAATGGTTTATTGAAGGTGTTTTAAGCTATTTCACGTTTATAAATACGATTTTCCTGAATTTTGCCTAAAATTGTTTAATAAACCTAAAATAAGTTTTTATAAATACAGCCGTAAATCATGGCGGTGCGGATATTCCGACTTGTCACATTTTTCCCGCGCACTAATTTAAATTCTAAAAACAATATACGCCCTTATATTTGTATGTACATATACATATGTATGTAATATTTTTTTAAAACGAAATTAATTTTTTTGTGTGATAAAAACATATAAGTAGTATTTTAAGTACTTTTAATATTCACACATTAAGTAAAATTTATCATAAAATAAATTACTTGCTAGAAAAACAGCATTTAGATTTCATTATCTGAAAGCGATTGAAGACAGTTCTCAACAAATCCGTTGAATATGAATATTTTAAAATGTTACCCTTTTATTAATTTGAAAATCATATTTATGAAAAATTTAATAAATACAGATGATGTTTTTATATGAATTTAAATAACTCGTAAATCACTTAAAGATTTACAAGAATGACATAATACATATATGTATATACAAATATTCTTGGTGAAACGTCTAATGTCTATACAAAATATACATGTTTGTGTGTTAAAACAAATAAAGCAAACTTATATATAAAATGTTTATGAATTTATTATTAAACTCACCACAACTTCGGATGTTGATTCCATTATGTACAAATATATATATACAAGTTACTTATTTTCGAATACACAAACAAAAACTGAAAAAGATGAACAAAATTTAAGTATATTTTAATAAAAAAATAATTGATATTATAAGTATTTGCACTTGCTTACATTTCCACTTTTCAAACAAATTAGAAAATAAATATTAACATTCTATAATTGATAACACCGTTTTCAAACATGAAAAAATCTATATGTATGTACAAGAAACTGCGAACCATTTGCATTAACTCTGTGTACTTAGTTTTTCATAATCAGTTTTTATGCCCCTGTAAAAGGACCTTAAAGTTTAAAGGACATACTATTTCAAAAGAAGAAATTACAAATTTATATGAAAGAATTGATAATAATAATAAATTAAGCTCAGAATCTCGGCATCAGAATAATATTATTTATTTGAATTCATCGGGATTAAAAAAGAAATGGAAAGAAAGAAAATTTGTCACAAAAAAGAAGTTAAAAATGTTTCTTTTGAAAATGAAATTTTTTTAATTTAATTTCTTTTTAGATTTATTGTCTAAGTGAGTTAAATGATATAGATATAATGCACAGATTCCCAGCAATATTAACATCGTACAGTACATATACATAAATATATAATACATTCGTTTGAAATTGTGAGTCTGCAGTATGCAGAATTGCTATAAATGGACTCCAGTTTCCCATGCATATCAATTTTTATATAAAAGTGAATTTATGAATATTTGTTGGAAATTAAAGAAGGATAATCAGCCGATATTCCATAAAATAGAAAATATGAAAACTTTGTAAGGATTATTTGAGAATACCCATTAGTTAGTACAAATGAACAGGATCGGAGCACGATATTTCCCATAATAAATCATAACCAATATCAACAAATATGGATATCTGTTAAGGTATTTTCAGACTACAATACTGAGTATTAACACACTTCAAATTAAAAATATTATGAAAATAATTCGCATTTTCAAAAAATCAATCCGAAAAATACATTTTATGTTTACACTATAATATTTGTAATATTTTTTATCCAATTTTCAATTATTTATGCACTTTTCGTTCTTATTTTTAATGTATTTTACACTTTTTGTTTGTTTTTTATTGTATTTATAAAATACATACCAAATACGTTTAAAAATAAAAAGTTTTTGAATTGTTTTAAAAAATTTATGAATACCGACCGTATGCCAAAAAAATCAGTAATATTTTTGAAAATCAAATTACAAATTATATTTAGACTAGTAAATTGTATTATGATACAAACATTTTTGACAAGTATTAATACTCAGTATTGTAGTCTGAAAATACCTTTAAAAATATTAGTTATTTTATTATTTTACTACATCATAGATATGCCACTCTTATAAACATATAGTCATTTTAAAATTTGTTAACATTTAAATACATATTTTTTCAATTGCAGTTTATTTAATTTGTTGGTCAATAAACATGTACCTTCTACATAAAAAAATTAATTAAGATAAAAATATTAAACAATTGGCGCCAAATATATTACATATATACATTCATATAAGTATCCACATACGTACACGTCTACATATTTAACAATATTTAGTTATTAAAGAAAAACAAATTAAAAACTTCAATTATGTGTGAAGCGTCGGGAATTGATAAAATCAAAAACATTAGGATTCTTACTAATGCTTTGAAAATTTTCAAGTCAATTTTTTTTATTTTAGAAGTAATCGGACTATAATTATTTTCATAGATCACTAATAGTATTTTTTGTATCTGTTGTGTGATTCCTAAGCCAAAGTCAATCAGGAAGAAAAATGCTTTAAATCAGTTGAAAATTAAGTCAAGTATATATTGGTCCTAGTAAGCAACTAATTGTTCCCTTTTAATATTTGCACTTGTACATTGCCTTTTTTGTTCCTTTTGACGCAATAATTGTGTGTACATTAAGATTCTGTAACATTCAAATACAAAAAACATATTTAAATTCAAAGAGGACTAACAACCTAACTGATTATATTAAATATTAAAAATGTTTACAAAAATTATTTCGGTATGACATCACGAAGATGTTATGTTTATAAGTTCGAAATGGGAAAAAATCTAAACAAACAAATAAAATCCTGTATAGTCTATGTATGTACCTATATGTGTATATATTTGAAACTATTAACCATTATAGTCGTAAATGAGCCATATTTATTTTGTTTGTTACATCAAATCCGATGATATACACTTGGCCTCCTATTGTGCTCTTGTTTACCAATGTCTCTGGTGGGAATCAAACAGACAACCTCCGGTCTAACAGACTAGGACTATCACTACTAACATTCGGGAGGCACACAAGTGAGCAATATAAGTTTTGCCAAAAAATTGGCTTAATTTTTAGCCTGTTTACAATTAGAACTACATTGTGGTTACTACGTACAAACAAAAAAATCATCTAGTGAATGACATCGGATTTTCATGTAGCCGTAAAAAGATGTTCTCTGGGGTCTCTCTGGGGCTACTCTCAACTGTCAATGTATTCTTTCGTAAACGCAATGCTACGGATCAACCTAATAAAAAAGAATTTATGTATTTATATTTAAAAGTAAATACATACATACATGTATGTACATATGCATGTATGTATTTACGTGACTATTGTTAAATTCAATTATAAAAATATGAAAATGTACAAATCTTCTACAGAATAAAACAAGTCGAAAAAATCTTAAAGCAATAAATAAAGCAAATTGTATAAAACAAGTCAAATATGAAACATCAGATTGCATTTACGTAACATTACATTTTCTTTTTAATAACGGGTTTGAGCTTTAACAAATTCATGAATATTATTCCGAATAATATCGAGAAATTACCATTATTTCACTTTAAAAATTTCAATTTTGATGAGTTATATTTATTTTGAAATTGTAATAACACTTCATTATAAAACAATTTAAGTCCAAAATATTTTATATACAAGTTTTTTGCCAATACTAAGGCAAACAAAATCTACTGGAAATAGGAAAACTGGGGAATTTTGAACCAACCATTTCTTTAGTTCACATTTATCATACATTAATTTCATTAAATAATAAAGTTTCTTGACTAAAGTATACCAGTTTTAAATATTTTCTAATTTGTTTGAATTTGTAAATGTTATACCTATTATATATATATGTATATATTCAAAGATCGTACCTGAAATCGTGGTTGAAAATGACACTTAAAAAGTAAGTCGTAGCGTTATATTTATTACGTTTCGTTTATTATTAATAACTTTTCAACACCAAAATTTTTGTGTATTACAGTTTTCAAATATATTATAAATATGTTCTTAGCACTTTTTATTTTCTGTAGATTTCAAATATATTTCAAACAGTTGGGGAGGGCACTAATTTCAACTGTGCAATATATATGTATATCAATCTATATATATTATTATTTATATTTATTTTTTGTGTAAAATGATCACAACTCTTACTATTTTGGACTGCGCCGGCAAGCGAAAAGTTTGTGGAGCACGTCTGCGAACACACTGTGGTACAAGCACAAACAATCTAATTTTTACTGGTGTCTATTATTGGCTCAACAATCTGCTTCCGTACGAAAATGTATATGCTTAATAATAAATATATATATTTTCTGTGGTGCGTCCGTCGTATAAGAAATGTATGATATATGTATATATTAAAAATATACAAAATACACTAAATATCAATCATAAACGCACGATTTATGAACGTGACGAGTTATGGCACAGTTGGCCTAACTGACTACCATCAAATTTTGAATATTTCTTATTTATACACATTAGACCGACTCCAGGGAAAACCTGATGTTGTCACCCCTTTCATAAGATATCTTTTTTTGTTTTAAATATTTTCCAAACTTTTTTGGTTCTAGCGATGAACGTAAGTTAACCGGACACTTAAAAACACTGCTATTTTGTATTGGAAAGGCTTCTTGATACCGAATCCAATAATATATAACACATAAATATATGAAATAGATATGCCAGACTATTCGAGATAAAAACAAAAAAATTTGTACCTAAGTCTTAAATTATATCATTTTTATATTCGAATACTAGACACTGAATTGGAAACTTTGAAGTATGTACGAAAGTTCTAACAATAATCATAAAATCCCGATTCATAAAGCTATAATTTATCATTTTAAATCCTGTGCACACTATATTTATTTATATAAAAAAATATTTTAAGAGGCGAAAATTAAAAATAGTTATTAATAAATATTGGTTAGATGAGTTCAAGTGGAGCTGGATCGGACGAACGCCAATAGATATAGGTAGACAACGGGATGAAAGGTTTGTCAAGGACAACAATATCCAACACAATGCAAATACTACTATGAAGTGGCAAAGAAAATTTTGATTTATATTATATTCTAACAAATATTCGGTCTAATGTTAAACCTAAGATATTCCCCACTTACATATTTGATTTGTTTAAAAATCAAGATTGTGGAAAGTATATCGATTTTTTTAGTTCCTGTGGAAGACATCAAACTTAGTATTTTGTGGTGGTGGAAAATTCACTAGTTGTAGTCGAACTAGTTCATTGTACTGCAGGGTACATACATACATACATACATACATACAAACATACATACATACATACATACATACATACATACATACATAAATACATACATACATACATACATACATACATACATACATACATACATACATACATACATACATACATACATACATACATACATACATACATACATACATACATACATACATACATACATACATACATACATACATACATACATACATACATACATACATACATACATACATACATACATACATACATACATACATACATACATACATACATACATACATACATACATACATACATACATACATACATACATACATACATACATACATACATATGTATATTTCTTTCAAAAAATTTAAAACTTACAACATTTTCGTTTTCTTTGATTTGTTTACATATTCATTAATCAACCATATGTTGTGAACATATGTTTGATATTTTTTACTGGGGAAAAAATATTCAGTTAAATTTAAAAATTCTCCATCAACGAACTGTCATTTCTATCGCTCTCTTACTCTCTCTTTGCAAGTTTTCAAAAGTACGCGAACGGAATCCAGTAACAATTGTTACAAATTATTACAAATTATCGAGTACGCGAACAGACCTAATTTTTGTATTTTCTGCGCCATTAAATGCAAAGGTATACTTTCAGCATTACATTTCGTCAGAAATGTGCCATGTGGTTATTTTAAGCACTACATTGTGGTTATCTAAGAGACATTTTTAAACCATTTAATTTATTTAGAATTTATTTTCTACTACTGATTAGAATGGTGAAATGTAGTGACCGTTTAGACAAAATATCGACCACTTTATTTACCACAGGTAACTAGTTAGTTGGAAATGCGGTAATATAACTAGTGAAAGGTGCAAATTAGCACTTTTCGTATTGTAGGGTACATATGTACGTACATACAGAAAATTTTTCAACATTCAACAATAACAAATCCAAAACACATTCAGCACTTTGTATAAAGTAAAATACCGCAGCGAAGAAGTACAGCAAAAGCACAAAGAAAAATATAAGTGCTGAATGTTGCAAGCAGTAATGATTGTTTGAAATTAATCGCTGTGACTGACTACGTTAGCAGAAAACATTTCCCTGTACCACTGCAGCTAATGAGTTTGTTTTCGTTTTTTTGGCTTTACTTTCTGCTTTGGATACAATTGCTGAAAAACTTTAAGCAAATCTGATATGTTGTGCTTTTGCTAATTTTAAGCAAGCAATACAAACCTTGGTCAAAAGTCCGATAAATATATCGCAATATTCGAAATATAACAGAACGAAGTCATCTTTTTTTAAATTGTTAGTCATATGGAAGTAATAAATACTGACTTAAAAATTTAGTTTTTACCTCTGTTAAATCTTGTTCCTTATTATGACAAATTGTGATTTAAAATTTAGCCGTGAAATATATGTGAAAGGTCGTGAGTAAGCTATTTTTTGAATTCATAGTTTTTTACGAAATTAAGGTTACGATACCTCATAAAAGGAATAAGATGTGTACATATGTATATCAGAGGTCTGATTTTTCTAATTTATTGGGGCATTTCAAGTGACCTAACATTTGAGTTTCATCCCGATCGGATGTTCAATGTTTGTTAATTTTTCAACAAGATCGGCCGAGAACCCTTAGAGTTACAGTGGGTCAAAGTTTGACATTTTTGCCGTACATGTGTCCTCTCGTCTATGTAACTTATTACCTATTCCCAGAAGAAATCTGGCAATGACTTACATATAAGGAGTCTAATAATGACTTTCTTTTAATTAAATATAGACGTACTTTATATTTGCTTATGTGAAGCAGTGGCGCAAGAAGTAGAACAATTTACTGATATACACGAAGTCTCTGGTTCGTATACGCAGAGAAAAATTATGGTTGTGGTTAGAATTATGGTTAAAGTTAAAACATATTATGATATATCAAAAAATATCAAGATAATTAAACTTTTTTTTAATTATTAATTTTTTTAACCATATTTTATGTATTTTTTTTATTTCTTTTAAATGTTATAATGTTGTCTACGATTATATTTTTAGATATTATTTTTTTTCACAATTATTTTAACACTTCGTTCGTTCAACACTTTATTTAATCCGATCTATTACAGATAAAACATACAACTGATATAAAAATGGCGATACCAAAATATTTTTAATAATAAACGTATTTTGCTTATATCTCATACCATTTAATGGTTGCTTGAAAGTTTAAATGGTTCTAAATTATATAATATGTTTACATAGTTATCATTATTTATTTGTTGTAAAAATAATTATTTTTCAGAGAATCATTCTCAAGTTTATAATTGTCATAAATATATAAATGTTTACAGTAACTAAAATATTGATGAAATTCAATAAAAATAACAATTGTTTGGTTATGACAACAAAATATTGTTGGAAAAAACATAGAATAGTTGTCCTAACCATGCCGAACCATGTTTTTTCTACGTGTATTCGCGCTGGCTTTTTATAATTTAAAAAAACAAAACTTTTTTCCTCTTGGAAAAAAGGGCTCTTTTTATTTATTTTTTTGTCATCTTGGATCTTTTCCTTGAATAGATTTTTAGTCGCTTATTGAGATGTGAGTGGGATATCTATCAAAATCTATGTTTTGTAATTTAAGACAGATTTTTTCAGTTTTTTGCATATGCCCTGTTTTTTTAACGGTGATGCCATTGGAGGAGTACTTACCACACTCGCTTACAAATAGGGAGTAAGTACTTACTACTATCGTGTGCAAAGAAGGAGTTAAGTAATTTTGATTTTAAGTAAGTGTCTACTATTAGTTTTCACAAAAACAATTTTCTTGTAAAAACAAAATTTTAAAACAATATGTCAAGTAAGTAAAGAGTAAGTACTTACATATTATATTATTTGTAAGTCTTTACTAGACTAGGTGTTATTACACGACATGCATTTTACATATGTACTGTAAAATTTTCCATCTGTAAAAGTTGTACACATCGTCTGATACATAAAAAACATTGCATGTGTAAAATACATGTGGAAATACTTATGTACATTAGAGGGATCCAAAAAATATAGATTTTGCTCAGATGGGTCCTATGTTGTTCATTAGTATCTAAAACTAACTGGTGTAATATTTTTTTATATCACTTCTGCATGCAAAACGAAGACCAAACAATGCAAAAAAATGCATAATTTTTTGAATAAATGGCTTGGGAAATTGTCAATAACTTAATGTTTTATACCTCGTTGGATAGGTAAATTTCTCTAGATGATAAGATTTGGACGAAATGTTAAGAAAAGTTAATTTTAATGGCACAATTTTTGAACAATCGCTTCAATCAATCGATTTCCGGCACCAGTAAGTTTTATGCAAAATGAGGCCCATTTGAACAAAATCTATATTTTTTGGACACCTCTAATGTTTACTTTTTCGATTAGAGCGTGCTCTATTTTGTTCTGACAAACATAAACAAAACAGCTATTTTGTGTTGAAATAAAATTGTTAAAAAAAAATAAATTAAAGAAAATTAATAAAGAACATGAACAAGTAAGTATTTTTCGATTTTTAATAAACTAATTTATAATTTTTAACCTTTACACATTAAAAAGTCAGCTGTTCTTTACATGAATGGGTTATGTCTTACGGAAAAAATAGGCAGATGTGATAGAAAGAATTTCGAATTACATATGGATGAAGAAAGTAACAGTAAACAAGTAAGAGTGTTATATTCGCCTATGCTGAATCTTATATACCCACTATCAAATCACTGCCATATACATAAATAAATTTAGATATTTTGATTATTTTATTATTATATATCGATATTAATGAGAACATCAGGGTAATATTTGAAATATGTCTATTAATGGGGGTTTAACTATTGACAGTGCTCTTTCGAATTAAATATATTCATTTATATAGGGAGTATGGTTATTTATACATATATGTACCAATTCTCATAAAAGTCGGTAGGAAGATTTCAATTCCTTATTTATTTCACTAGGTCCACATTAGGCGTTTTCGCGTCAAAGCATTTCGTGCTTTTCATACCTTCTTTGCATCCTAAGCATCAAGTTACATGCTACGCTTCTTAAGCGTAAATTTTTTGCTTTATTTATAAAGAACGTCGCGTTTTTTTTTATTTTTTATTTATATTTTCACATTTTAACTCGTTTTAGTATATTAAAATTGATAAATACATATTAAAAAATAATATTAATTGTCAAAATCAGCTGACATATTCGTGCGCCGCTTATGACACTTGCAAAAGTAGAAAGTAGATCTAATTTAAGCATTCTACGCGTCAAGGCATCCTACGCTTTTGTGTTTGTAACTAGTAGCACACAACAACATTGATTCTATTTTTTTGACAGCCGCGTAGAATGCGAAGAAGTGTAGTACCTACGCGTGGTGTGGACCTCCAGCTTTAACTCAAATGTACGCAGCAAAAAAAAAATGGGAGCAAAACTGAAAAGTTTCGTGCAAAACATTTTCGCAAACGTTTCCTGATTGTTTTGCTCATGACAAAAGCATTTTTGAGTAGTATTAAAAGAAGACTTGTAAAGTTTTTAGTTTTTTCTAGAGGCGTATGTATGTGAAATACAGTTGTAATAAAAACAAAAACTAAATAAAAACCATAAAAAATGAGATGAAATCAAACATAAAGTACGTTTTCTTCATAAGTGAGTGCAATGAAAATTTGTGTTAAAAAAGAATTCGTTAAAAAAAGTGAAAACATTAGTGCAAAAAAGAAATATGCATTAAAAAAAGCAAATATACAAAAGTTGAATATTATTTTTATGAAAAAATACTTTGTTGATAAGAAAAAATATAAATATATTTGCAATAAGCTTTTTTGTTGGCTACAACTTTATGCAGGAAAATGGGTAAACCAACCTATAGTCAAAAATTTAGAAAAGAGTGGAAGACAAACCCCCAATTGAGGGATTGGATTAGTGAATCTGACAATGCATCAAAGGCTTTTTGTCGCTATTGCAATTGTAATTTGCAATGTAAATTCTCGGATTTAATTGCTCGTGCATATACAAATAAGCATAAGACAGCTAAAGGTGGCTTTGTACAACAAAATAAAATTCCCTTTCAATTATCAAACCATAAAGTTCAAATGAATGAAGCTGCATTATCAATGTATTTTTGTCAACACGGACCTATAGCTCCTGTAGATCATTTGACGTCGCTTTTAAAGAACCAGTTTGGCCAGTACGTCTGTCAACAAATTCGATTACATAGAACCAAGTGTTCCAAAATTGTTAAAAATGTTTTGTCAATACACTTTAAGGAAGCTGTAAGTGGTGACTTACATTTTAGTCTCCTTTTAGTCGAATCGACTCATATTGAAATAGTTAAATTACTAAGTAAGTTTATTGTTGAATTTTTAGGAAAGGCTTTATTTTATCTAACATGTATTTTTACAGGTATTGCAATTATATAATATATATAGTGTGAATCGTCAAAAAATTGTGTCAACTTTAGAGCTTGTTGAACTCCCTGGGTCGGACTCAGAATCGGACTTTCAATGTTTGAGAAATGTTCTGAAAATGTTTCACCTAGATATGAAGAAATTGCTTGGAATTGGCACAGATAATGCGAACGTGATGGTTGGGCGTAATAAAAGTGTATATGCAGAACTCAAAAACGAGAATCCTCATTTAATATAAATATGATGCGTATGTCATTCTGTACAACTTGCCATAAACCACGCTTGTGCAACTCTTCCCAGAAACCTTGAGTTTTTAGTTCAGGAAATCTACAACTGGTTTTCCAAAAGTTCTGCTAGAAAGATGCCATACAAAAACTTATTCAACGCTATTAACGACGACAAGATAAGTTCTAAGTAAACATTTTTTTTATATTCTTAAAACTATTTATATATTTATGTATATAGGAACCATTAAATATAACCCGTATATGTGATACCCGATGGCTCTCTATAAATGTCGCAGTCAAAAGAATTCTTAACCAATGGTTAGAGTTTGAAACACATTTTGGTATTGCTCTTCTCTCAAAAAGATGTTATTCAGCTGAAACACTTCATAAAATGTATAAGGATCCTGTAAATTTGATATACCTTTCATTTTTGAATCCAATTCATTCCGACATAAATGTTGTTAACATGAGTTTCCAAAGTAATAATTCGGACCCAACTAAGCGCATTAATGACTTAAACATAGCAATAAATTCATTAAAAAACAAGTAAGAGTGCTATATTCGGCTGTGCCGAATCTTATATACCCTTCACCATAGTGTATTTAAAAATTAATTTTCCCGACTATATCATTATTATAGCAATAGCAAAACATAATGAACAACAACAACGCTAAACGAAACAAGTTAGAGTGCTATATTCGGCTGAGCCGAATTTTAATACCCTCCACCAGCTACATTTATATTAATACTTTTTTAATTGATCAAATATTTGTAGAAATAAGTTTTCTCATGTCTTAAATAGAAAAAACCCCAAGATTTAATTAGCTTAAATCTGTTACAATTTCAAAATTCTGTATCTATATCATTATTTAGTAATGAATATTGTGCATTAAGGTGCATGGACCGATCGGAAAAAAATTTCATAGTAATATTTCTGTATGTGAGAGCAATACTTGTACCAAATTTTATATGGATGTCTTAATTTAGCAATGAGTTATGTGAGTTTAAGTGTTTTCGGGAGGGGACTTTGTATGGGAGCTATGACCAATTATGGACCGATCGGAAAAAACATTCACAGTAATATTTCTGTGCATATGAGCAATACTTATTCCAAATTTTATATGGATATCTTAATTTAGTAATGAGTTATGCGCGTTTAAGTGATTTTCGGGAAGGGACCTTGTATGGGAGCTATGAAATGATCCAGAAAATTTTTTCTCTCAATGAATTCTATTGACATAAAATTTTAAGATGTAAAATTTTGTGAAGATATCAGCATTCTGACGGAAGTTATTAACAAAAAACTCATTTTCCGGGAATATATACTTTTGTATGGGAGGTATATGAAATTATGGACCAATTCTGGCAATTTTCAGCAGGAATCAAGATCTTGTGTAGAAACGAATGTATGATGACTTTTATGAAATTATCTTGCATAGTTTTCGAGAAAATTACATCAGAATGTATAAAAAATGCTTATTTTTTTGGAGTTGTTTTAAAATTTGATTCATAACTTTTCCCGATGTGAACCGATTTGGCGCATTTTCAATACCAAACTATACCTGATAATAGTTAAAATTTTTTTGCCGAATTTTGTTAATTTCCATTGCTTCGTTTTAACGTGAGCGTGTTTTACACAGACGGACGGACATAGCTAAATCGACTCAGAATTTCATAAGGACCCAGAATATATATACTTTGTTGGGTCTCAGATGAATATTTCTTGGTGTTACACACGGAATGACAAACTTATATATACCCTCTATCACCACTGATGGTGGTGGAGGGTATAATAAACACACAAAAAACAAAATACACAAGGCAGTAAAATTAACGGACATCCAAACATACGAAACGAAATACACAAAAAAACAAAAACAATCCTGCCAGCAATTTTGTAGTCGACTACGAGAAAAATTCACTTCTAGTTTACTTTTACAGACTGACTACAAGCTAACTATAATGTAATGCAGAAGTGCCTCAAAATTATCTGGAGAGAATTAATTGTATTTCAACATGTTTTCTCTTGTTTCTCTATTATTATGATTTTATTTTTTAACTTTAGTAGACTGACTATAAACGAACAACAATGTTATGCAGAAATGTTCCAAAATTTGGTATTTATTAACGTAAACAACCGACTTTTAAAGACTAGCTACAATCTAACTATCATATAATGCGGGAGTACCCCAAATGTATCTGGAGAGCATTTTGTTTCGACATGTTTTCTCATGTTTCTTTATTATTTGGAATTTTGTTTTACATTTTTGTCATTTTCTTGTATACGTTGTGAAATTAGAGTCAGTAAATTGGAAAAATTAATGATAAAAGGTTAAATATTTCAAAACTCGGTCCCTAAATTCTGCTGATTAATACTGCAAATATAATATACTAACAGTTAACATTACACATAAAATTTTAAAATTTATTTTAGATTTGGATCAATGAGAATCATGGAAATAATGAACAAATCATTCATAATTTTATGGATACCGGTGTTATTATTAGTTCCCCTGCAGAAAACTGATGTCTATTAATTTTAACGAACTAATATCATAACTTGTATTAAAGCGAAATGTAATTTAGATAACTAGTAGTTAAATTTTAAATATATTTAATTGAAATGTAATTAATAAATACAGTAGGGAATACAAAAGAAAACTATTACTTGACTTTTCTGCAACTAACTTTAAGTTAGTTAATAAAGAGTTACCTTTAAGCTAATTTTTTAGTAACTAACTTTAAGCTAGTTGAAAAGTCATGCAGAGTCGGACAATTGACTACTGCGTAGGACATCGCCATGTTAAAATAGTCAGTTGGCTCCATTAAAAATAATCTAAGAATCAACCATAACTAGTTGATGAAAAAGTCGGCTTTTAATGCATTTAAAGTTAGATGAGTTGCTGGCAGGGATAATACATAACGCACTGAACCCAACAGACATCCAAACATACGAAATTGAATGCACCAAGAAACAAAAACAATATACACAAGGCAATGAAACACACAGCCATCCAAACATACGAAACGAAATACTCAAAGAAAAACAAAATACACAACGCAATGGAACCAACAGACATCCAAACATACGAAACTGAATACACTAAGAAACAAAAACAATATACACAAGGCAAGGAAACACACAGCCATCCAAACATACTAAACGAAATACTCAAAAAAAAAAAAAAAAAAAAATACACAACGCAATGAAATACACAGCCATCCAAACATACGAAACTGAATACACCAAAAAACAGCGTTTAAATATGCAGCACTAGCACCACCTCTCTTGTATATGACTATAAAATATCACTTTGCTACTAAAAATTGCAGTCATATATATTCGTATTAATATAAAAATTGCAACTCGTGTTTGCAATTTCTAGTAGCAGGCAGACATAATTGCAGGTCAACACAAATATATTTTTGTGCTTTAGCAGCGCACACTCAAATTTGTTAAACTAATATGGCGAGTATTGATGTTATTTTTGTTTGCGTTTAGTTTTTCCTAGCAGCAATGTAACTTTATTTTGGTTTTGCTACTGCCAGTTGTAGTTTTATTTATTATTTTTTGGCAATATTGATGCTGGAATTTGTAAATAAACATATGTAGGTATGTATGTAAGTACACTCACAGTTTTATGACATTTCATGAGCTTAAATTCAATATTACACTTCACATTTGTACGCATGTATGTATGTATGTATGTATGTATGTATGTATGTATGTATGTATGTATGTATGTATGTATGTATGTATGTATGTATGTATGTATGTATGTATGTATGTATGTATGTATGTATGTATGTATGTATGTATGTATGTATGTATGTATGTATGTATGTATGTATGTATGTATGTATGTATGTATGTATGTATGTATATATGTATATATGTATATTTATTATCATCCATATATCGATGATATTCGACCTATAATATCCTGTACTGATTGACATATTAATTATTAAAATATAGTTTAAAAATTCTCATAGTTTCTGTATATATAATACAGAAAATACTACCTTGATATTTGTTTGTTTTTTTTCCTTAATGTTTTACAAAATAATATTAACTACATTTCTTAAAAAAAATATATAATAATCTTCCACATTTTAGCAGTGTGATTTGAATAATTTGTAAAGTAAGCTCATTAGAATTCAACAAAAACAAGTAAGAAATTATAGTCGGGCGGGGCCGACCATATGATACCCTACACCAGTTATGAATATTAAATGTGATTTATTTTTCATAATAAAGCATTTATCTTCAATATTCCCTTGTTCCGATACATTTATTTATTTATTTATTTATTTATTTATTTATTTTATTTATTTATTTTATTAAACAATTCTGTAATAGAAAAGCCTTCATGGCCAATAAAATATTACAATTGATAACATATGAGTAACTTTAATAGTAACCCTTAAATTTCTATGTACATAGTTACATATATATATATAAATTCTATATTAATACATATGAATATAAACAATAAATTCTTAAAACTAATGTTTTATTACTAAACAGCCTCAAATTTGCAACAAAAAACTTATTAAAAAAAAAAAAAAAAATTAAGTGAACATAGGTCTATGTCAATAATGGATCATCAAATATCAAATCAATTTTGGTTCCGATTAAAATATTCTGTTAATCTTTTTCGATAAATGTTATGTGAAAGAGAAAACACTCGTAATTCATTCGGTAAATGATTCCAATTACGTGCAATTGTAATGAGAAAGGATCTTTCAAAAATCGAGTTATTTATTCTAGGAATAAAAATCTGCACATTCCTAGTTGAATTTATAAAATTAAATATCTCACGTAAAAATTTTGGCGTAGCATTTTTAATAATTCTATAAAATGTTAATAAATATCTCAAAGTTACAAAATTCTTAAAGGAACACATTAGAAAACGCTCGACATATGGTGATATATGATTGTAATTTTGCTGATCATTCCGAAACTGATTAATATTCAGATTATAGAGTCTAATACCAAAAACAAAACGTACTATTTTGTGTATTAAAAGTCTAACTTTTGCAATATTTCTAGAGGTTGTACTTAAAAATATTACTAATCCATATGAAATTTGTGACATCAGTAAAGCATGAGCTACCCTATTTCTGACGTGAAACGGCATGTAAATATTAAGACTATACAGTCGGCGGAGAGTAAAACAAACCTTTTTATATACACAATCTATATGATATGAAAAGTCAAGTCTATCATCCAATATAATTCCCAATATCTTAAGTTTATCAACAATTTCAATTTCTCTTTGGCCCATATGTATCATTGAACTATCAAGATTCAAAGAACCAAATTTCATTATCCTCGTCTTATTTACATTTAGTATAAAGAAATTGGAAATCATCCACGAATTAACCGTATCCAACACCACATTAACCCTACTTTGCAAAATCTGCCCTGAACTATTACCATGAATAAGTAATTGAATATCGTCAGCAAAAGCATATACACAACAAGTCTCAGATTCAATCACATTAAACAAACTATTCAAATACATAGAAAACAATAACGGTCCCAACACGGATCCTTGAGCAACGCCTGATTTTACTTCCCTTTGATGTGACTTACGACCACCGAAAGATACAAATTGACTTCTATCAGTCAAGTAGGAGTAGATAAGTAAACACGATGTCCTAGAAAATCCAAATTCATTTTTCAGTTTCCTAACAAGATTTATGTGATTAATGCGGTCAAATGCTTTGGAGAGATCCAGCGATACTAATATGCTTGTCATTCCCTTATTCAAATTCTCTCTAACAGACTCAGTTATTCCCAATAAAGCAGATGAAGTATTACAATTACGACGGTAACCTGTTTGCCGATCATTTAATAAAGAGTTTTCCACAACATGATCCATAATTTGGCTCTTTATTACATGCTCAAATACTTTTGATAGTATAGGCAATAGACTAATTGGTCTCAGATTCTCCTTTTCATATGATGTACCAGTTTTTGGTATAGGGATGACTTTCGCCAGTTTCCAATTCTTAGGAAATGTTGAACTTGTCAGTATGGAATTAAATAAATGCAAGATGTAATCACCTATTAAGGGAAAAATTATTCTTAAAAATTTTAGTTGTAAATCATCTACACCACAAGCATTAGACTTGATTTTATTGAATGCCACATGCATTTCAAATGAATCAATACATCTAAATGAAAATCCATGAATGCTGTCAAAGTTTATGTCATCAAATAATTCTTCCGAATTATGGTTTAAGCCCTCTAAGAAGTAGTTATTTGCCTCATCAACATCCAATTCCCCACCTACCGAGTCAACATTATCACAATTTGCCACCCTTAAATAATTCCACATTTCCTTAGTATTTGCATTTTCAAACAATCTATGAAAATAGCCTTTTTTTATTCTGCGAATTGTCCTTTTGGCCCTATTTCTATATTTACAGAATATCCTCCATTTTGAAGGAGTGGGATCTGCAATATAACCTTTGTATGCTATATCTCTAAGTGATCGTGAATATATTATGTCTCGAGACGTTATCCATTCTACTTATTTTGAACCGTGATATAGGTACAAAGGATAACATCTTTGAGATCAGAGAATCAAGCATACACGTCTTTAGATCAATATCAGTCGTAGTATAGAAATTAGAAAAGTCTTCCTCTAATACACACAAAGCCAAATCGTTGACATTAACCAAAGAGAAATTCCGATATTCAATAAATTTACTTAAATTGTTATCAGAAGATACTTGTAACCTAAATGAGGCATAAATAAAGGCGTGGTGAGATGATAGAAACGGACATTGCATTTGGCCTTTCGTGTTCAGATGAAGTTGGCCATTAAAAAGAAAATAATCTAAAAGAGTCGTAGTGTTGTGTCGTACATCAATATGTGTTGGAACTGAATTGTGTAGAATAGAAAGATTCATGCGATTGCATACAGATCGAAATCTTCCAGCTTTTAAAGGATCAAACAGATCATTATTGAAATCTCCAACTATAATTATATTATTGTATCTTTCAAATAGGTCACTGACAGTAGATTCAAATATATCTGTATTCCCGTTTGGCAAGTAGACAACCCCTACTAGAATTACACTTGTATCTACAGATATCTCAATAAAAAGAATCTCACATTCTTTATAGTGTGAATGTGTAAAAACTTTCCTATATACAATAGACTTCGAAATATAAAGTCCAACTCCCCCAGCTCCACCATCATCCCGAGGTCTATCATTTCGGCAGAAAGTATAACCATCAATAGCAACCGCGCCATTTGGTACTTCCGGCTTGAGCCAGGTCTCCGATACACCGACAATATCAAAGGATGTACCCTGTATCAAATCTCTGAATTCATCATATTTAGTAGAATATGGTGCCGGCTTAATACTTTGGCAATTACAGTGGCCTATTTTTAAGCCAGACTTACCAACAATAGGACCCAAATTCAAATTACCGGATGTCATAAGTTAACGTTACAAATTGAGGCAGTAGTACTAAAACAAATCTTACAACTAAAATATTTAACATAATTTCTAATTTATTAATTACAAACTCAAACTTCAACTTTTTAACAATAATTAACTAAATAAGTTCAGTCAATAATTAATATTTCATATAAAACCAAAATTAACACAAAAAATGTTTAAGGCAGTTCTAAAAAATTTAGTTTTTCTATTCTAAAATGTATAATGCATTTAAGTGTATTATTCCCTAAAATGACTGCAGTAGGTATAAAAAGGGTTAAAATTTATTTTGTTTACTCAAATTGGTTGATAAAAGAAATACAAAATAAAATTACCCTTTTTCTTTGCATTTTACATTAATTATTTATATTAAACATATATTTTTTGTTTTTAGTTATTTATACATATTAAAAAAAAATGCAGTCAAAGTGTATTAATTTTTTTTCAAACGCAAAAGCAACGTATCAAACAGGGAATTTTTAACAGCAAATTTGCTTTTAAGAAAGAACAACATGCAATTTGACAGATCAGATGCTGTATAACAAAAGCCATTGGCTGTGGTTGTTGTAGATGTTTGTTGTACAAAAAGTACTTTCGCCAATTTATAAATACACTTTGAATGCAGCAATTTACAGAATATCAAGAACACGTGGTAAAATGAAATTAAAATGAGAATCAGAAATAACATAAAATATTAATGATAATACATAATTGAGAAATTTAAGAATAGAAAACATAAAGAAATTAAGATTAAGTAAACAAGGTATTAGTAGCTCTATTACAACAATACAATTTTTATAAATGTGATATGTTATTGTCAATGTTTACCAGTTGCTTTAATATTATTTTCGCCTTAGGTTAGCTTTTGCAACAACAAACAAAAACAACATAGATAAAATTAACAGCTGTTTTTCATTATTACCTTGCTTAATGTGTTTTATATTTTAATAAAAGAAGAAGAACACAATTTTATATAATAGGATAAAAATAAGACAATAAAAAATTTATGGAAATTATATTTTTAAGAAATTTTGGAATTTCTCCGTTATGTTAAATATATCCAATGTCTCTTCGGATTCATCATTAGTTTTTATTACTGCTCGCGGGACATCACCATTTCGAAACCTGAATCCAGAAATTTGTTTATTTCTTTTTAAACGACGGCATAAATAACACAGCTTGTTGGCCATGGGTGTGAGATGGTCGTTTAAGTAAACTCTTTCCTCAAGATCAGCACCTTCTTCATTTTCCCCTTGTTGTAATAGGTCTTTTAACATTAAGTTTCGAGTACTATAGTATTTTTTCATTAAGCTATCTCGGGTAGAAATAGAATTGAACTTTATTAGCACTTCTGAATTATTCTTAATGGGTGCATACTGTATATCATTTTCAGCGAAGGGGATGGCGTACACCTTCGCTAAAGACAGAATCATTATTTTTAGGTTGGGCGAAGCAGCTGGCAGTCCTGAAACTATAATGTCTGGGCGGTTGAAGCGTTTCATTAATAAATTTTGCGACTTTTCAAGTTCCATAAATCTGCTTGTGCTGGACTTGTCAATCTGCTTCACAAACTCATAGCAGTGGTTGATGTCAGATTTAACTTTATTCATTTCTGCTACAAAATCTTCTTTTATCTTAGACACTAGCTCACCAAACTTAATTTCCAGATCTTTAGCAGCTTGATATACATATGCGATCCTCGGTTGACTTACAATGGGCTTCTAGTTTTTTATCGATGTTCTCATTAATTTCTTCAATACCTTTGCAAAGTTGTGCAGCAAAAGTGTCCGGATTTGCTTTAGGTGGCATTTTAATTATTATTTACTTTTTGAGTATTTTTGGTTTTCTTTTTTTTTTTAATTTGCTTTTTACTTCTTTTCTTTTTTGACAGTTTTAAAGACACAAATTAGCACGTGTTGAAAGTAAATTTAAAAATTAATTTTTCTTAACAAAATTTATGTGCAAACACTTTCCTTTAAATTTTTATTGATATTTTTAGGATTTAAAACATATTTTTAACACTTTTGGAGTTAATATCAATTTTAGTTTTATATTTATTCAATTATTGACCGACACGATTTTTTCTTTTACTTCTCCATGGCAGGGTTACCAGGTTCTGCCAAGCAATTTATGGATGAAAAACTAATTTTCTGAAAGAGGCTTTATATGGGGGCTAGGGGCAAATATGGACCAAGCCCGATAAAATTTTGTGAATATATTTATATTGACATAATATTTTATTGTGCTGAATTTCATCGCGATATTTGTGTTTATAAGCTAATTTGGGACATTCAAGTAATTTTCTGAAGGGGACTTGTATGGGAGCTAGGGTCAAATGTGGCCCGATCTTATGAATTTAGATAGATAGATAGATAGATAGATAGATAGATAGATAGATAGATAGATAGATTAGATTAGATAGAAGATAGCTAGCCCGTAGATCGCCGCTAGATCGATCGCTCGCTGATGATAGATAGCTGATCGATCGATAGATAGATCGTAGCTAGTTCGCTATCGCTCGATGATCGCTTAGTGATAGCTAGCTAGATAGCTCGATAGATCGCTCGTGCTCGTCCTCGCTCGCTCGCTAGCTAGCTCGCTCGCTCGCTCGCTCGCTCGATCGCTCGTCGCTGCTCGCTCGCTCGCTCGCTCGTAGCTCGCTCGCTCGCTCGCTAGCTCGCTCGCTCGCTCGATGCTCGCTCGCTCGTCGATCTAGCTCTGCCGCTGCTAGCTCGCTCGCTCGCTCGCTAGCTGCTCGCTCGTCGCTTCTCTCCTTAGCTAGCTCGCTCGATCGCTAGCTGCTCGTCTCGCTAGATCGTCGTATCGCTCGCTCGCTCTCTCTCTCTCTCTCGCTCGCTCCTCGCTCGCTCGCTCGCTCGCTCGCTCTCTCTCGCTCCTCTCGCTCGCTCGCTCGCTCGCTCGCTCGCTCGCTCGCTCGCTCGCTCGCTCGCTCGCTGCTCGCTCGCTCGCTCGCTGCTCGCTCGCTCGCTCGCTCGCTCGCTCGCTCGCTCGCTCGCTCGCTCGCTCGCTCCTCGCTCGCTCGCTCGCTCGCTCGCTCGCTCGCTCGCTCGCTCTCTCGCTCGCTCGCTCGCTCGCTCGCTCGCTCGCTCGCTCGCTCGCTCCTCGCTCGCTCGCTCGCTCGCTCGCTCGCTCGCTCGCTCGCTCGCTCGCTCGCTCGCTCGCTCGCCGCTCGCTATCTCGCTCGCTCGCTCGCTCTCGCTCGCTCGCTCGCTCGCTCTCTCGCTTCGCTCGCTCGCCGCCCCCCCGTCGCCTCTTCCTCCCCTCGCTTTCTCTCTCTCTCTCCCCCGTTCGCCTGCTCTCTTTGGTTCTGCCGAATCTTAAATACCCTCCACCCGCAAACTACTTTATATTATACCCTCCACCACCATCAGTGGTGATAGAGGATATATATAACTTTGTCATTCCGTGTGTACCACCAAGAAATATTCATCTGAGACCCAACAAAGTATATATATTCTGGGTTCTTATGAAATTCTGAGTCGATTTAGCTATGTCCGTCTGTCCGTCCGTCCGTCTGTCTGTCTGTGTAAAACACGCTCACGTTAAAACGAAGCAATATAATTTAACCAAATTCCCCCAAAATATTCACTATTATCCGGTACAGTTTGGAATTGAAAATGAGCAAAATCGGTTCACATCGGGAAAAGTTATGAATCAAAATTTAAAACAACTCCGAAAAAAATAAGCATTTTTTACACATTCTGATGTAATTTTCTCGAAAACTATGCAAGATAATTTCATGAAAGTCATCATACGTTCGTTTCTACACAAGATATTGATTCCTGCTGAAAATTGCCAGAATCGCTCGATAATTTCATATACCTCCCATACAAAAGTACATATTCCCGGAAAATGAGTTTTTTGTTAATAACTTCCGTTAGAATGTTGATATCTTCACAAAATTTTACAAATTAAAATCTTATGTCAATAGAATTCATTGGGAGAAAACATTTTTTGGATCGGTCCATAATTGGTCATAGCTCCCATACAGGGTCCCCTCCCGAAAATCACTTAAAAGCACATAACTCATTACTAAATTAAGATATCCATATAAAATTTGGAATAAGTATTGCTCTCATATACAGAAATATTTGTATGCAATTTTTTTGCGATCGGTCCATAACTGGTCATAGCTCCCATACAAGGACCCTTAACGAAGCTCACTTAAACGCGCATAACTCATTACTAAATTAAGATATCCATATAAAATATTGAATAGGTATTGCTAATATGCACAGAAATATTACTATGAAAATCACTTAAACGCACATAACTCATTACTAAATTAAGATATGCATATAAAGTTTGGTACAAGTATCGCTCATATGCACAGAAATATTACTATGAAATTTTTTTCCAATCGGTCCATAATTGGTCATCCCCTCCTGAAAATCACTTAAACACACATAACTTATTACTAAATCAAGATATCCATATAAAATTTGGTATAATTATTGCTTACATATACAGAAATACTACTACGAAATTTTTTTCCGATCGGTTCATAATTGGTCATAGCTCCCATACAAGGTCCCCTCCCGAAAATCACTTAAACACACATAACTCATTACTAAATTAATATATCCATATAAAGTTTGGTACAAGTATAGCTCTCACATATAGAAATATTACTACGAATTTTTTTTCCGATCGGTCCATAATTGGTCACAGCTCCCATACAAGGTCACCTCTCGAAAATCACTTAAATGCACAATATTCATTGCCAAATAATGATATAGATACAGAATTTTGAAATTTTTTCTTTATATACATAATTGGTCCTAGGTCCTTTTACGAAAATCTCTTAAACGCACATTACTCATTACCAAATAAAGCTATTGATACAAAATTTGGCACAAATATAAGTTTGTTATACAAAAATTCTATTTCAAGATTTTTTCATGATCGGTCTATAACATGGGTGCGGTCGGTCCCATGCAAGTGTCCCTTCAGAAAATCACTTGAACACACATTACTTATTACTAAATTACGATATAGATACAAAATTTGAGTGAAATATAGTTTTTATGTGCAGAAATTTTGCTTAAAGAATATTTTACGATCGGTCTATAATTGGTCATATCTCCCATACTAGGTCCTGCCCCTAAAAACAATTTGTGTAGAACAAAATTATATATATGTATTTTGAAAATCCTTAAATCTTTCACACACATGCATACATGCACATTATTAAATATCGTTAAAGCATATCGAAGGGCGCTATACAAATATAAAAGAAAATGGGGTTTGTAATGTTCAACAAATCTAGGAATTGTAACAGATTTAAGCTGTTTAAATCTTGATGTTTTTCTATTTAAGACATGAGAAAACTTATTTCTAAAAATATTTGATCAATTAAAAAACTATTAATATAAAAGTAGCTGGTGGAGGGTATTTAAGATTCGGCTAAGCCGAATATAGCACTCTAACTTGTTAAAACCCAATATAAATATGTTATAAATGGTTAAAGTTATAGGGCCGAATTAATAATTTATACCAAAGAAATAAATTTTACTTAAGTATAAAAATACTAAAGTACTTTATTTCCCTTATGGAGAACTGTAAAACTCGGCAAATGTTTTGTTTCCTGTAATTAAGATACTATTTATCATTTTGTAACTTCTTTATGCATGTATGTATGTAACTAATTTTGATTAGGCCCAGAAACATTTGTATGAAGTGATTTTCAGATAACGACCGATTATTCTTCGACCTATTATGTGCCGATCCTGCCGATAATTTATATGGGAACTATGACCCATAATGGACCAATTCGAATAAAAATAATCAAAATGATTTATCTGTACACAGAACGTATATATATATATATATATATATATATATATATATATATATATATATATATATATATATATATATATATATATATATATATATATATATATATATATATATATATATATATATATATATACTACCTATATTCAGTGTGCTTTGCTACCCTGAAAGGAATATGTATAAATAAATACCAGATTTATTATATGATACATATGAAAGATGTCAAGCAAATTATTGCAAGTTCGCCAGTTTCCATCTATCGCCAATTTCTATCTATCTACAAAAAATTTGAATAATATAAAAGTTTCCAAGATGAACGAAATTTTGTATTTAATTCATATATGTTATGCCAAGCCACCCATTGAAAGTCCGCCCGTTATGCTCTAAAGGTTAACATGAATTTCAAAGTTCTCTATGTAAAATTTGAAGATTCTAGCTCTAATAGTTTCTCAGATATACCAATTTTTCTATTTGATTCATGTGGGGGCTTCAAGGCCCCCCAGATGAAAGCCCGCTTTTTTTTCCTCCAAAAAGTTCAGATGAATATTTAAGTTCTTCGTGCGAAATTTGAAGAATTTAGTTCCATTAGTTTTCCAGATAAACGAATTTTTGTCTTTAATTAATATGGGAGGTTTTTCGTTGTTCGTGCAAAATTTGAAGATTCTAACTGTAATAGTTTCCAAGATAAGCGTATTTTTGTATTTAATTTATATGGGGGGTGCCACGCCCCCTAATGAAAGTCCGCCTACTTTTTGTCCTAAATAATTATTGTTGTTGCTCCGACAAAATTTGAGGACTCTAACTGTTATATTATCTAAAATATACGGATTTAATATTTTCTTAATATTGGCGTGGCTCCTCGCCCACTTGGAATTTCAAAATAAAAAGTACCCTATTACCTATTCCAGAGATACAGGAATACCCTGTGAAAATTTGAATAAAATCGGTTCAGCCGTTTAGTAGCCTATAACGTTCAAACATACAAACAAACACACATTCATTTTTATATATAGATAAGAATATACCATTTTTTGTAATTACTTCACGTGAGAGGCACCAAAATTGGGGACTCTAGCTCTTGTTTTCTAGATATACAGATTTTAATAATTAGATTTTTGTATTTACTTCATATGGGAGGTGGCACGCCCGCTTTTGCTGAACTCCCTATTTTTGTCCAAAATATTTGTATTTAAACAAAAGTTACTTGTACAAAATTTGGGGACTCTATACGTGGGACCTCGCTCATTTGAAATTTCAACATAAAAAGCAACTATAACTCCTTCCAGACATACAGGAAGATATTGTGAAAATTTCAAGAAAATCAGTTTAGCCGTTTAAACTGATTAAATAAAAAACCCACTTAACGATTTTGAAAATTCTAACTATAATAGTTTTCCAGATTAACAATATGTTAGATATGAGAGATGCCAAGCAAATTATTGCCAGTTCGCCAATTTCTATATATCTATGAAAAATTTGTATTTAATTCATATATGTGGTGCCAAGCCCCCCATTGAAAGTCCGCCCGTTATTCTCTAAATGTTCACATGAATGTCAAAGTTCTTCATGTAAAATTTGAAGATTCTAGCTCTAATAGTTTCTCAGATATACCAATTTAATTCATGTGGGGGCTTCAAGCTCCCCGGATGAAAGTCCGCCTTTTTCCTCCAAAATATTCAGATGAATATTAAAATAATTTGTTCAAAATTTGAAGAATCTAGTTCTATTAGTTTCCCAGTTAAACGAAATTTTGTATTTAATTCATATGGGAGGTACCAAGTACCCCATTGGAAGTCCGCCCGTTATACTCTAAATGTTCAGATGAATGTCAAAGTTCTTCAAGTAAAATTTAAAGATTCTAGCTCTAATAGTTTCTCAGATATATGAATTTTTCTATTTTATTCATATGAGGGCTCCAAGCTCCCCCCAAATGAAAGTCCGCTCTTTTTTCCTTAAAAATGTTCAGATGAATATTAAAGTTCTTCGTGCAAAATTTTAAGAATTTAGTTCTATTAGTTTCCCAGATAAACGAATTTTTGTTTTTAATTAATATGGGAGGTGCCGCTCCCCTCGTGGGTAGTCCGCCAATTTATTACCCAAAATGTTTATATGGATGTTAAAGTTCTTCGTGCTAAATTTTAAGAATTGAGTTCTATTTATATGGGAGGTACCACGCCCCCTAATGCTAGTCCGCCTACTTTTTGTCCTAAATGATCATATTGACACTAACGTGGATCCGACAAAATTTGAGGACTCTAACTGTTATATTATCTAAAATATACGGATTTTATATTTTCTTAATGTGGGCGTGGCTCATCGCCCACTTGAAATTTCGAAATAAAAAGTAGCCTATTACCTATTCCATTAGTAGTCTATAACGTTCAAACATACAAACATACCAACAAACACACATTCATTTTTATGTTTTGTTTCCTGTAATTAAGATACTATTTATCATTTTGTAACTTCTTTATGTATGTATGTATGTAACTAATTTAGATTAAGCCCAGAAACATTTGTATTAAGTGATTTTCAGATAACGACCGATTATTCTTCGACCTATTATGTGCGGACCCTGCCGATAATTTATATGGGAACTATGACCAATAATGGACCAATTCGAAAAAAGTAACTATACACAGAACATACTCATGTCGAGTTTAATAATAAATTATGTGGCATTAAGTGGTTTTCAGAAGTGAACCTTATATGGGAGCTAGTTATGGACCGATGCTGAAAAAATTCCTTATATGGAATGTAAGCAATTATGGACCAATATGGAAAATTTTCCAATTGTGGACTGATCCGAATGATTTATATCTATATACAAAACATTTTCATCTCGAGTTCTACCATGCTAGCTTTATTAATAAATGAATTATGCGCATTTCAGTGATTTTCGGATGTGGACCTTATATGGAAGCTATGACCGATTATGGACCGATCCGGAACAAATTTCGTAGAGTAATTCATATACACACAAAACACATTCATGTCGAATTTTATCCCGATAGCTTTATTGAACTATGAATTATGCTCGTTTAAGTGATTTTCTGATGTGAACCTTATATGGGAGCTATAACCAATTATGGACCGATCCGGAAAATAATTCCGTAGAACGATTTATGTATATGCAAAACATATTCATGTCGAATTTTATCCCAATAGCTTTATTTATCAATAAAATATGTTCGTCTTAGTGATTTTCGAAAGTGGACCTTATATGAGAAAACTACTCAAGAATTAGGGAAAAAACTTAATTTTTTTAGGTATTCTGAAATTTTTACTGATTTTCAATACCAAACTGCTTAGGAAAACAATGAATATTCTCAGTGAATTTGGTTGATGTCATTTGCTTAGTGGGCAAAGTGCCACGCCCGCAGACATAATAAGTATTTAAAATCACATGTCTCATAAACTGCAACAGCTAGAGTCCTCAAATTTTGTATGGACAACTCTGACATCCACATGATATGGGGACAATATGGGCGGACTAGCTATAGTGGGCATGGCCCCTCCCATATGAAGAAAATCTTAAATTAATATATCTGAGTCCTCTAATTTTTGGAGCCACTTTAGTATCAACATGAATACCTAGGACAAAAAGTTAACGTTTGCACGAAGAATTTTCACATTCATGTGAACCATACCCCTGTTGTGGACTATCAAAAGGGGCTCCCATATGCATTAAAATATAAATTCGTACAACTGGGAAACTAATAGAACTAGAATCTTCTAAAATCGTAAATCGGGCATAGCTAGTATCCAAATAAAATTCGACATAAGTATGTTTGTGTATAGATAAATCATTATCTATACCCAACAAAGTATATATATACCCAACAAAGTATATATATTATTGAACCTTATGAAATTCTGAGTCGATTTAGCTATGTAGAGAGCTATTGTGATCTTACCGTAACATCCTTATGTGTTTTACACTCCTTACGATTATCATTAGAGGACAGTATGAGATGAATGTCGACATAATAGATGTTGTCTCAAGCGGCTGCCGCTTTTCATCCATGCTGTTTTGCACATACAGATTCAGACTGAAACTATAAATATAACAACATAAAAAACAAGACTAGGTGTACATTTAGACTGATCCAAGCGTCAATTCTAAGGACTTTCCTCTTCGTGAAGGTATTGGTCGATTATTTTTCTTGGTCGCAAGCAATCAAATAAAAAACGGATATGACTTCACCCTACTAAATTTAATCTCTCACACACAAAAAAATTATTATAATATATTCTCAATTTTAATGGACTATTGTCTAGTATATACTTCATTTACACTACCTAAATTTCCGATTGGGCGCCATTTCAGTTACGAACCTGTTTTCTCGGGAGGCCAGAATTTATCCTGCTAACTCTGCGGCGTCATCTCATAGGAGAAGTTATCAACAATAAAGGAGATCGCAACAAGAAAAAACTGAATACTAAACCTTCACAAAACACTTACAACTTTCTGGTAATACCACTCAATAGGGAGGTAGATGTTGACCTCCAATCGCCCTTTTCCCAACCATAACTGTGACATTTCCTGCGACCATTATCCACAGTCCCATTACCCCGCCATTCGTCGCCCTATCTGTATCAATAATCCCCCTCTATATTAATTACTTAAATTTCTTAATTTCCTTTAAACGTGTAACATAAAAGTTTTATTGATATTTGTTTAATCTTATTTATACATAAATTGTTTCCTAATTTTTCTAAACAATCATATTTAATACTATTCATTAATTCCAATTCGATATTTCTTTCATTTGGCCGTTACTTTTTGTTTTCAAAATTTTGTTTCGTTTCGTTTTCTACATATAATGCATATCTTAAAAAAACTGAATAATTCAGGGATCGTAAATAATAATTATCTCTGAATTTTTAAAGAAAAAAATCTTTAAAAAAACTTAAAAATAAAAACTGAATAATTCAGGGATCGTAATAATAATTATCTTATCAAACATACCATTTTTATTGATTTGAGCTTTATTTTTATAAAACGCTACACTTTTTAAATTTGTTTTTTTTTTTTGCAAAAAGTAATAATTATTTGTATATTTTCATTTTTTCGGGCAGAAATAAAAATCACTTTTTGTTTTTTTTTTGGCAGAAATAATAATTATTTTTGTATTATTGTAATATCAGTTTATGCATACAACATGCATAAACAGATATTACAATAATATACGTGCATACATACATACATAAACAGATATTACAATAAATACGTGCATACATACATACATACATACATATGTACATACATACATACATACATACATACATACATACATACATACATACATACATACATCATACATACATACATACATACATACATACATACATACATACATACATACATACATACACATACATACATACATACATACATACATACATACACATACAACATACATACATATGTACATACATACATACATACATACATACATACATACATACATCATACATACATACATACATACATACATACATACATACATACATACATACATACATACATACATACATACATACATACTACATACATACAGACATACATACATACACATACCATACAGACATACATACATACATACATACATACATACATACATACATACATACATACATACATACATACATACATACATACATACAGACATACATACACATACATACATACATACATACATACATACATACATATACAGTACATACATACATTACATACATACTACATACATACATACATACATACATACTACATACATACATACATACATAATACAGACATACATACATACATACATACATACATACATACATACATACATACATACTACATACATACATCATACATACATACATACATACATACATACATCACATACATACATACATACATACATAAATACATACATACAGACATACATACATACATACATACATACATACATACATACATACATACATACATACATACATACATACATACATACATACATACATACATACATACATACATACATACATACATACATACATACATACATACATACATACTACATACATACATACATACATACATACATACATACATACATACTACATACATACATACATACATACATACATACATACATACATACATACATACTACTACATACATACATACATACATACTACATCATACATACATACATACTACATACATACATACATACATACATACATACATACATACATACATACATACATACATACATACATACATACATACATACATACTACATACATACATACATACATACATACTACATACCTACATACATACATACATACATACATACATACATACATACATACATACATACATACATACATACATACATACACCATCTACAACATACATACATACATACATACATACATACATACATACATACATACATACATACATACATACATACATACATACATACATACATACATACATACATACATACATACATACTACATACATACATCATACATACATACATACATACATACATACATACATACATACATACATACATACATACATACATACATACATACATACATACATACATACATACATACATCCATACTACATACATACATACATACATACATACATACTACATACATACATACATACATACATACATACATACATACATACATACATACATACATACATCAACTACATACATACATACATACATACATACATACATACATACATACATACATACATACATACATACATACATACATACATACATCATATATACATCATACATACATACATACATACATACTACATACATACATACATACATACATACATACACATACATACATACATACATACATACATACATACATACATACATACATACATACATACATACACATCATACATACATACATACATACATACATATACATACATACATACATACATACCTACATACATACATACATACATACATACATACTACATACATACATACATACATACATACATACATACATACATACATACATACATACTACTCATACATACATACTACATACATACATACATACATATACAATACATACATACATACATACATACATACATACATACATACATACATACATACATACATACATACATACATACATACATAACATACATACATACATACATACATACATACATACATACATACACATACATACATACATACATACATACATACATACATACATACATACATAAATACATACATTGTTAGATGGTTTGTGAATTTGAAAAAAAATGGAATTGCCAGATATTAAAATTTTAAAGCAAATTGGAAAAAATATTTGTTTGAATATTCTTGGTTTCTGCTCAAAACTAAACAAAAAACTGAAACAGTTACCAAATTATATAATACTTAAAAGCTTTTCATAAAAGCCTCTTTTTCAATAATCTTGTTATTAAAAATATAAAAAAGTATTAAAATATTTCTGTTAAATAGTTTTCATCAATATCGGTATCCAATTAAAGAGGACAAATCTACGTAAATAAAAATTATATTTAGTTTTTTACTTTTCAGGAGACATTATTTGAAAATTTCATTCTTTTATATCCTTGAGAATTTTCAATATATTTTTCTATTTTTCATATTATTACTCTAATATTAAAAATTAATTTCTTGTTAAATAAGGAAATGTTATATTTTTGAAAGTTTAAAATCCTTAAGATCATTTAGATTAGAAAATTTAAAACTGAAAAAATTAATTTTTTCTCTCCTTTCACTAGTATGGTTTTGCTCCAGTCCAAAAAGTGATGTCAAATATTTTACTCACATTTATTTCCTTATGTTTCAAGAAATTATTTTTTTTTTATACCCTCCACCATTCCGTGTGTAACACCATCACATATTCATCTGAGACCCAACAAAGTATATATGTATGTATATTCTTGATCCTTATGAAATTCTGAGTCGATTTAGCTATGTCCGTCCGTCTATCTGTGTAAAACACACTCACGTTAATACGAAGCAATAGAAATTCACGAAATTCACCCAAAACATTCTTTATTATCCGGTACAGTTTGGTATTGAAAATCAGTAAAATCGGTTCACGACGTAGAAAAACTACCCCGAAAAAAATAACGTTTTTTCCCAATTCTTATCTAGTTTTCTCAGAAACTACCAAAGATATTTCGATGAATTTTGTCACACATTACGTTCAAACTCATAACAATTGATCCAATATTTCCCATAGCCCCCATACAAAGGTGTATATTCCCGGAAATTAGTTTGTCGTTAAAACCTCCCTCAAATATATCGGTATCAACACAAAATTTTGTACATACAAATATAATATGAATAGAAATCATACTCTTAACGTATATCTCAGTCGGTCCACAATTGGTAATAGCTCCCATATAAGGCCCACTTCCGAAAATTAATTAAACGCACATATTTAATTGTCAAATAAAGGTATCTTGATAAAATTCGACACAAATATGTTTCGTCTATATATGAATCACTCCACGAAATTTTTTTCGGATAGGACCATAATTGGTCATAGCTCGCATAAGGATCAAGAATATTTATATACTTTGTTGGGTGTCAGATGAATATTTCTTGGTGTTACACACGGAATGACAAAGTTATATATACCCTCTATCAGCACTGATGGTGGTGGAGGGTATAAAAAGTACCAAAAAGTCTCCTTGTATGTGTTCTCGCCTAATCCGGGCTCTACATACTTAATTTCATGTTTCTAGGTAAAATAATATAGAAAATTCAAAAAGTACCTTTTGTAGAACGAAAAAGTACCAAAAAGTCCTTTTTTATAGGTTCTTGCCTAGTTAAGGCCCTACATGCTAAATTTTATGTTTCTAGGTTCAATATTATAGAAAATTCAAAAAGTACCTTTTATAGAACGAAAAAGTACCAAAAAGTCTCATTTTATAGGTTCTTACCTAGTCAAGGCCCTACATGCTAAATTTGATGTTTCTAGGTTCAATATTATAGAAAATTCAAAACGTACCTTTTGTAGAACGAAAAAGTACCAAAAAGTCCCCTTTAATGTGTTCTTGATTAATTCAGGCTCTACATACTTAATTTCATGTTTCTAGGTTCAATATTATAGAAAATTCAAAAAATTATAGAAAATTCAAAAAGTACCTTTTGTAGAACGAAAAAGTACCAAGAGGTCCCCTGTTTTAGTTTCTCACCTACATGCTAAATTTCATGATTCTATGTTCAATATTATAGAAAATTCAAAAAGTACCTTTTGTAAAACGAATAAGAACCAAAAAGTCCCCTTTTATGTGTTCTGGCCTAATCCGGGCTCGACATACTTAATTTCATGTTTATAGCCAATAATAACATAACGTGATGTTCATTTTGCTTTGTGTTTATAAACAAGAAATTACAATAAAAAAAAGACAAAAACCACTGTTGCCAGATTTGACGATTTATCGTCATTTTGACGATTTTCAGTGTCAAAAATTACCCATTGACGATTTTAACTCTAAATTTGACGATTTTTAAAACAGGATGTTCGCACAAATTTTCATAATTTTTATCATTATTTTATCTAATATTTAAAAGCAAATCGAAGCATATTCAGAATATTCTATAAATATGTTAATAAAATTAAGAATTATCATGACTTACAACAAAAGTATAGGAATATTGGCCTAATATTTGTCGTAAAAGCGAAACCAATTATACTTTTATGACCAGCACTTATGGTACTACTCATGCAGTGTATTGTGGAACTATGAAAATAGGTTGTGGAAGGAGGCTAGAGGAATTAGCTTTTATTGAGTAAAGGGAATTATAATTTCGTTGAAGAAGAAAGAGCTATCTAAACTCCTTTGGACAATTTTTGGTAGGAACAATAGGTGAAAAGTTACACTTATTTAAAAAGGATCCTGTATGACCAAAATGTCCAATTTTGATCCCCCTCTAACTACGGTAGTTCTGGACCGATAGAACTGAAAAACTGTATTTGGCCTACTATCCAATAGTACTAACCGTGGTGAAAATTTCATCCAAATCGATTTTTTGAGTTGGGTCACTTGACACGAAATTGCCCATATATTAAAAAAAATGTTAAAAAAAATCGACCAAAAAGATGGAATACTAAAAACATCCCATACATATTCATATCAAATAGTTTACAAAAATGCAATATCTGTTCTTTCGAAACATATTTGCCAAATTAAACAGATAATAAAACTAAAACTATCAAAATTGATAAAAAGGTCTCGACAGTTAAAAAAAATAATAAAAATAAAGGTAGAAATATAAAATAGTTTTGACGATTTAACGACGATTTGGAAAAATAATTGACGATTTTGACGATTTTCTTCTCGAAATTTGACGTTTTGGCGCCCAAATCATCTGGCAACTATGATCCAAACATACGAAACGAAATACACAAAAAAAAAAACAAAGTACACAACGCAATGAACCCAACAGACATCCAAACCATGGCGAAAATAATAAGGTGAAGTCATTTCAACAGCTTATTGTTTTTTTGTCCATGGAAATTTAGCCCGACGTTGTCAAACTCCATATAAAAAAATTCTCTCTTATAGCCTACGCTACCAATCTCCATATATAAAAAATTTAATGAATTCGCCGCAAAATGAAATGACTTCACCAAGGCGAATTCAGAAAAGGTGGTGTTATTCAATCAGCTGATAATTTTTTTCTTAATTCGCCTGGTTTACGTAGTTTGTTATTGTTTACATTTTTATATTTAAAAATTTCCGTTAAACTGAAAAAAACTTCGTTAATATTTTGAATTATTTATGTAAAAAAATCTAAAAATACCAAGCATCTCGTAAACAAATATCATTTTATTTAAATAATGACATAATTGGTATGTATATAAATATGTTATTTAGGAAAAATATTTTTTTCAATTAAATGTTAACATATTAAACAATATCTTTTTATGTTTTATGTTAACATTGTGTAGATAACGTGATTAACTAAAAAAATCTCTTCCGGAACACTTTATATAAAGAAACACATATGAAGAATTTAGTCGAACAGCGGCAGCTTACTTTTACATATGGCTTAATTTTGAAATCTATTAAATGTTAACAAATTAAACAATATTGTTTTATATATACACTATGTAGATAGAGATTAACTAAAAAAAGTCTGCTCCAGAACGCTTTATATAACAAAACCCATATGAAGTATTTACCCGTCCGGCGGCTGCTACATTATGGCCAAATATTGAAAATTACTCCGCCGGAGTAGAATTATCCATTCGCAACAAATATTCATTCATTCGTAATATAATATTTTCATGAATATGTACTTTTTAATGTTTATTTTTCACAAAAAATTAAGTTTTATTTAACATCAGGCACTCACTTAAATTTTGCAAATTAATCTGCCGGAATAGATTTTCTTGTTTGAAACAAACATTATTCAATTCAGAATATATTTTCTTCACAAATTTAAATATCTTTATCTTTATTTTTAATAAAATATAAAAATTTTACAAAAATTTTTCATGAAATGAATTCGCCGTACTTATGGTTTTTGACATCTACGTAAACCAAATGCAAAAACAAAATACATGTAAAATGTTGTTGTTGCAGAACTGCCACCACCTTATCTGAATTCGCCTTGGACTTCACCTTATAATCTATTCGCCTTGATCCAAACATACGAAATTCAATACACCAAGAAAACAAAAACAATATACACAAGGCAATGAAACACACAGCCATCCAAACATACGAAATTGAATGCACCAAGAAACAAAAACAATATACACAAGGCAAAGAAACACACAGCCATCCAAACATACGAACCGAAATACATACTCAAAAAACAATCCCTGCCACCAATTTTGTAGTCGACTACGAGAAAAATTCACTTCTGGTTTACTTTTACAGTCTGACTATAAGCTAACTACAATGTAATGCAGAGCTGTCCCGAAATTTTGTATTTGGCAACGTAAAGAACCGACTTTTAAATACTAACTACAAGCTAACTATAATGTAATGCAGAAGTGCCTCAAAATTATCTGGAGAGAATTAATTGTATTTCAACATGTTTTCTCTTGTTTCTCTATTATTATGATTTTATTTTTTAACTTTAGTAGACTGACTATAAACGAACAACAAAGTTATACAGAAATGTTCCAAAATTTGTTATTTATTATTACCGTAAACAACCGACTTTTAAAGACTAGCTACAAGCTAACTATCATATCATTTTGTTTCGACATGTTTTCTCATGTTTCTTTATTATTTGGAATTTTGTTTTACGTTTTTGTCATTTACTTGTATACGTTGTGAAATTATAGTCAGTAAATTGGAAAAATTAATTATAAAAGGTTAAATGTAATTCTGTAAATATAATACATTAACAGTTAACATTACACATAACATTTTAAAATTTATTTTAGATTTGGATCAATGGGAATCATGGAAATAATGAACAAATCATTCATAATTTTATGGATACCGGTGTTATTATTAGTTCCCCTGCAGAAAACTGATGTCTATTAATTTTAACGAACTAATATCATAACTTGTATTAAAGCGAAATGTAATTTAGATATCTAGTAGTTAAATTTTAAATACATTTAATTAAAATGTAATTAATTAATACAGTAGGGAATACAAAAGAAAACTATTACTTGACTTTTCTGCAACTAACTTCAAGTTAGTTAATAAAGAGTTACCTTTAAGCTAATTTTTTAGTAACTAACTTTAAGCTAGTTGAAAAGTCATGCAGAGTCGGACAATTGACTACTGCGTAGGACATCGCCATGTTAAAATAGTCAGTTGGCTCCATTAAAAATAATCCAAGAACCAACCATAACTAGTTGATGAAAAAGTCGGCTTTTAATGCATTTAAAGTTAGTTGAGTTGCTGGCAGGGAAAATACCAACGCAAGCCTACAAACATTTTATATTGCGGAAGTTACCCTTGTGAAACTTCAAAACGTGCTAAAAGCTCGCCAGCGATGTTGCGGAACTTTAAGAATTCTTGTCACCAGTCGGGAAGAACTGATGCCGAGCTGGGGAACTTCTAACAGTAACGTGGAAGGTACTTCTGGAAGACCCACAGAAGAAACTTCTAGCTGACTCTTGGAATTAAGTTGAAACTCTGTAGATCGATGTAAATGATGTTGATAGATGTAAATGTAAAAAAAAAATTGTAACAAAAATTGTACTAAGAACATAATATTATTTTGCCTTGTGGATTTCGTTTGAAAAACTGGGGGGAAATTTTATCTTTTACAAAATTCTAACTGTAAGACAAGTTTTGCAATCGACACAATTTGTTTTTGTTTTTTTTTCAATAATACACTTGCACTTTTGTTGTATCAAAAAAAAAAAATTATTGGAAAAACACTTAATTTTGTATTTGGTAAATGATGATAAAGTTGATGTTGATGACGATATAAACTTCACTTTGGCAGGTTAATCCAATAATTTAAACAATTTTTACGGCGATTTTATATAGCGTTGGTTTTATGTGGTAATCCTCGAGGGTTTAATTTTTCAGGATTTTCTGAAAAGAGAATATTTGTCAAAATTTTTTTTTGCTTTCACGATCCGGTTCGATTGGACCAAAAATGTTAATTTGCAGATCAGAACGAACATTTTTTTTGAGATTTTGACAAATACGTTAAATAAATAAACGGGGTTTAGTTTTGGGGGTTGAATATTTTTATTCGCACAAAGTACAAACCTTTTGAGTTGATCTTCAGATGCAACACTAAACTAGTTACAATATTACTTTTCTCTTGTCGTGACAGAACAGATGTTTCATCAAGCTATGAGTAAAATAAAAAACTGTCTATCCTCTCACTACATTCAAGGATATTTATTTAGATGCACTTAATATACATATAAATATTAAATGAAACTTCACATATGAACACTATTTCTTAGAAAACTAAACAAAAATTTTTATTTATACACTTTTAGCGAATAAAAATTAGTATTATTTGTGTTAGTAAGGTATTATGAATTAAAATGTTGTTACAACTCTATTTTTCATCAAAATTTGTAATATCATAATTTTTAATTATCTTTTCAAATTAACTTGAATTATAACAAGTAAGAGTGTTATATTCGGACATGCCGAATCTTCTATACTCACCATAAAATTTTGTGCCGTAAAATTGAAGTAAATTTTGGAAGGTCTTCTTATTTATTTAATTTGATTTGATTAATATAGACAGTGATTTTCGGAGTAGTTCCTTTAGAGATATTTTTGTTGCTATAAAACTTGTTTATGATAAATTTCACCACTACACTGGTATTATTAAGCCAGTTGTGAGCGTTAAAGTAATTTTCTGATCAATTATGAACCGATCTTCATAAAAAGTCTGTTCTTTTACAAACAATTTTTTACTAGTTTTACCATTTTTTGTTACTATTTTTTAAGTTTTCAGTTTTTGTACACAAAAAATTGTATTCTCTTTGAAATAAAATATTTTTCTCTTTTACTCTTTTTGGCTTAAATATTTTTATCGAGTAAAAAGTAGTAAAACAAAATTTGTTCTGTATTGATTTGTTTAGAAAAAAATTTCAAACAATTTTTTAAAAATTTCTTAATATAATGACAATGAAAAAAAATTTACTTGAATCTCGGTCGTTTACTTTTTATATTTAAGAGAATATTTTTTTATTTTTTTCTTGTTTTACTACTTTTACTAGAAATGTATTCAAACAAACCTAAAATTTGGTAGAGAAATTTTGGCTTGTATTAATTTTAGTTATCTCGAATTTCTTCGCTGTACTCGTATTTTTAAGACAGTTATCGTTTACGTAATTTTTTTAAGGGGACCTTATATGGGGGTACGGTCAATTATAAACCGATCCTCATAGAGACACAAAATCTCTCTGCCAAATTTTTTGAATGTCGAATTTCATCGCTATACTAGTTTTTTAAGCCAGTAGAGCGTTAAAGTAAACTAGACAGACCAAAAAAATTATATCTCAAAATTTTCTTACCGATTTAGTATTTTTTTAAATAGTATATACACTTTTATATTTTTTACGGAAATGTGTAAAATATTTAGATCTACATACAAATTTTTATATATTTTTTTAATTTTTTTTTTACAATTCAAGATAATTTTTGACCCACACTTAATTTGAAAACATATTTTTAAAATATTTTTTTATTTTAGCCCATATCCTTATGAATAAAATAAGATATTAAACGTTTAAATCTGATAAAAACTGAAAAAAATTGAATTTTTTTCGTAAAATCAAAAAATTTACCAAAAGCGTGCTAACCACTTAAGCTACGAGTATAGCGAATTTCATCGCTATGCTATGTATTTTTATCCGTACTTTTAAGGCAGTACTGAAAGTTAGTCATTTTCTGAAGGGTGCCTTATAAGGGGGCTAGGGTCAATTATGTACCGATCCTTATAAAATCCAGTTATGAGCTTTAAAGTAATTTTCCCATTTTCAATACCAAAGTACATGCATTAAATAAAAATATCTATTCAAAATTTCAGCTCTTTAGCTCTTCCCGTTTGGACTCTATCGTATTTTCAATAGACAGACGGACAGACATGGCTAGATCGTCTTAGAATCTATAATGGACCCAGAATATATATACATTTATGGGTCTTAGACGAATATTTCGATGTGTTACACGAATATTTTGATGGTGGTATAAAAACTCAATTTTTCATCAAAATATGTAATATCATCACAGTGGGGCAGAATGGAAATTTTTTGGAAATAAATCTGGCATTTCTAAACGGCTGATCCGATCGGGATAAAATTTGGCGTGAGCGTAGCCAAGGAGTATTCGAGTTTAAGTTTTGAAGATGAACCATGCAGATGCCCCAGGGACGGCGCTGTGGCGGCTCAAAGTAGGGTACCTACGACATGTAAAATTTTTAAACTCGTGCCATTTTTTTGTTTTTCACCCAAATACAAAGATTTTTATATTTTGTGAAAGCGCTCGACGAGATCTTGAAAAAACATGCTTGGACATACTACTTATCTCTAGTTATAGGCATTTAAAAATTTAGTGATACAAAATTTACCATACCTTGGTCCGCCTTTTTTTGAATACCGGGCGTAATTTTTTACCAAATGGACTCAATTTTTTCTTGTTAGTTAGACAACAAAATTTCCAATAATATACAAAAAATTTCAGATCAATATTGTTTACAGATCCAAAAATATACGTTTTTTAATCTAAAAATTCAAAAAATTTTAGATTTTTGGCGTTTTTTTGCGAAAAATGTGTCTTAACTCTTTTATTAATAAAATAAAATTTTTATTAAGAACATATAACAATTTTATAGTTTTCTAAAAGGTATCTTTACGCAGAACGCTTTGGCGTAAAAAACTTGTCCTATTTTTTGAAAATGTTGCCACTGCGTCCTTCCGAATATGACCTATTTTTTATCAAAACTTCAACTTTGGGCGACATGTTCTAAAATCCCAAAGCTGGGATCAGAAAACTGAAAGCAGTTTTGGAAACCTCAATATGTTTTCTATTTACTCCAAAAGTATTTTCCCAGCCCTGAAAGAAATGTGGACCCTATGGGCAAAAAAGTAAAAAATCCCATTTTTGGGATTTTCATTCCTATTTTTGGGAATTGCGGGATGCCCTTTGACCTTTTAAATTTTTTTTTTGCATATTCTTATTTGAAATGACAAATTTAACAAGCGTTGAAAATTTCATTGAGTTTTGTTCATAAATAAAGATTTTGTCATATATTACATATTTGTTTAATTTCTAAAACTATGATTTATATCAAAATTTTAATAGGATCGCAGATAGCTACAACAATTTAGTCCATATTTATCCCTTAATATCATTTTTTAGTTAGATATGGAAATTCTCGACCCTTTACAAAAAATTTCAAGCCAATATCTCAATTACATTCAAAAATATGTTCATTTAAACCTGTGTCCTTTAATTTCATCTTTTTCATATTTTAGTATTAAGTATGACAGAACATACATTTGGTGTTGAATAAAATATTTGGACAATTTTTAAAAATTATTTAGTTAATTATTTTATTATAATATTGTATATAAAATAAAAAAAATTATAATTTTATTATGAGCCACGCACAACAACACCTAAATCACCCGACACAAATTACCTTTCCCGCCCACCGAAATATAAAACACAATTTAATACAATATCATCAGTTAGTATAATAGCTTTTTTTATTTGAACTGTTTATCTTAAACATAATACAATTAATTCTTACAACCTACTTATATAGTTAATTCCTAACATTACTTATTTTCTATAAAATAATCTGTCATATCGGTATACATATCCAGAAGGTAATATAAGTCCTTTAAATCATCCTTGTTTTGAGATGATAGAGTTTCATAACAAATCCATCTTTTTCGCATAGTTGAAAGAACAGGATCAGAAGATAGAAGTAAACTATTAAAAATATCTTCATTCTGTGATTGCCTGGAGCATTTTCTTGAGCTGAATAGTTGAACATGCTTAAAATCTCGATTCCTCGCTTCCTGGGCTTCTTCTGTTAACTCTCCAAGTGGAAGAATATTCGATTCAATTATTATTTGACCATGACACAATACTTTGTGTACTGTTGGTGTTAGTTCCCTCTATGGATACAGAGATACAAGTAATTTAGAAATTTCAGATGTGTATTCCCCAAATCGATTTTCATTAATTTTATGTTTACTATTCAGTGCCATTAAAATAGTTTTAACTCTTCGAAGCAACTCCTTGTCGATTCCAGTTATTTTTGAAGTAATTTCAAAATCACGAAAAAACCTTCTCGACGTATTACCGTCATTTGTACTACCGCAAATTGAAAGTGGTTTGTCGATGTTTAATCCCATCTGAACTTTAAATTCTTCTTGGATTCTGCTTTTTTCCGCAGCTCTCAGTTCTTTCAATTCTTCATTATTTTTTGTTGATTTAGTAGGATAGTTTGTTTTTTTTTTTTCCTGGATCGCCTTGTATGATGGTAATATATTGTGTCCTTTTTCATGCAGAGCTTTCCTTAATATTTGGTACTTATTTCGACTGAGACCCAGTTCCAACATAAGCGCTATTGCTTCCTCTTCAGTAAAATTTGATTATGATGTTGGAGTTGGTATACTTTCCACAATTCGCTTAAGTCGTTTTGGTGATGCATTAGGAAGAATAGTTGCAATATGTACGACATCCATATGTTGGTTTTCCTTTTTCAGCATTTCGTTAAATGTATCAGCAATTTCCTCATTTGAGATTGAAAAAAGTTTTTGTGTGACCCTCTTTTTTTTACCTTGAACATAAGTCTTCGTATGACTTGCAAGGCGCTCCTATTGATGTGTTGTTAGTTGAGATTTCCGTAGTAGTTTCCATCCAACTACAAAATTTTAATCGAAATTTCTTTTGATTTCCATCCACAGACTTACTTTTTACATCAAAAAGTTTTAAAAAGTTTTCAATTTTTGATATGCCTGTTTTGTCTACTTTTCTACTATATGTAGTTTTTATATAATTTGAAATGTCTTCAATTCTTTCTGGACCTTTTGAAGATATACTCCATAAAACGGAACACAACTCTTCGTACTTTAATGTAATCTTCATTGTAGATTTATTAAATATGGTACTTAAAATCTGAGAAGTTTACTTATATACCAATTCTTGTCATTTCCGATACAGGTATTCCAAAGTAAAAAATTACGAATTGTCTACCTATTAACATTTAGGACTATATTACTATAACCTGTAATTCAGTCATTGATATTTCTTATTAGTGAATGAATCGAAATTATCATTACCTGTATATTTTTACCTACATGATCATAAACGAAACAGAACGAAATGATCTGTCGAAAAAATTTAGGTAAAAAATAGTTATAAATTTTTGAAAATTTAAGCATAATAGGACCTTTCAATTATAACAAATAGAAAAATAGGTAAATATAAGATTTAAATATGTGCTGTCATACTTAATACTAAAATATGAAAAAGATGAAATTAAAGGACACAGGTTTAAATGAACATATTTTTGAATGTAATTGAGTATTGGCTTGAAATTTTTTGTAAAGGGTCGAGAATTTCCATATCTAACTAAAAAATGATATTAAGGGATAAATATGGACTAAATTGTTGTAGCTATCTGCGATCCTATTAAAATGTTGATATAAATCATAGTTTTAGAAATTAAACAAATATGTAATATATGACAAAATCTTTATTTATGAACAAAACTCAATGAAATTTTCAACGCTTGTTAAATTTGACATTTCAAATAAGAATATGCAAAAAAAAAAATTGAAAAGGTCAAAGGGCATCCCGCAATTCCCAAAAATAGGAATGAAAATCCCAAAAATGGGATTTTTTACTTTTTTGCCCATAGGGTCCACATTTCTTTCAGGGCTGGGAAAATACTTTTGGAGTAAATAGAAAACATATTGAGGTTTCCAAAATTGCTTTCAGTTTTCTGATCCCAGCTTTGGGATTTTAGAACATGTCGCCCAAAGTTGAAGTTTTGATAAAAAATAGGTCATATTCGGAAGGACGCAGTGGCAACATTTTCAAAAAATAGGACAAGTTTTTTACGCCAAAGCCTTCTGCGTAAAGATACCTTTTAGAAAACTTTAAAATTATTATATGTTCTTAATAAAAATTTTATTTTATTAATAAAAGAGTTAAGACACATTTTTGGCAAAAAAACGCCAAAAATCTAAAATTTTTTGAATTTTTAAATTAAAAAACGTATATTTTTGGATCTGTAAACGATATTGATCTGAAATTTTTTGTATATTATTGGAAATTTTGTTGTCTAACTAACAAGAAAAAATTGAGTCCATTTGGTCCAAAATTACGCCCGGTATTCAAAAAAAGGCGGACCAAGGTATGGTAAATTTTGTATCACTAAATTTTTAAATGCCTATAACTCGGATATTATAAGAGATAAGTAGTATGTCCAAGCATGTTTTTTCAAGATCTCGTCGAGCGCTTTCACAAAATATAAAAATCTTTGTATTTGGGTGAAAAACAAAAAAATGGCACGAGTTTAAAAATTTTACATGTCGTAGGTACCCTACTTTGAGCCGCCACAGCGCCGTCCCTGGGGCATCTGCATGGTTCATCTTCAAAACTTAAACTCGAATACTCCTTGGCTACGCTCACGCCAAATTTTATTCCGATCGGATCAGCCGCTTAGAAATGCCAGATTTATTTCCAAAAAATTTCCATTCTGCCCCACTGTGTATCATAATTTTTAATTTTCTTTTCAAATTAACTTGAATTACACCATTTGCATTTGCGTATCGATCGCACAATAAACAAGTTAGAGTGTTATATTCGGCTGAGCCGAATCTTAAATACCCTCCACCAGCTACTTTTATATTAATACTTTTTTAATTGATCAAATATTTGTAGCAATAAGTTTTCTCATGTATTAAATAGAAAAACCCCAAGATTTAAACAGCTTAAATCTGTTACAATTCCAAAATTTATTGAATATTACATTTTCTTTTATATTTTTATAGCGCCCTAAAATATGCTTTAATGATATTTAATAATGTGCATGTATGCATGTGTGTGAAAGATTTAAGGATTTTCAAAATACATATATATAATTTTGTTCTACACAAATTGATAATGCAACTAGTTAAGCACGGTTAAAGTGCTTTAAGGGGCAGGACCTAGTATGGGAGATATGACCAATTATAGACCGATCGTAAAAAAATTCTTTAAGCAAAATTTCTGTAAATAAAAGCTATATTTCAGTCAAATTTTGTATCTATATCATAATTTAGTAATAAGTAATGTGTGTTCAAGTGATTTTCTGAAGGGAACTTTGTATGTTACCGACCCCCCCCCCCCTGTTATGGACCGATCGTGAAAAAATCTTGAAATACAATTTTTGTATACCAAACTAATATTTGTGCCAAACTTTGTATAAATAGCTTTATTTGGTATTGAGTAATGGGTGTTTAAGAGATTTTCGTAAAAGGACCTTGTATGGGAGCTATGACCAATTATGTATATAAAGACAAAATTTCAAAATTCTGTATCTATATCATTATTTAGTAATGAATATTGTGCATTTAAGAGATTTTCTAGAGGGGACCTAGTATGAGAGCTATGACCAAATATAATTTATGTATATAAGAGCAATAGTTGTGCTAAATGTATGGATATCAATATTTTGTAATGAGTTATGTGCGTCTAAATGATTTTCGGGAGGGAACCTTGCATGGGAGCTATGACCAAGGATGGACCGATCGGAAAAAAATTTCACAGTTATATTTCTGTGCATATGTACAATACTCATTCCAAATTCAATATTTATTCAATATATCTTAATTTAGTAATGAGTTATGTGCGTTTAATTGATTTTCGGGAGGGAACCTTGCGTGGGAGCTATGACCAAGGATGGACCGATCGGAAAAAAATTTCACAGTAATATTTCTGTGCATATGAGCAATACTTGTACCAAATTTTATATGTATATCTTAAATTAGTAATGAGTTATGTGCGTTTAAGAGATTTTCGGGAGTCGACCTTGTATGGGAGCTATGTCCAATTATGGACCCATCCAGAAAATTTTTTCTCTTAATGAATTCTATTGATATAAGATTTTAAGTTGTAAAATTTTGTGAAGATATCAGCATTCTGACGGAAGTTATTAACAAAAAACTCATTTTCCGGGAATATGTACTTTTGTATGGGAGGTATATGAAATTATGGCCCGATTTTGGCAATTTTCAGAAAGAATCGAGATACTGTGTAGAAACGAACGTATGATGACTTTAATGAAATTATCTTGCATAGTTTTCGAGAAAATTACATCAGAATGTATAAAAAAATGCTTATTTTTTCGGAGTTGTTTTAAATTTTGATTCACAACTTTTTCCTATGTGAACCGATTTTGGTAATTTTCAATACCAAACCCTACCGGATAATAATGAATATTTCTGCTGAATTTCGTTAATTTCCATTGCTTCGTTTTAACGTGATCGTGTTTTACACAGACAGACGGACGGACGGACATAGCTAAATCGACTCAGAATTTCATAAGGAACCAGAATATATATACTTTGTTGGGTCTCAGATGAATATTTCTTGGTGTTACACACGGAATGAAAAACTTATATATACCCACTATCACCACTGATGGTGGTGGAGGGTATAAAAAGGAACTATAAAAATAAAAGAATAGTGTTGTAGTGTGTTTTATATTAGGGGGCGAAATAGTTTAATAAAAAAGTCATACTTTTCTCAAAAAAAATATATATGATTTCAAAGAATTCGTAGGTTTCGAACGATTTTGGTAGATTTTTGACAAAAATTTGGTAGGATTAAAGTTTGGTCAGTGGGAACGCTGATTACAATGTATGTATGTCCAAACAAGTTTCATTAGCTTTTATTGAGTAAAGGGAATCATAATTACGTTGAAGAAGAAAAAGCTATCTAAACTCCTTTGGACAATTTTTGCTAGGAACAATAGATGAAAAGTTACACTTATTTAAAAAGGATCCTGTATGACCAAAATGTCCAACTTTGATCCCCTCTAACTACGGTAGTTCTGGACCGATAGAACTGTATTTGGCCTACTATCCAATAGTACTAACCGTGGTGCAAATTTCATCCAAATCGATTTTTTGAGTTGGGTCACTTGACACGAAATTGCCCATATTAAAAAAAAAAAATAAAAAAAAATCGACCAAAAAGATGGAATACTAACAAGTAAGAAACTATAGTCGGGCGTGGCCGACCATATGATACCCTACACCAGTTATTTTTCATAATAAAGCAGTTATTTTTCATAATAAAGCATTTATCTTCAATATTCCCTTGTTCCGATACATTTAAGCAATTTATGGATGAAAAACTAATTTTCTGAAAGAGGCTTTATATGGGGGCTAGGAGCAAATATGGACCCAGCCCGATAACATTTTGTGAATATATTTATATTTACATAATATTTTATTGTGCTGAATTTCATCGCGATATTTGTGTTTATAAGTTAATTTGGGACATTCAAGTAATTTTCTGAAGGTGCCAAATTTCATCCAATTATCTTGAAAATTGCGAACTGTAGCTTGCGCACAAGGTTTACATGGACAGCCAGCCAGCCAGCCAACCAGACGGACGGACATAGCTTAATCGACTCAGAAAACGATTCTAAGCCGATTGGTATACTTTAAGGTGGGTATAGGACGAATATTTTTGTATGTTACAAACATCAGCACAAATCCAATATACCCTCCCCACTAAAGTGGTGTAAGGTATAAAAACAATTCATACATAGTCATATAGTTTACAAAAATGCAATATCAGTTCTTTCGAAATATATTTGCCAAATTAAACAGATAATAACAACTAAAACTATCGAAATTGATAAAAATGTCTCGACAGTTAAAATAAATCTTCTATCTATATATATAGAAATGAATGTGTGTTTGTTTGTATGTTTATATGTTTGTATGTTTGAACGTTATAGACTACTAAACGGTTAAACCGATTTTCTTGAAATTTTCACAGCATATTCCTGCATGTCTGGAATATGTAATAGGCTACTATTTATTTCGAAATTTCAAGTGGGCGATGAGCCACGCCCACATTAAGAAAATATAAAATCCGTATATTTTAGATAATATAACAGTTAGAGTCCTCAAATTTTGTCGGAGCCACTTTAGTGTCAATATGATCATTTAGGACAAAAAGTAGGCGGACTAGCATTAGGGGGCGTGGTACCTCCCATATAAATTAAATACAAAAATTCGTTTATCTAGGAAACTAATAGAACTAAATTCTTAAAATTTAGCACGAAGAACTTTAACATCCATATAAACATTTTGGGTAATAACTTGGCGGACTACCCATGAAGGGAGCGGCACCTCCCATATTAATTAAATACAAAAATTCGTTTATCTGGGAAACTAATAGAACTAAATTCTTAAAATTTTGCACAAAGAACTTTAACATCCATGTAAACATTTTGGGTAATAAATTGGCGAACTACCCATGAGGGGAGCGGCACCTCCCATATTAATTAAATACAAAAATTCGTTTATCTGGGAAACTAATAGAACTAAATTCTTAAAATTTTGCACGAAGAACTTTAATATTCATCTGAACATTTTTAAGGAAAAAAGAGCGGACTTTCATATGAATAAAATAGAAAAATTCGTATATCTGAGAAACTATTAGAGCTAGAATCTTTAAATTTTACTTGAAGAACTTTGACATTCATCTGAACATTTAGAGTATAACGGGCGGACTTCCAATGGGGTACTTGGTACCTCCCATATGAATTAAATACAAAATTTCGTTTAACTGGGAAACTAATAGAACTATATTCTTCAAATTTTGAACAAATTATTTTAATATTCATCTGAATATTTTGGAGAAAAAGGGCGGACTTTCATCCGGGGAGCTTGAAGCCTCTACATGAATTAAATTTGTATATCTGAGAAACTATTAGAGCTAGAATCTTCAAATTTTACATGAAGAACTTTGACATTCATGTAAACATTTAGAGAATAACGGGCGGACTTTCAATGGGGGGCTTGGCACCACATATATGAATTAAATACAAATTTTTCATAGATATATAGAAATTGGCGAACTTGCAATAATTTGCTTGGCATCTCTCATGTCTAACATATTGTTAATCTGGAAAACTATTATAGTTAGAATTTTCAAAATCGTTAAGTGGGTTTTTTATTTAATCAGTTTAAACGGCTAAACTGATTTTCTTGAAATTTTCACAATATCTTCCTGTATGTCTAGAAGGAGTTATAATTGCTTTTTATGTTGAAATTTCAAATGAGCGAGGTCCCACGTATAGAGTCCCCAAATTTTGTACAAGTAACTTTTGTTTAAATACAAATATTTTGGACAAAAATAGGGAGTTCAGCAAAAGCGGGCGTGCCACCTCCCATATGAAGTAAATACAAAAATCTAATTATTAAAATCTGTATATCTAGAAAACAACAGCTAGAGTCCCCAATTTTGGTGCCTCTCACGTGAAGTAATTACAAAAAATTGTATATTCTTATATATATATATAAAAATGAATGTGTGTTTGTTTGTATGTTTGAACGTTATAGGCTACTAAACGGCTGAACCGATTTTATTCAAATTTTCACAGGGTATTCCTGTATCTCTGGAATAGGTAATAGGGTACTTTTTATTTTGAAATTCCAAGTGGGCGAGGAGCCACGCCTATATTAAGAAAATATTAAATCCGTATATTTTAGATAATATAACAGTTAGAGTCCTCAAATTTTGTCGGAGCAACTTTAGTGTCAATATAATTATTTAGGACAAAAAGTAGGCGGACTTTCATTAGGGGGCGTGGCACCTCCCATATAAATTAAATACAAAAATACGCTTATCTTGGAAACTATTACAGTTAGAATCTTCAAATTTTGCACGAAAAACTTTAGCATCCATCTAAACATTTTAGGTAATAAATTGGCGGACAACCCATGAGGGGAGCGGCACCTCCCATATTAATTAAAGACAAAAATTCGTTTATTTGGAAAACTAATGGAACTAAATTCTTCAAATTTCGCACGAAGAACTTAAATATTCATCTGAACTTTTTGCAGGAAAAAGCGGGCTTTCATCTGGGAGGCCTTGAAGCCCCCACATGAATCAAATAGAAAAATTCGTATATCTGAGAAACTATTAGAGCTAGAATCTTCAAATTTTACATGGAGAACATTGAAATTCATGTCAACATTTAGAGCATAACGGGCGGACTTTCAATGGGTGGCTTGGCATAACATATATGAATTATATACAAAATTTCTTGCATCTTGGAAACTCTTATATTATTCAAATTTTTTGTAGATAGATAGAAATTGGCGATAGATAGAAACTGGCGAACTTGCAATAATTTGCTTGACATCTTTCATATGTAACATATAATAAATCTGGTATTTATTTATACATATTCCTTTTAGGGTAGCAAAACACACTGGATATAGCTAGTAACAAAAATAAAGGTAGAAATACCATCAAATATGTATATTACGTATGGAAAATAGTTTTGACGATTTAACGACGATTTTGAAAATTAAATGTATTTGTATCCGTACTTTTAATGCATTACTGAAAGTTAGTCATTTTCTGAAGGGTGCCTTATAAGGGGGCTAGGGTCAATTATGTACCGATCCTTATAAAATCCAGTTATGAGCTTTAAAGTAATTTTCTCATTTTCAATACCAAAGAACCTGCATTAACTAAAAATATCTGTTCTAAATTTCAGCTCTCTAGCTCTTCCCGTTTAGACTTTATCGTATTTTCATTAGACAAACGGACGGACATGGCTAGATCGTCTTAGAATCTATAATGGACCCAAAATATATATACATTTATGGGTCTTAGACGAATATTTCGATGTGTTACAAACGGAATGACAAAAACCCCCCATCTTTTTTGATGGTGGTATAAAAACTCAGTTTTTCATCAAAATATGTAATATCATAATTTTTAATTTTCTTTTCAAATTAACTTGAATTATACCATTTGCATTTGCGTATCCATCGCACAATAAAAAAGGAACTATAAAAATAAACAAGTTAGAATGCTGTATTTGGCTCTGCCGAATCTTAAATACCCTCCGCCGGTTAAAGTTATAGGGCCGAATTTATAAGTGATTTTCGGATGTAGACCTTATATGGGAGCTATGACCAATTATGGACCGATCCGAAAAAAAAATCGTAAAGTAATTAATATTTATACACAAAATTAATATTATACACATCATGCCGAATTTTATCCCGATAGCTTTATTTATCAATGAATTATACAAAACAAATTCACGTCGAGTTTTACCCTGTTAACTTTATTTATCAATGAATTATGCGCATTTAAGTGATTTTAGGATGTGGACCTTATATGGGAGCTAGTACCAATTGTGGACTGATCCGGAAAAAATTTCACTGAATGATTTATATCTATATACAAAACATATTGACCTCGAGTTCTACCCTGATAGCTTTATTAATCAATGAATTATGCGCATTTGAGTGATTTTCGGATGTGGACCTTATATGGGAGCTATGACCAATTATGGACCGTAAAGTAATTCATATACACACAAAACACATTCATGTCGAATTTTATCCAGATAGCTTTATTTATCTATGAATTATGCTCGTTTAAGTGATTTTCTGATGTGAACCTTATATGGGAGCTATGACCAATTATGGACCGATCCGGAAAATAATTCCGTAGAATGATTTATGTATATACAAAACATATTCATGTCGAATTTTATCCCGATAGCTTTATTTATCAATAAAATATGTTCATTTAAGTGATATTCGAAAGTGGACCTTATGTGGGAATTGTGGACCTTATATGACCAATTGTGGACCGATACAGATCTAAGTCCATAGTTTTGATTCCTGTTCATATAATGTCAATATGTAAAAAATTTTGTGTTGATACCGATATATTTGAGGAAGTTATTAACGATAAATTAATTTCCGGGAATATGTACCTTTGTATGGAGGCTATGGGAAATTTTGGATCGAGTGTTACAATTTTAAACATAATTAATCTATAGATAAAAAAATAATCTGTGACAAAATTTGTCGAATTATCTTTGGTAGTTTCTGAGAAAACTATTCAAGAATTAGGGGAAAAAATACTTTTCTCAAAAAAAAAAAAAATATACGATTTCAAAAAATTCGTAGGTTTCGAACGATTTTGGTAGATTTTTGACAAAAATTTGGTAGGATTAAAGTTTGGTCAGTGGCAACGCTGATTATAATGTATGTCTATACAAGTTTCATTTTGAGTGTCTTCATGTACGTATTCGCAATGAAATATCAATAGGGGTTTTCATATTGTTTCTTCTCTTGTTCTTTCCTTTTTTCATAAAACGTTATAAATTTATGTGTTTATAGCGGGTAAGTATCTATTATATAGGATTAAGGTAAGTATATATATATATAACAAATTTTAGGTTAAGGTTTACATTCTTTTGAATTAGGGTTTAGTTTGAACACTAGGGTTAGGTTTATATATAAGTAAATTTTAAATATTTTTTATGTTTAAGGGTTTTAATATACGCTTAGGGTTTCACTATGTTTTAATGTTCATAGGTTTAAGTTTTATATATAAGTTTTAACTATTTTATCTGTGATATACTTTAGGAACACTAGTTTTAAGTTTTATTTTTAGGTTTAGGGTTTAAAACTAATTGTAAGTTTTACCACTAGGTTTTTGCTTTAATATTTTTCTTTTAATTTGTTATTTATTTATTTATTTAAAAACTTTATCATTTAATTTGCTGTTGTAGGGTTTGTTGTTTTTGTTTGGGGTTTATTCACACACACTTGTTGTTCTTCACAAATGGGTATTTTTTGTTCATTGAAATGAACATCCTCCCGGGCCTGGCAACCTGTGAAGAAAAAGAACAATTATTTTCATTTGTTCAACATTGGGTTAAAGAGAGTAAGGGTAATTATATAGTAAAATACTTTATTATATTCTTAATTGGTAAGGGATCCCATAACTAGCCAACCCAGGGTTGAATCCTGGGCTATCAGTGAGCCGCCATCAATATGTATTGTATTTGGCTGTAAAATGGTCCTATACAAATCACCACCAATTTCCATGGCTACGGTTGAGTTGGCGTAAAATTCTGGGTCGGCCAGAGAAATTCGGCAGAACTTCCCTTTTATAGCTGGGTCCAAACCATGAGCGTAAGGGGTTCTTGGCAGGTCATTTGACACCTGCATGCACACCTCATATTGTATTGTGGAGGCCATGTTGGGTGATATAATGACCTTCACGTAAACATTTTCATCCACTTTAAACGGGTTTAGTGTTGGTTCTTGCACAAACGCTACGCCTATTTTTGAGGTCGTTAGGCTCGGGTTTAATAGAGCTCTAACGAGTTGTTTCGACTTTTCTGTCACCACCTAAACTACAACCGTGGTACTGTTTGGTTTCGGGATGTTGATAATGTGGTTGCTACAGTTGGCATCACAATCGTTCGTGGCGCAGGAATCAGAGCAATAGTCCTTTTTGCTACGGGCGGTGGAGACTGTTCCTTTGGCAAATCTTTCAGGATCCGATCTGGGCCGTGTAGGGTGGTGTGATGTTTGCCCTTGCACTTTTGGCATCGGGATTTACTGGAACATTTTCCGATTAGATGATTCCTGGCCAGACAATTGACGCATTAGTGAAATTTAACTGCGGTTCTGTACTTCTCCGCCAAGTTCATCTTTTTAAACTTTCTGCAGTTTGTTAAGCTGTGATCAGCTTGACAAATACCGCAACCAAAATGGTTTTGGTTGACGCTTATCATTTTTGCGTTGGTTGGGTTTGGGTCGAGATCCATTGTCGTCGGAACGGTTGGAAAGTCCTTTACGATTGTTGTTGTTGGGTGCCATATTCTGTATAAAAGAAATTATGTGTGAATGAATGAGGTATAATGAGTGTGTTAGTGGGTTAGATTTTGAGGGTGAAGGGTTAGTGATGAACAATAATTACAAGTGGATAAGTTGTTAAATGGGTTAAAAAGGGTAAGTAAACAACTTAATGTTATTTGGGTTATACTAGAAGTATAAAAATAGCTGGTGGGTAAAATTACAACTTTTGTCATTGGTCGAGTTAACGTTCCGGATGATGTCTGTTTCGTCCATCAGAGCCAGTGTATGTTTTAATGACTCGACCGAGTAACCATTCGTTTGGAGGTTAATTGTCATGTCTGATAATAACAATGTCATCTGTTCAACGTTGAGGGTTTTTACACCTGTATCTCTTATGGAGCTCTTTAAGATATTCATCTTTTCGTCTTCTACAAAAGTTATGATGTTGAATCTTTAACTTTTGCCATCTGTTTTCCAGGGTTATATTTTCATTGCTTACATCGAGTTCTGCTGGGGTTAAAATGGGGGATCCAATTAAAAAGTGTCCTGGAGTTAAAGGGTTAAGATCCTGTGGGTTCTCACTTGACGAGCTTAAGGGTCTTGAATTCGGGCATCCTTCTATTCTCGCGAGAAGTGTGGCTAGCTCTTCAAATGTGTACTTTAGGGTATTTTCTTTAGATGAGCCTTAAAGCTTTTTACTCCCGCTTCCCATAAACCACCCATGTGTGGTGCTCCTGGGGGTATGAAATGCCACGCCAAATTTTGGAAATTGCTAGCAGATATAACGGAACCTTTTAATTGCTTGATGAACTCCTGTCGCTCTTTCCTCAACAGCTTGCTAGCTCCAATGAAATTTGTCTCATTGTCAGAGTAAATGGCGACAGGGCATCCCCGCCTCGAAAAAAATCGAGCGAAGGCTGCCATAAAGGCTTGGGTAGACAAATCAGATGTTGGCTCCAAGTGAATAGCTTTTGTTGCAAAGCAAACAAAAACACAAACGTAACCTTTCGTTCTTTTACAAGTTCTGCCACTATATGCTTTGACGTCAAATGGTCCTGCAAAATCAACTCCAACATTTGTAAAAGCTTTATCAATTTGGGTTCTTTCTGGTGGCAACGCCGCCATAAATTGGGTTGTTTGTATATTCCTGTATCTTATACAGGGTGAGCATTTGTTAACAACATTACTAATCAGATTCTTAAGTTTCGGAATCCAATATCCTGATCGGATTATTCTCAACATAAGTTGATTTCCACCATGCAGGGTTACCAGGTGGACGTCTTTGCAGAATCTAAAAATGGCGTTAGGGTAAGCAGGTCACTTTTGTTGGGTACAGGGTATTTTCTCTTCAAACAGTTATATTCGTTGTTGAAATATTCTGTCTGACAAAGAATGATAAGTCTATCACGGGTAGATTTGATCTCTGACGCATCAAGTTCAATACTTGGGTGGGTAGTTAATAAACGTAGTCTATCATTGACTAGTTGTGGGTTATTTCGATCAAGAATAACTCTATCATTTCGAATTGTATTTCTTCGGATATATGATCATTACTTTTAGAGCTTTTGACAATTTCGAAAATCTTGATAATATATCTGGGTTTTCAGTATTCGTATTAACAGTCGTAGTAAACGACTGACTAACTTCAGCTTCAGCTTGAGTAATAAAGTGTTTATTTGTTGTTGGCCACTTCGACGCGACTTCTTTCAACCACGATGGTCCATTCCACCATAAAGTGTCATCTTTTAACTTATCAGCATTACATCCCCGGCTAGCAACATCGGCATGATTATCGTGTGAAGCAACATGGTTCCAATTTTCAACGCCGACAGTCTGGATTATTGTAGAAACTCGGTTTGCTACAAATGTGTTCCACGAGTTAGGATGTTTACTAAGCCACGCCAAAACTACAGATGAGTCGGTCCAGAAATACGTCTGATGTAAGGGTATGTTGAGATGGTTGAGTAAATTATGTGTCATATTTGCCAACAACACTGCACCACAAAGTTCAAGTTTTGGTAACGAGATTACTTTGATTGGCGCAACTTTCGTCTTAGCGAAGAGTAGGGTTACGGAATTAGGTCCGTCTATGGGTGTTACTCGTGCATACAGACATGCAGAGTATGCTTTTTCAGAAGCATCTGAAAAACCATGAGACTCAATTTTTGCTGAAGGTGAAAAGTTAATCCATCTTGGAATACGAATTCTATTAATATTATCGTAGAACTGCAAAAACTTTTGCCATTTTATAAGGGTGAGTGGGTTAAGACATTCATCCCAAGCTGTATTATTTCGCCAAATTTGCTGCATAATAATCTTGGCAGATATAACAATTGGCGCTAACCAACCAGCTGGGTCAAAAAGACGAGCAATGTCTGATAACACAGTTCGCTTTGTGTATGCTGATTTTCTTTCAATTAAGGGTACATTAAAGAAAAACGTATCTTCTTTAGCATTCCAACGAATGCCTAACGCTTTAGCATTATTTGATTCGGGTAGGGTGAATAAATCAACATCGAGTAGATGTTCTTTTGGTAGATTGTGTAATAATTCCTTTGTATTGGAAATCCATTTTCTCAAAGGAAAACCAGCATAGCCGCGATCAATTGGGTTTGAGCTTTTTGAGCTTCTTCAATTGTGTGACCTCCGGCTAAGACATCATCAACATACATGTTGTTTCGCAATATTTGCAAAGCTATAGGGTGGGTATTTTGAATGTCATCGGCTAATTTGTGTAGGGTTCTAATAGCCAAATATGGCGCACAGTTAACACCAAATGTAACTGTTTGCAGTTCATAATCTTGAATGGGTTCGTTGACGCTTTTACGGAATAATATCCGTTGGAAGGGTGTGTGGGTAGGGTTTAGCATAATTTGCCGGTACATTTTTGTAAGCTCTGAAACCCATACCCATCTATGGGTATGGGTTTCTTATAGAAGCACTACACATGGTGCTTACTGTGGGTAAATTAAAAAGGATTTTTAATTGCGCATTGATTTGCATTCGTCTATTTTCAAATTGAGAGACGAGTTGGGTCCACGCAATGAGAAAGCCATCATTAGTTAGGGATGCGTTGTCAACGATTTCTTTGGCTTCGCCGCTTGTTTTTTGCTTATGATAGAAGAGTTTTTCAACTCCACTTAAGCGTGTGTTGTTACCATAAATGGCTTTAAAAAGATCCCGGAAAGAAGCCCAAGATTTAAAATCTCCATTAAATATATGCATATCGCATGGGGGTACATTGAAGGCTACGGAATTGTTGGGTTGTGGGGGTTTGGGTAATGAGGCTCGGGTATCATTGGCCTAAGTAATCTCTTCAATAGATTCATCTATTGAGATCATACTAGTTCTATAAAAATTTCTGGCAGATCTAAAATGATGTACAACTTCCGTTAAATTGATTGTTTCAGCCTTCTTTGGATCGAGTAAATCTGTGGATTCCCTAATTTGAGTGAATTTATGGTCAATTTTATACCATAAATCACTTAATTCACGTTTTTTCAATTTGAGTACGGGTAGCGATTGAAAACTTTCCGGAGAGGAGCGATAATCTTCCTCAAAAGACTCCAAATCCATTTGGATATATCGCATTAGATTTTAAATCGGACATATTGGGTTAATTTATTTTAAAAATCTACAAAACAAATTTGTAACAGCAAACTTAAATTTCCGACAGGGTATTTTATGTGTGTATGGGTACGCTACACAATTCGGGTGGTAATATTAGCTTAATCAAGCAATATATAAAAATATTTCCAAAAAAGCTTTTAATAGGGTGGGTGAGTGGGTATATAATTGGAAAATATTTTAATATTGTATTGCCTGCTAAATAATGTTAATTTATTACAAAAAATGGAAATTTAAAAAATATTTAGTAACATGTAAAAAAATACACTTACCTTGTTTGCTGGGGGTAGGGTACAAACCTTCACAAGAGAAAAACCAAAAAAAATTTCTTGTGTTGTCATCCTGCAAACAATTGCTATCTAAATAGTATCCATAACGTAACAACGTGTAGTTAAAAATATCTAAAAAACATCTAATATTGCACAATTTGAAAGGAAGAAAAGTGACCGCGTTGGTAAGAAACTGTTCCTCCTGTTTAATACTTACTTAGTGAGTCGTTTTCGTTTCAGTTTTAAGTCATAGCAAAAAAGTGCGTAAAATTAGTAAAATTTCCAGTTTTGACATAGCAATAGGGAAACTGGAAATTTATCTAATTTTACACTATTTTATGTAGTAAAAGCGACTTTATATACATTTTCTTTATTTCTCTTACTTTATGAATAATTTATGCCCCTATTATGGTTTACAACTCAACTCAGTTGAGTTGAAATTGAAACAACTCAACTTTAGAACAACTCAACTTATATTTGGTATTATGAATTACAACCAATTTCAGTTGTAATTGTGTTGATGTTGCCAACCTAAAAAGTGCTTTTTTGTCATAAAATTAAGTGAAAAGTTTATGAATTTCTGTTTTTCGTAAATGACAAATGTATTGAACATCTTTTTATTGTAAATTCGCTTGAAATCAGTGATTAATGAAATTTAAAAAAAAATGTTTAAAAAAAAACTTTACTTTGTTTTATTTTAAAAATTTATTCTAAACAATTGAGTTGTAATTTGTTACAACTGCTTTTGATAAGTTGTAATTTTTTTCAAAAAAGTTGTAATAAATTTCAACTTTAAATTTTAAGTTGTTATCGATAATACCAAAGAGCAAAATTTCAACTAAAGAAGAGTTGAGTTGTAAACCATAATAGGGGCATTAAAATTGTTTATACTCACTAATCTCTCACTTATGTTTATTATATATTAATTTTATTTTTTATATATTAAATTTTAAATAAAATCATTACAAAATTTCACAATGTGTTACTATTCACACAACTGATCACTATAAACTTAATATATTTACTGAAATATACAAACACTTTTTCTTTTAAATTTTGAGAGCAACATTAATTCTGTCTTAAATTATCTTGTTAGTAATTAAATGTTCTTTTTATACATTTTTATTCTATCTAATTATTATCATTTACGTTTATTTTTGGTATATTAGATCGAACTTAAATTTTACAAAAATGGGATAAAAATTAGAAAACAAATTATTTTGTTTTTGTAAATATTTTTATTTAGCACTGAGAAACATGAAGTTGAGCCTAAATAGTGTGAATTTAGTTCATTTATCCAAAATTAAACTCAAATTTGCTGGCAGGGTCAATTCTTCTTCACACCTTCTTCCCGCTATGAAGTGTGTTGATCTTGTGTGTAGTGTTGTTGTTGTAATATGTAAGCTGTGTCTCTATGTTTAAGCGTGTGTATATGTTTTATGTGTATTTTATTTCTTATTTATTTTTGGGTATCAATGTTTTTTAATATTTTTAAAACTACAGTGATGTTGTTTTATTTTTTAATATTGTTTATAATTGTTTAAATAAAATAGTTTGTTTTTAAATATATGTACTTTTAAATAATGATTTAAATATTATTGTTTAAATGTTATTTGTGTATGTATTTCGTGTAATTTTTTATTTTATTAATAAAATGTTATATTATTTAACAAATATATTAGATAGGGTATGTGGGTATTTTTTATATTTTAAAAAACAATATTTTGGGTTTCACTGTAATTTTGTTGTGTGCTTTTTGTTAATAATATCTGGTTTTATTTTTAATGTGTTTTATATTTTTCTGTCTCCACTGTTTTTTTTTTTTTTTTTGTTGTGTTTGTGTTTTTTGTTTATTTGTTGTAACTTTTTATTGTCTTTATAATTTTTTGTTCTATTTACACTTTGTTTTCTTTTTGTTTAATATTTTTTACACAATTTTGTTTGTTTTTAGTTTATATTATGTTTTGTTTGTAGGGTATTATTATTTTTTAATTTCAACACTGGCTTTAAGTATTGTATTTTTATTTTTAAGTTTTCTTTAAGGGTGGGTTTTATTTTATATTTTTTAATTTTTCACATACACTTTGATTACTTTCAACACTTTTTCACTTCACACTTTTCATTTTTATACCCTCCACCACCATCAGTGGTGATAGAGGGTATATATAAGTTTGTCGTTCCGTGTGTAACACCAAGAAATATTCATCTAAGACCCAACAAAGTATATATATTCTGGGTCCTTATCAAATTCTGAGTCGATTTAGCTATGTCCGTCTGTCTGTCTGTGTAAAACACGCTCACATTAAAACAGTTTGATATTGAAAATCAGCAAAATCGGTTCACAACGTAAAAAGTTATGAGTAAAAATTTCAGACTACCTCGAAAAAAATTACGTTTCAACATTCTTTTGAAGTTTTCTCAGAAACTACCAAAGATATTTCGATGAATTTTGTCACGCATTCTTTTTTTATGCCTGTGATCAATTATGTTCAATATCTTTACAATCGATCGAATATTTCCCATAGCCCCCATACAAAGGTATATATTCCCGGAAATTAGTTTATCGTTAATAACTCCCTCAAATATATCGGTATCAACACATATATAATACGAACAGAAATCATACAGTCAACGTAGATCTCAGTCGGTCCACAATTGGTCATAGCTCCCATATAAGGTCCACTTCCGAAAATCACCTAAACGTATATATTTCATTGATGAATATAGCTATTGTGATAAAATTCGAGTTAAATATGTTTTGTGTACATACAAATCAATCTACCAAATTTTTTACGGATCGGTCCATTATTGGTCATAGCTCCCATATAAGGCCCACTTCCGAAAATCATTTAAAAGCTCATATTTCATTGTCAAATAAAGCTATCTTGAAAAATTCGACACAAATATGTTTAGTCTAAATATGAATCACTCTACGAAATTTTTTGTCCGGCTAGGCCCTTAATTGGTCATAGCTCCCATATAAAGTCCACTTCCGAAAATCACTTAAACTAATATATTTCATTGAATTATAAAGCTATCGGGATAAAATTCGACACAAATATGTTTTGTCTAAATATGAATCTCTCTACATTTTTTTTTACGGATCGGTCCATTATTGGTCATAGTTCCCATATAAGGCCTACTTCCGAAAATCACTTAAATGGATATATTTCATTGAATAATAAAGCTATCGGGATACAATTCGACACAAGTATGTGTTGTATACATACAAATCATTCTACAAATTTTTTTAAGGATCGGTCCATTATTCGTCATAGCTCCCATATAAGGCCCACTTCCGAAAATCACTTAAAAGCACATATTTCATTGTCAATTAAAGCTATCGTGATAAAATTCGACAAAAATATGTTTTGTGTACATTCAAATCATTCCACATAATTTTTTACGGATCGGTCCAATATTGGTCATAACTCCCATATAAAGCCCACATCCGAAAATCACTTAAAAGCACATTGTCAAATAAAGCTATCTTGATAAAATTCGACACAAATATGTTTTGTCTTTATATGAGTCACTCTACGAATTTTTTTTCCGGATAGGCTCATAATTGGCCATAACTCCCATATAAAGTCTACTTCCGAAAATCACTTAAACGCATATATTTTATTAAATTCTAAAAATATAAGGATAAAATTCGACTTGAATATATTTTGTGTGCATATAAATCATTCTACCACTTTTTTCTGGATTGGTCCATTATTGGTCATAGCTCCCATATAAGTCCCAGTTCCGAAAAACACTTAAACGCACATATTTAATTGTTAAATAAAGTTATCTAGATAAAATTCGGCACAAATATGTTTTATCTTTATATGAATCACTCTTCCAAAATTTTCCGGATTGGTCCATATATGGTAATAGCTGCTATATAAGGTCCACTTCAAAAAAATCACTTGAGCGCACATATTTCATTATCAAATAAAGATATCTTGATAAAATTCGACAAAAATATGTTTTGTGTAAGGTCATAGCTCGTATACATATAAAGCACTTCCGAAAATCACCTAAACGCACATATTTCATTAATTAGTAAATCTATTATAGTAAAATTCGGATTGATTTTTTTTTTGGCATATAAATCATTATATGAAATTTTTTTTTCCTTTTCGGTCGATAATTGGTCACAATTCCCATATAAGGACCATTTCCGAAAATTAGTCAAATGCACATTGACAATCAAAGTTATCGGGATAAAATTCGACATAAATGTGTATTTTGTATATATAAATCATTCTAGGGAATTAATATATATTTTTCTCGACCTTATTAAAATTAGTTTGACATATGCATTAATGTTAGTACCGTCAATACGGAAACAAAAATTTTGCCAAGTTATCTGAAAATTAGATATTTAAATGAGTTTTAATAAAAAGTAGCTTGCTGGTGGAGGGTATTTAAGATTCGGCATAGCCGAATATAGCACTCTAACTTGTTTAAGCTTATTTTCTTTTCAGCTTTATTTTTGTGGACTGTATTTTTTATTATTAATGTAGCCGTTTCTTTTTTAAAGGCTCGATTGGACCAATGTTTATTTTGGGATTAGAGGGAGATAGGTAGTGTGGGTTTACTTACGCGGGAATAAGGAATTAGGTAAATAAGAAGGATTTGGGATTTTTCAAAAACGTTATAAAGCGTATATATGTGTTTATTGAGCCATAACAGGTAAGTATTTATTATATAGGATTAAGGTAAGTATATATATATATAACAAATTTTAGGTTAAGGTTAGCCATTTGTGCAAATGTGCAAGTTAACTCACGTGTTTCATGAATCCCATTAATAAGTATATCCAATGCACATATCAAACATGTATGCTCTTATACACTATTCAAAAGCATAGCTAGCTTGTGTGTATGATCTCAAATTAATAAAAACAAGGAATATGTTGAGAATTTATTTTATTCCAACATTTGAGCATGAATACCCAAACGACAGAACGAGTATTGAGGACTTGATGCTTTACACCGTGTACTTTAAGTAGTTGCGTGCGAAAATGCACAAAGACGTGTAAATAAAAATATAAATAAGGAGAAAAAGGCAATGTAATGAGAATGTTCTTTTTGAAAGGAAAGTTAACACGTGGTGCATCGCATGTAAATTCTAAGAATTTGAAATTTATTACGGTCTTTTTTTTTTATTTAAAAATAGCAATAAATGATGATTAACAAATACAATTCAAAAACAAAAGTGAAAAATAGCAGATATTTATGTATGTTCACCTAAAATGTTTACATGTCGAATTTCATTGCATTGATATCATTTTGAAGCAAGTTATGACCGTTATAGTCGTTTTCTGGAAGGGCCCTTATATGGGGGTAGGGTCAATTATGGATCGATTCTCGAAAAATTTGGTAGGGAAATACTTATGTTTAAAAATACTTATGTTTTTAAATCATATATGACTGCTTACAATGTTTTTCGGGTGGCCACTTGTATGGAGGCTATGCGAAAACATGGCCCATTTTCAATACTAAACAAACTGCATCAATATTTATGCAAAATTTCAGCTCCTTAGCTCTTCTCGTTCGGACTCTATCGTGCTTTCAACAGACAGACAGACAGACAGACATGGCTAGATCGTCTTAGAATTTAATAGGGACCCAGAATATATACTTTTGTGGGTCTGTGACCAATATTACGATGTGTTACAAACGGAATGACAAAAACAATATACCCTCCATCTTTTTGATGGTGGGTATAAAAAGGGTCTTAAAAATTTATCGAAACAATATATTTTAACCCTTAATAAAAATATGCGAAGTAGGTAATAATCATGTTTACGAATACACATCATTTCATTAATTTTTGTTTTATTATTTGCTATTGCATTGGTGAAATACTAAGGCGAATTCAGATAAGGTGGTGTTATTCATTCAGCTGATTATTTTCTTCTTCACCTGACTGGTACGGCCTGAAGTCAGAGTTTGTTATTGTTTACGTTTTTATATTTAAAAATGTCCATTAAATCAGAGAAAAATTTCGTTAGTTGTTGAATAATTTATGTAAAAAAATCTGAAAATACCAAGCATTTTGTAAACAAATATTTTTCTTATATAAGTAATGAATAATTGGTACGCATGTACAAACTTAATACATATAACAATAATATTTTCTCTATTAAATGTTAACAAATTAAATAATATTGTTTTTCATTTTATATTTACACTTAGTAGTTAACGCGATTAATAAAAAAAATCTGTTCCGGAACATCTATATATATAAAAATGAAAGTGTGTTTGTATGTATAGGCTACTTTTTATGTTGAAATTTCATATGGGCGACGTGCCACGCCCATATTAAGAAGATATTAAATTAGTATTTCTGAGATAATAATTAGTATCAATATAATTATTTAAGGCAAAAAGTGAGCGGATTAGCATTAGGGGGCGTGGCACCTCCCATAAAAATTAAATACAAAAATTCGCTTATCTTGGAAACTATTATAGTTAGAATATTAAAAATTTCCATGAGTAACTTTAACATCCATGTAACCATTTTGGGAAATAAATTGGCGGACAACCCATGAGGGGAGCAGCACCTCCCATATTAATAAAATACAAAAATTGGTTTATCTGGGAAACTAATAGAACTAAATTCTTCAAATTTTGCACTAAGAATTTAAATATTCATCTTCAAATATTAATTGAAGAACTTTGACATTAATGTGAACATTTAGAGAATAACGGGCGGACTTTGAATGGTTTCTTGGCACCCGCTACATGAATTAAATACAAAATTTCGTATATATGGGAAAATATTAGTTTTTTTTTTAATTTGTCATCGATTAAATTAAAATCTTAATTAACGTTCGGAAAAAATGTATCTCTGCAAAACATTACAGTTAGAATCTTCAAAATTATTAAGAAGATTTTTTATTTATATTGCTTTTAGGGTAGCAAAGCACACTGGGTATAGCTAGTTTTATATAAAGAACACACATGAGATATTTACCTGACCGGCGGCAGCCGTCTTCGTCGTTATGGTCAAATTTTCAGATGTAAAAAAAATAATAAATTGTTTTATATTTACTCTGTGAATATAATGTGATTAACTAACAAAATTCTGTTCCGGAACGCTTTTTATAACAAAATCCATACGAGGTATTTACCCGTCCGGCGGTAGCTGACTACAACGTGTAAATCTTAAAAATTACTCCGCCGGAGTACAACAAAGATTCTTTCATTCGGTATATAATTTTTCCATAAATGTTTATGTTTATTTTTTCCAAAAATATTAATTTTACACAATTTTGGTCACAAACTTAAGTTTTGCAAAATTATTCTGCCGGAGTAGAATTTTTCATTTGGAACAAACATTCTTCCACTCAGGGTATAATATCTTCACAAATTTTAATATTTTTATGTGTATTTTTTATAAAATATAAAAATTTTACAAAACATTTTCATTAAATGGAGTCGCCGCAATTATTATTTTTGACATCAGTGCGTACCAAATTTAAAAACAAATTACTTGGAAAATTTTGTTGTTGCCGAACTGCCACCACCATATCTGAATTCGCCTTGGTGAAATACGTATACGTATACTCAAAAGATACTTATTATATTTACATTATATTATTCACTATACCCTACACCACTTTAGTGGGGAGGATATATTGGGTTTGTGCTGATGTTTGTAACGCAAAATAATATTGGTCCTATAACCATCTTAAAGTATACTAATCGGCTTAGAATCATTTTCTGAGTCCATTTAGCTATGTCCGTCCGTCCGTCTGTCCGTCCATGTAAACCTTGCAATCAAACTACAGGTCGCAATTTTGATGATAATTCAATGAAATTTGGTACATGATCTTCTATGGTACCGGAGATAAAGCCTATTGAAAATGGTTAACATCGGTCCATTATTTCACCTAGCCCCCATACAACTGAACACCTGAATAGGGCTTATAAACCTTGTAATCAAACTACAGGTCGCAAATTTGAAGATAATTCAAATTATCCATTATTTCACCTAGCACCCAACCCGACGAATAGGGCTTTTAAATTCAAAATTATGTTTAATATACTCGTATCTCAACAAAAAGCTGCAAGACCAAGTGCTATACTAGCCTTGATGACTCTCATGAATTTTATAATTATAGGGTCTCATTTGACCATAGCACCTATACAAAGCCCCCTTCAAAATGTGACTTAAATGTCCACAATTTTATTCAACAATAAATGGCTTAAGTATATCTGAGGCAAGGTACAATTCAACTACAATGTTATATTCATTACTTTTAACCAGTTGCATAGGAAAGAAATATGTATGAAAATACAACATATCCAAATGCCGACCATACGTATATTTATTTGTTCGTGTTCAAGTTGGTATGATCAAGATGAATATGCTCGTGCGCTTTGTGTTTGGCGATACATACACATTAGATTGGGTCGGTCTCTATGGACAAAAAAAAAGTTGTGTCAGTCACCCCCTAGGATTAAAGATATGTTAATACCATTTCCAAAAATATAAAAAATATTTTTTTACCACGCCTACAAATACCGCCCTTTTTGTTTTTTATATATTACGCCGCCATTTTAAGTCCGATCGTAACATGTCATATATCAATATTTATAGCTTGACTGTAGCTATATTTCACTCTTAGAACATTTTTTAATTCGACGTCATACTCTATGCGTGACTTCTGATATCTCGGATCCTTCCCCAAAATCTAAAATTGTGGCTATGCTGGAATAAAGTACATTGAATTATAGGAACCATTAGCTTTTAAAATGCTCACTTTTATGCATAAACATCTATTTTATAGATGTTTAAAAATGTTCAAGTATATATCAACCGTTCTCACAACAAACAATTAATTTGCCAGGAAAAACAGTCGAAAAAATTTTTTTAATGAACTATATAAAACAGAAATCCTTTTTATTTTTTTAGTTACAAACCATTTCGGATCCTACTTTCAAAATAGAAGAAAGTTAACTACATATGTATATCCTACAGCAATATAGTGGTTTAGCTATGTTCGTCCGACTGTCCATCCATGTAAACCTTGTAATCAAACTACAAGTCGCAATTTTCCATATAATTTGATGAAAATAGGCTCAAATATTTCATTTTAACAAAAGACGAAGTTGTTTGAAAATGGATTAAATCGGAGCTCTTAATTGTGGCTTGGCGTTCCCTCTTAAACACTACCATTATGATGAAATTCTGCATATCTAACTCCTATATGAACATAAATCCCTCCACGTAATTTTGATAGGATCGGTCTATAATTGATCCTAGCTCCCATATATAGGCTCTTTCAGAAAATCAGTTTTTCATCAATAAATTGCCTAAAGAGTAATGGACAAATTTCAATATAAATGCTTTATTGAAAAGGAAATCACATTTTAGATATATTCATAACTGATATCATATGGTCGGCCATTCGATTTGAAAATTGTTAAAAAAACCAAGAAACATGCAAGTAATTGTATGGTAAAAACATGAAATATTTTTATAAACTCTTTAATTTTTCATCGATTTTTATAAAATAAAATGTTTAGTTTTTATGTACCTACGTGATTTTGTTATTAATTAATAAAATTAAATACTGAATATAATTATCTTTCTTGTGTTAAGAAAGGGGGCAGAATGAAATTTTTGTATTGTAAATTAATTTGAAAAAATAGTTTTCGACCATAGCCCTAGCAAATTAATTGTTTGTAGTTAGAACTATACATGTATTTTTAAATACCTGTCAAATAGCTATTTATGCACAAAAGTGAACATTTTAGAAGCTAATAGCTCATATAATTAAATATACTTTATTCCAGTATAGCCACAATTTCAGATTTTGGGGAAGGATCCGAGATATCAGAAGTCGCACATAGAATTTGACGTCAAATTAAAAAATTGTCTAAGAGTGAAATATAGCTACAGTCAAGCTATAAATATTTATATATTATATGTTACGATCGGACTTAAAATGGCGACGTTATATATAAAACACAAAAAGGGCGGTATTTCTAGGCGTGGCAAAAAATATTTTTTATATTTTTGGAAATGTTATTAACATATAACATATCTTTAATCGTAGGGGGTGACTGACTCAACTTTTTTTTTCGACCCACCCTAATACACATACACGTTTGGTGGCAATCTATATATGTATATAAAAATGAATGTGTGTTTTTATATTTGAAGTTTATGGACTACTAAACAGCTGAACCGATTTTCTTGAAATTTTCACATTGTATTCCTGTATGTCTGGAAGAAAATATTAAATCAGTATATCTGAGATAATATAACAGTTAGAGTCCTCAAATTTTGTAGGAGCCACTTTATTGTCAATATGATTATTTAGGATAAAACGTAGGCGGACTAGCAGCAGAAGAAGTGGCACCTTCCATATAAATTAAATAGAAAAATTATTTTTTTTGGAAACTATTACAATTAGAATCTTATAATTTTACACGAAGAACTTTAACATCCATGTAAACATTTTGGGTATAAATTGGCGGACTACCAATGAGGGGAGAGGTACCTCTCATATGAATTAAATACAAAAATTCATTTATCTGGTAAACTAATAGAACTAAATTCTTCAAATTTTGCACGAAGAACTTTAATACTCATCTGAACATTTTGTAAAAAACAGTGCGGATTTTCATCTGGGGGCTTGGAGTCCCCATATGATTTAAATATAAATAGAAGATATTCATATGAAAATTTTGAGAATAAGGGGTGGACTTTCAATGGGGGCTTGGCACCTCCCATATTAATTAAATACAAAATTTCGTTTATCTGGGAAACTAATAGAACTAGATTCTTCAAATTTTCTACGAAGAACTTTAATATTCATCAGAACATATTGGAGAAAAAAAGGGCGGAGGGGCTTGGAGCCCCCATATGAGTTAAATAGAAAAATTCGTATATCTGAGAAACTATTAGGACTAGAATCTTCAAATTTTACATGAAGAATTTTTACATTCATCTAAACATTTAGATAATAACGGGCGGACTTTCAATGGCGTGCTTGCTACCTCCCATATGAATTAAATACAAAATTTGGTTTATCTGGGAATCTCATAGAACTATATTCTTCAAATTTTGCAAGAAGAACTTTAATATTCATCTGAATATTTTTGAGAAAAAAAAAATGCGGACTATAAAGGCGGAAACTTTAAGAGCTAGAATCTTAAAATTTTACATGAAAAACTTGGCATTCATGTGAACAATTAGAGAATAACGGGCGGACTTTCAATACGGGCGGACACATAATCATACGGTAAATTTTGTCATTGTATTACTTGTTTATAAAAAAGCAAAGCAAAAACAACAATTACGAATGAAGCAGTGTGTTGTTATTGGCCAGAAACATGAAATTATGTATGTATACCCCGGATTAAGTGGGAACCTATAAAAGGGGACTTTTTGGTACTTTATCTTTCTACAAAAGGTACTTTTTGATGTTTCTATAATATTGAACCTAGAAACATGAAATTTAGCATGTAGGGCCCGGATTAGGTGAGAACCTATAAAAGGGGACTTTTTCTTTCTAAAAAGGTACTTTTTGAATTTTCTATAATATTGAACCTAGAACCATGAAATTTAGCATGTAGGGCCCGGATAAGGTGAGAACTTTTAGGGGGACTTTTTCTTTCTAAAAAGGTACTTTTTGAATTTTCTATAATATTGAACCTAGAAACATGAAATTTAGCATGTAGGGCCCGTATTAAGTGAGAACCTATAAAAGGGATCTTTTTGGTACTTTTTCGTTCTACAAAAGGTACTTTTCGAATTTTAAATAATATGGAACCTAGAAACATAAAATTAACATGTAGAGTAGGGTGGGTCGAAAATATTAACGTCAAAGTATTTTAACGTCAAATGGAAGACTGTAAAATATTATTCAATTATTTTGAGGGTAAGAGCCCGCGCAGCGCCGCCAAATTTTGTAAATGCGTTTATATGGGAGAAAAATTCACTTTTTGGAGTTTTTTTTCACCAATTGAGGCTTTAAGTATTAATTATTGCACCATTTTATAGCAAAACCGTAATGTCTACAAAATTGTCTTTCCAAATAGATAGAAAAACTCAAAATTGGTTAAAAACGTTTTGAGTTATTAAAATTTCCCCCGAGAATTTTGTGATTTTGAAGCAGCGTTGCCACTACCAAATTTTTGTGATAAAACTACCAAAATCGTTTAAAACCTACCAAATTTCGAAAATCATATAAAACTTTTTGTTTGAGAAAAGTATGACTTATTTATTAGTGTATTTTGTCGCCTATGTATAAACGGTTGTTAGATCTAACAATATCGGCAGTCTATTGTCCGTATCAATTTACAATTGTTAACATTTTCTAAACATTTTTCAGCCATCTTTGTAAGATCTGACAACCATGTATCACAGCTTTAACAACACTTTTATGACACATTTATTTCTTGCGATTTTTTCTTAATTTATATAGGGAAACGTCCTTGATGATATGAATTTTGTAAAACCCCAACGACTTAGCAACAAGAAAGTTTTATATCTTGTACCTAATTTCATGGATTGAAATTATTCGATTAAATTTGCTATATATAATGGTTAAAATTGACCCAATACAAATCGGAAAATTCCTGAAAAATTATTTTAATGTTCAAAAATACGTTGGTTATATAGCAATTGGAAACAAATTTACCCCAGTTTGAAGTACCTGAAATCATATAATATTAATATGGACCTGTTTTTGACAATATAGTTTTAAAAATTTGCCACAATATGCATTTGATGCAGTGGACTATTTTCAATCAAAAAGTTGATTTTCAATATTTTGGTTATTATGCCTCTTTGCATTTCAAGTGACTACTTAGATACAATTCGTCATAAACGATTTCTTTGTTTCAAATTTCAGACAAAATTTTGAGATCTCCCTTATTAGGTCGTTTTCAAAAAAATTATGATCAAATTTGTGATAAAATTAACATAAATTGTTTAAAAAATTAATGGCTCTAGAAAAATCTGTAGTTTTCAATCCTTAAGTCCTGTTATTAGGCGTTATTCCGAACTCCATTTAATGAATCAAAAATATACTTAATAAAATTTTGATATACAAATTTTGATAATACAGTAAATAAGTGTATAATTAAATTTTTAAATTCTTATAAGTATGTATTTTGTCAAACCTACCAAAAGTCGATTTAAACTACCATCCTACCACATGAAAAAAATTCTACCAAATATGGTAGGAAAAGCCCAAAACGGCAACGTTGTTCTGAAGACACATAAAAGTAAATATAAGAATTTTTTTCATTTTTAATATAATTAGTTATACATTCATAAACAATATTTTATTTTGTAAAAGATTTTTAATACTAAATTTACACACAAAATTTGATTTATAAAACTTGTACAAAATTAAAATTTGTTTATGATTAAGGCCACTTAATAGCATACCTTTCGAATTTCAATTTATTTCAAATTTGTATTATTGAACATAAAAATTCAGCTTTAGTACGATTTCAAATTTTATTTTTAATTATAGCCTTTGAAATAAAAAGCCTTTCAACTTCGGCATTAGAAAAAGGTGAAACGAGTAATGACAATACAATAATAGACAATTCTTTAAATGTATTTTCACCGATAAAATATTTAAAATTATATACTTGAATTTAAAAAGACATTGTATCATTTTTTTCATCATAATGTTGTTTTGTAATATCTAACCACTGATTTTCAATAATATTTTTATCAGTTAAACTAATTTTTAATAGAAAACATAGAAATATTTATACCCTACTACAGTATATTGGGTTTGGGCTGATGTTTGTAACATATGAAAATATTCGTTCTGTACCCACCTTAAAGTATACCAATCGGTTTAGAATCGTTTTCTGAGTCGATTAAACCTTGTGCGCAAAGTACAGGTCGCAATTTTCAAGATAATTGGATGAAATTTGGCACACACACTTTTTTGAACCAAGGACCCAAGCCTATTGAAAATGTTAAAATCGGTCCATTATTTCACCTAGCTCCCATACAACAGAACCCCCGAAAAGGGCTTCTGAGCTCATAATTATGTTAAATATACCTGTATATCGATAAAAAGCGGCACATCTAAGTTTTATACAAGTCTTAATGACCTCGCCAAATTTCATAAAGATCGGGACTCATTTGACCTTAGCTCCCATCAAAGTCCCCTTCAGAAAATTACTTGAATGCACAAAATTAACTTATAAACACAAATATCGCGATGAAATTCAGCACAAATAAATATTATATAAATACATACATTCACAAAACTTTATGGGGTTTGGTCCATATTTGCCCCATATAAAGCATCTCAGAAAATTAGTTTTTCATCGGAACAAGGTAATATTGAAGATAAATGCTTTGTTATAAAAAATAAATCACATTTAATATTCATAACTGGTGTAGGGTATCATATGGTCGGTCACGCCCGACTATACTTTCTTACTTGTTTTTAATTTTTTGTCAAGCCAATTATGCTAAAAAGCATTTAGCATAATTTTAGAAAACTGCAATGCTTTTTCACGATGCAAAGTGCGAAATCTAGCACTGAAAGTGCTAAAATGGCAACACTGGTTGAGATAGATTCTATTCAGGGATGGCAAATGGAATTTTCAAATTGTACAAAACAGCATTTAAAATTGTACTTTTTTGAATCCGATTGTACCAAATCGATATTTTTGCAAATTTATATAAATATAAAACAAAAGCATTTCAAGCAAGACCATTAGTAAGAACACTACTAGTCCATTGACTAGGGAATTGTCTATTCCATAGACTAGATGGTAGTCTATAAACTAGACAATACATACATACATACATACATACATACATACATACATACATACATACATACATACATACATACATACATACATACATACATACATACATACATACTACATACATACATACATACATACATACATACATACATACATACATACATACATACATACATACATACATACATACATCATACATACATACTACATACATACATACATACATACATACATACATACATACATACATACATACATACTACATACATACATACATACATACATACATACATACTACATACATACATACATACATACATACATACATACATACATACATACATACATACATACATACATACATACATACATACATACATACATACATACATACATACATACATCATACATACATACATACATACATACATACAGACATACATACATACATACATACATACATACATACATCATACATACATACATACATACATACATACATACATACATACATACATACATACATACATACATACATACTACATACATACATACATACATACATACATACATACATACATACATACATACATACATACATACATACATACATACATACATCATACATACATACATACATACATACATACATACATACCTACATACAACATACATACATAAGACATAATCATACATACATACATAAATACATACATACATACAGACATACATACATACATACATACATACATACATCATACATACATACATACAGACATACATACAGTACATACAGACATACATACAGTACATACAGACAATACATACAGACATACATACAGAATACATACATACATACATACATACAGAATACTACATACATACATACAGACATACATACATACAGACAGACGACAGTACAGACCAGACATACATAGCATCAGACATACATCCATACATACATACATACAACATACATACATACATACATATGTATGTACCATCTTTCTTGATGGTGGGTATAAAATAATAGGCTCAATACCTCTTATAGTTTTACCGTACGTGCTATGTGAAGTTGAAGGATTTCGGGAAAAGGCAATTTTTGTTTTTATTATTCTAAATTATATATATCAAAGACCTCACCACGAATAAAAAAGTCTGAAATAACATTATTGCTAATCATTAGTCAGAAAATTATAGATTTGGTCGAATTTTTCGACATAATCGGTGAGACCTAAAAGAGTCATATTGTCCATGGGCATAACGTCCACTTTTAAAAGTGTCATAATGTTTATGGCCTTTGTGACACTTTTAAGACATAAAAGTATTGGAAAATGTGTGGAGCTTTTAAGAAAGTGACACTCCATCCTGTATAGAATTGCTCTTAATTTTGGTGTATGTTGTATTTTGGATTTATTTAAAAAAAATCTCCTGGATAAACTCCGTTGTATTTCGAATACCGGCTTCGCTATAGTAAGCCTTTTCGTGATAAATGGAACTTTTATTTTATTTATATAAAGTATTTTTTTACTTTTCAAGTGATATTCGATAGTAAATATCAGAGACTGATAATAACTGGGCCACATAACCAAAGTGATTGAAGTGTGATTTATTTTTGTTTTTTAAAATAAATCACTCAGAATAACAGTTATAAAATGATTTTTACTTAAATGGTTTAGTATAACCTTTACTACTTTTGTTTTGTTACTAATGTTTTTGGCTGAGCACTTGGTTCTTGTATTCCTTTTTTCTATTGCTTATATGAGAGTGGGATAGTACATTGTTGTTGTTCGCTATGATTTCTGAAGAAAGTATGTGTGCCCTAATAGTGTATTTACATTTGCGATTAATTGTTTTGCTTTTAAAAATAAAAATCATAAGCAGACCTTTTTAAAAATGTTTACAAAATAAAAATCAATTGTAGCGAGTAATTTTGCACCATCAAAAAAGATGGGGGGTATATTGATTTTGTCATTCCGTTTGTAACACATCGAAATATTGGTCATAGACTCACAAAAGTATATATATTCTGGGTCTTATTAAATTCTAAGACGATCTAGCCATGTCTGTCCGTCTGTCTGTCTGTTGAAAGCACGATAAAGTCCGAACGGAACAAGATAGAGGATTGAAATTTTCCACAAATATTCTCTGTAGATAAGGTTTGTATGGTATTGAAAATGGGCAATATAGGTCCACGTTTTCGGATAGCCCCCATGCTGAACAGTTATGAAATTTTATATAAAAAACATTTATAGGAACATAAATCTTCCTACCCAATTTCATGCGAAAAATGTCGGGAAGTGATAATCGATGTAAAGATGTTTTGTATGAACCAAAATTGGTCTAAAAATTTTGTATGAAAAACGGTCAATTATTAACCCTATCTCTCATATAAGGCCCTCTTCAGTTAATTTGATGAGTAATATCCTTTTAAGGCATAAGGTTTGATGATTGGTATATGAGATTCGGCACAGCCGAATATAACACCCTCATTTGTTTTTCATTTCGGTTTCTCTCAACCACTTATCAAAAAAAATCTAACATAAAGGTTTCTCTCAGTGATAAACTGCAAAAACACAATTATAAATGGTGACCACAGCAATTAACCTTATAAAAACAAAGTGGATCCGTTATTTTCATTCTCTGCACAGTGGTATAGGAAAAAAAAAAGAGGGAAATAATTCGGTAACTTCTAAACGGTTAATCCGATTTTAATGAAATTTGGTATGCACAAAGAGGAGGTGTTGTCGAGTTTAGGTTTTGAATTTGGACCTTATAGGCCAACCAGGGGCCCGGCGGGGGGTCCTCAAATTAGGACACCTCGGCTATGTTAAATTTTTAAAACGATCCTATTTCTTCATTTGAGTTCCGATTTAAAAAAAATTTCGTATATAGAATCTCCTCATCGAGCACTATAAAAAATGTCGTCGTAGCAGTAAATTATCTCTTATAGTTTAGGAGATATTCGCATTTGAATATTAAAATTTTAAAATTTTTACCGTCCTTACTTTAGTTTTTTTGATAATAGCAGGTCCAAATATTTCCGATTTTCGCCATTTTTTTTTATTTGCTTAACAACAAGTTTATATACCAAGCAGTGAAAGAATTATGTAAAAATCATGACTGAGTCCAAAGTTATAGGCATTTAAATTTAAAAAATTAAAAAAAGGCGATTTTTTGTCATTTTTTTGGGAAAAAAGTATCTTTTTCTTTTTAAGTTATCTAAAAAGTTTCTAAGAAGATGTATATAGAATTTATACTTTTTGGAAAGCTGACTTTACATAAAATACGATAAATGAAACAAAACCTAAAAATTTTTGATACCGAGGGGACCAGGTCCATCCAAAAAAACCCTATTTTTTATGGAAAATTAAATTTTGAGCAAAAATTCTCAAATCGCATAGTCGATATCAAATTATAGTGACCTGTTTTATATGACCAGAGCTCTGGTAAATAAACAAATTATTTTCAACAAAAATATTTTTTATACCTTCCACCACCGTCAGTGGTGATAGAGGGTATATATAACTTTGTCATTCCATGTGTAACACCAGAAAATATTCATCTGAGACCCAACAAAGTATATATATTCTTGGACCTTATAATATTCTGAGTCAATCTAGCTATGTCCGTCCTTCCGTCTGTATAAAACATTCTCACATTAAGACGAAGCAACAAAAAATAAAGAAATTCACCCAAAATATTTACTATTGTCCTAGACAGTTTGGTGTTGAAGCAAAATCGGTTCACATCGGAAAAAGTTATGAATCAAAATTAAAAACTTCTGCTGAAAATTTGGCGGAATCGGTCCACAATTTCATATACCTCCCATACAAAAGTACATATTACGGAAAATGAGTTTATTGCTAATAACTTCCGTCAGAATGTTGATATCTTCGCAAAATTTTACAAGTTTAAATCTTATGAGAATAGATCCTCAAAAAAATTTGAGGATCGGTCTATAATTGGACATAGCTCCCATACAAGGTCCCTCCCGAAAATCACTTAAACAAGCATAACTCATTACTAAATTAAGATATCGATATAAAATTTGGAAAAAGTATTGCTCTAATATACAGAAATATTACTGTGACATTTTTTTTCCGATCGGTCCATAATTGGTCATAGCTCCCATACAAGGTCCTCTCCCGAAAATCACTTAAACGCACATAACTCATTACTTGATTAAGATATCCATATAAAATTTGGTACAAGTATTGTTCTTATATACAGAAATGTTACTGTGAAATTTTTTTCCGACCGGTCCATAATTGGTCATAGCTCCCATACAAGGCCCCCTCTCGAAAATCACTTAAACGCACATAACTCATTACTAAATATTGATATCGATACATTTAGCACAAATATTGCTCTTATATACATAAATCACACTATAAAATTTGTTCACGATAAGGTCACCTCCAGAAAATCAATTGTATGCACAATATTCATTACCAAATAATGATATAGATACAGAATTTAGCCAACATTTTGTCTTTATATACATTAAAGTTACTGTGGAATTTTTACGATTGGACCATAATTGGTCATAGCTCCATACAAGGTCCTCCTACGAAAATCTCTTAAACGCACATTACTCATTCCAAATAAAGCTATTGATCGTGAAAAAATTTTATAGTGTGATTTATGTATATAAGATCAATATTTGTGCTAAATGTTTCGATATCAATATTTAGTAATGAGTTATGTGCGTTAAAGTGATTTTCGGAAGGGTGCCTTGTTATGGGAGTTATGTCCCGAAGAGAGAAATAAGGATATCACGAATTGAAATAATCTCTGAACTCGATAATAGAATAGAATTTTTATAGAAGTTACAGCGAAAACGAGGGTGAGTTCTATAATAGAATCTATAATGATGCGCATTGCCCTAGAAAAACACGAAAATCTTTCAAGTAAATCATCATAATTGGAAAAGTAGGAAAAATGTTTTCGAATAGGTTTGATTTCTAAGAGCGGGTTTCTGAGTTGGCAATCAAATGCCAATTAATAATCAGATTAGTTAATCTAAAAATAGTTTTAATCTGATGTTAATCCCATTTTATGTTTTTGAGTACAAGATTAAACTTCGCAGTGTTACCATACAAAACAACAGAAAACGTCACTGTTTGTTTGTTTGTTTTATAAAAAAGAAGAAGACAATTGTAAATGTAATATGAAAATTAACGAAAACTTAAATTTAAAACAAAAAAAAATGATTTTGAAGTCTCCATAATTTATACTAATCAATAAATCAAACATTTTAATATTTATTTTTATAAAAATTGTATTAATTTTTTTGCATCAGCTGTTTACACATTTTAATTTTTTGCTGAAGTTTAAACCACCTCCATTAAACTTGCAAACAAAATTAACTAATTGAGTACTCAAAAACAACTTTCGAGGATTAATTTTAATTTAATCGCTAATCTTTCACCTAAAGATTGGCCCTAAATCGGTACTTGGAATTTTGCACAAATTCGATATTGGAAATTCAATTGTAGATTGTGTACTTGTCTAAATCTAATCTCGGTAAAAGGCTATCAATCATATCTGATAAAAGAACAGCACCGCAGAGTTCTAACCTTGGAATCGATAGTGTCTTGATTGGAGCTACTTTGGTCTTTGAGGCTATACAGTGCCGCTGCGTATGCTTTCTCGGAAGCATCGCAGAATCCATGAAATTGGACTTCAGAATCCATGAAATTGGACTTCGGCTTTAGGAGAATAACTAATCCATCATGGAATTCGAATGGAATTGATAGCTGGATAATTGGCGAAAGCTTTACATTTAAGGAGACAAGACTTCATACCAACCAGTGCCTTCAATCCATATCGTCTGCATCAGGATCTTTGATAAGACAATACATGGCGCCAACCAACCAGCTGGATCAAAAAGCTTAGCGATTCTCGAAAGAACTTCCCTTTTGGTGTACTTCAAAGACTCTTGAAAATGTTCAGCATTAAAAAAACCCAGCGGATGCCTATCGTTTTGGCTGAACTAAAGTCCTCGAATTTCAAAAAATGTTCACGTAACAAATGTTCTGGAGGGACATTGATTAATATATCCATGAATTTGGATGTCCATTTCCTCAATTCGAGTCCCGCTGAACGGAGAGCTTGGATTAGCTCGGTATTAGTCCTAATAGTATCGGGTTTAGTATGTGCTCCGGCTAAATGTCATCAACATACATTGATTTACGGAGAATTGCGCTAGCCAGTGGATAAATGGATTCAACATCATTTGCAAGTTGTAAGAGAGTGCGAATCGCCAGATATGGTGCACAATTAACTCCGAATGTTACTGTCTTTAACTTGAAATCATATACTGACCCAGTGGGATCTATGCGAAATACTATTCTTTGATAAGGAGTGTGTTTTGGACTCACTAAAACTTGTCGATACATTTTCTGAATGTCAACACATATCGGAAAAAAGGCCATTTAATAATAAGTATCGTCAAACCAGTTTGGAGGATAGGTCCAATGTGGAGTAAGGAATACAAACTAAGGCCGTTAGAAGATGGCGAAGAAGCATTGAAAACCACCCGTACTTTTGTAGTGATACTGTTGGGCACATCACCGCGTGATGTGAGATAATAGGTTGCTAAATCATTAGATTCACTACAGTATTGTACCTTAACCATATGACCAAGTTCTTCTTATTCCTGAATCACTTTGTCATATTCACGTTTTAACTCTGGAGTCAGTCTCGCTTTATTACGAAAAAATTGGGCCATTGCACTGGATCTCGAATGACCTTAAATGGAACTACTGTATATCCTTCCTTGAATGGAAGTTCTACTGTGTAACGCCTTTTGAACTTTTTATTGTAGTACGGGTATAGAGATCTTCGCAAATTCTATCGAAGGGAGACATAAAGTTTTTCTGTGTAAGATTCTCCACCTCCCAAAACCGTGAAATTGCCTTGTCTAAGGAAATTTCATAGAAGTAAGAAGCTATATTAGGGGGCCGGTCAGAATCCATCCAAAGGCCGTTTCTTCAGCAATCAATGAACCACAAATGTTGTATCGGATTCCAGAACAAATAATTGTGGGGAAAATATCACCCCCTAAAAAATATCAATCTTCGAACTGCAATAAAAATTGGGATCTGCGAGTGGAATATTTGGAAGACTGTCTCGAGAAATATAGTAAGAGGGGATATTAGCTGACAGTTGGGAACAACTAGAGCTACAGTCGGTATCTCGACTTGATTATCCCCTTCGGAACTAACAGTAAAGGAACATTGACGTTGAACTGTTGCGGAAACGGAGACCGGAAATTTCAGCATGACATGATAAAGGGGAGTTTCAGAAGGTTGAACATACGCTCAGAAATAAAAGTACCCTCTAATCCCGAATCAATAAAAAAACGAGCACAGTATTTCAATCCCAAATGGCAAATATTGACTAATGCAGTACCTAACAAAATACCTTTAGAACTACAAGCAAAACACGACGAAGTGGACTGTATGTTATCAGAGTCGGATCGGGTGAAAGGCGTAGAGTTAGGGTTAAGATTCGAGATAGATTTGGGATCTGAGCCGAGTTTTTAACCTTGGTGTTCTTTTGAGCATAGTTGGCATTTTGGACTAGAAACTTTCACCTGAAAAGTGTTAACATGTTTGTCCGAATGAGAATTGTTGTTATTTCTAGATTTAAAAGAAATTTCCTTAGGACTGTGCGGTTTATTAATTTCGGAAGCGGGCTCTAATGTCCGGTAAGGGTTTGTAAGAAATTCATCCAACTCTTTCCATTTGGGAATGGCGGTTTTATCCTTAAGGCTCTGTTCCCATACTTGATGCTATGGTTTGAAGATTAAAAAGGATTTTCCATTTCTCAAATCGTGAACATAAATTGTGTATGTGTTGTTGTACTTCGTTTTAAAGGACTCCAAGTCCAGAGGCTCTTCATCACCGTTAGCTCCTTTTTCCGCGTTTATCAAGAATGTATCATAAGCCGCCCGGAGTCGAACCCAAGTGGATTTCAGCTCATATTTATGAATCTCAATCGCGTGAGTAGAAGCTACGGGATACCGGTTTCCATTTAGATCGGCCTCTAATTCGATGATGTTATCAGCCAAACGGATAACGGAAACGGACATCTTTCAATAAATAAAAGTGGATATTAGTACAAAGGTTACACAAATAACAAGAAAAGGCAACTCAAAAGAAACAAAGAGAATACAACTTCAGGGTAATTGATATGGACAAATTACAATTAGCCAAAGTTGTAGAAAATATATGTATAATATTATTGGTATGGATTCACTGTAGACCAGGAGGTCGTAAATATGACTATTGGGCTTATTTATTTGACCAGATTAATCTATTATAGGCAAATATTAACAGTTTTCATGAACAAAAAGAATACAATTACGTAGTTCTCATGCAATCTTAATGGTTACATTCATTAATGGGCTGTTCGATCAGCTGTTCGAAGTTTACAAGTTAATGAAAGTTCATTGACCCTTGCATATACTGGAAAATGCATAAATGGGGTTTTGTTTCGAATAAGAAAAATTAATAGCAAAAGGAAAAAATGTTTAAGGAACCCACATAAATGAAAACAAGTGCATATACGTATTAATACAAAGCTGAAAAGACTTCTAAATTTCAAAAAGATATGTGATAGAAATCAAGCAATAAGAAATTGATCGTTTTGTAACAAGAGCAAACTATTTTCTATTATACAAAAATCGTTTTGCAGCTGTTACATCGAAATCGAGTTTTACCACATAACAAATTAATTTAAAATTTGTATTAATATTCTTATAAAAATAAAATATGTTGTTATTAGCACTTGTTTTCCTTATTAAGCTGCTATGGAGAAGTAGAAAAGTGTTATAGTTCCAGTATGGCCGAAATATAAGTAAATTATATATTATAAACAATAGGTAATAGGTAAAATTGTTAAAAAAGTTACTAGCAGAAATTTGAAATTATCATATCCAATAAGTATTTGTCTCTGTTAAAAAAGAACTAACAATAATGGAAAGAAAAGATCACTTGGTTATAAAAGTTTACGGAATAAAGAGAATGGAATATGCATATTAAAGAAAACGATGAATATGTATAAAGCAGGGCTGGAAAAGTTGGTAAAATTGTACTTTTTGCTACAATTAGATCATGAAAAGTACAACGGTACACAAATTAACCATTTGGTACAATCTTAAAGTCTAGTGCCAAAGACTATATCTTATAAAATAAAGTTCAAGGACTACCTTTAATGTAATTAAAATTATATTTTATATTTTAGGTGAAACTTTAATACACGTTCATCTCTTTTTTTCCTACTAGACGTTGGATTATTCTAATGACTTTTCTTTGGTCTGGTCTATTCTCTACCTTATTGACTAGCTTTTGGACTTTTCTCTTAACGAAGATTTTCGGCAAATTACATGTACACAACACGATCGCAGACGAACTTCTAAACAAGAGCATCAAAAATACAAATATTTTATTTAGTTGCTTGATAGCATTCAACAAAGCAGGCTGATGTCGCTTTATTAAAGAAATTACAAACACAACTTAAAAAAACAAAAACAACTTGCATTAAATAATTTTCTAGAATGCATAACAATGAAAGTAGTTCATCTTGTTTTTTGTACATTTTAATTTGAAATGTTGTTTCTATGTGAAGAAATTATCATTCTTATATACATTGATTACATTTTGTTTATAAATATTCGCATTTTACAGTAATGCAATTTAATATTCAAAATTAAAAATAACCAAATATTTTTTTCAGTGCAATTTAATTGAAAAATACCAATAGTATGTGTGTAGTGCAGAGCAAAGCATTTTTTCTAAGCACGCGTGCTTTTCGATCGTTACTAAATTTACAACAGCATACTCACATACATTAAAAACACATTCAGTCTCGTTTGAGCGTTCATTGAAGGTGGTTGTGTTGTCGCTTCCCAGCAGTTCGGTCGGACAGTCCCGAACTCCCTATTTAACCTACCACATAGGGTTACACCTAGCCACCAACTGTCCAGGTGACTAGCTATTTTAACATGTGCTTGTCCTACGAGGAAGTCAATCGTCACCCCGTAGGTTACGATGAGGCAGACAAGTGCTTTTTAAGTGTCCCCTCTATCGCTTACAAAGGGGACACTAAAGTGACGATTATCTTCACCCTCATTTACAAAGAGTACATCCGTGACGAAAGACGAATTAGAGCCAACCAGATGGTTAGAAGTTAGTGGAAATCACTGTCTTTTTCGGATGCATTGACTCTTTGTCGAACTGCAGGGTTCTTTCATTCTTTTGTACATGAAAATCTGCTAATGCAGGGATGGACAACTATATATGTTTTTCGAATTATGAACTTTTGCAAAATAAATGTATTTTTAATGATTTTTTTTCTTTAGCTGTTTTTAATATTTCAAAATTTATTTTTTTTTGCAAATATGCCCGAATGGGTTAAATTGTTTATTTTTATTCATTGTGGGAGTACAGCGTGTAAATATCTTAGAAGGTTTTGTTTTAAAATTTAAAAATTAAATAGGTACATTTTCAAAAATAAATTAATGACATTTACAAATTTTAATCTAAAAAACTAATATTTTTATTTAAAACAGCACCATTTCAAAATTAACATTTCCCATGCCTGTGTTGAATTCAATATGAGAGTATAAATCGTTCTCTTTTCTGATTTTTCGCTCTTGCAAAAACTGACCAATAGCAGGCATTGCCTGGCTCTGGTGTAGTGGTGTAGGGTCTAGTCCCTACACCGGCAGAGAGTAAAAAATAAGTTCTCTTATAGGTTTTTATCGTTTTTTATACATGTGTAAGCATACAAGCTATGAAATTAAGAGTGCAAGAAGGCTCTTAACAAAGGGGACTAGAGTCTAGTCCATAAAGAAATAAACACAGATGGCGACATGGCTCTCTTAAAAAAGTACTCTTAAGCTCAGTGACGTCATCAGTGCCTAGAACTGATTGTATGATATGAAAATTGTATGTGATTTATAATAGAAAAGTAAATAATTATGTTTAAAACTTTTTTTAACGTTAATTTTTTATTGCGGCAATAAAAATCCATTAAATCCATTGCTTTAATAAGCTAGGATCTGAAGGGAAGTTAAAAAAAAATTATTGCACACTATTTTGATTTTTTATTATTATTATTATTATTATTATTGCAATTTTTGACTGCACACCGCATTTTAATTTTTAATTTACTTTTTTTATTTTTTCACTATTTGTTTTCAAATTTCATGTGAAAAGTTTTTTACATTTAAAACATAGCAAAACATGGTGTGCAATAATTTTTTTTTAACTTCCCTTCAGATCCTAGCTTATTAAAGCAATGGATTTAATGGATTTTTATTGCCGCAATAAAAAATTAACGTTAAAACGTCTAAAATCTGTATAGAGCATTTCAAAACCGACGACTTTGAAAACAATTTACAATTCGAAATGGGTTAGTATGAAGCAAATGATTTCTGTAATAAATAGATTAGTCCCAATTATATTTAAATAAGTTTATTATTTAAATAAGTTAAATATTCCTAATAACATTAAACGTAAAATACATTTTATTTTATTAGACACAAATAAGTTTTAAACATAATTATCGGCAAAGAGCTTTGTTAAGAGCCTTCTTGCACTCTTAATTTCATAGCTTGTATGCTTACACATGTATAAAAAACGATAAAAACCTATAAGAGAACTTATTTTTTACTCTCTGCCGGTGTAGACTCTAGTCCCATACAAGCTATGAAATTAAGAGTGCAAGAAGGCTCTTAACAAAGCTCTTTGCCGATAATTATGTTTAAAACTTATTTGTGTCTAATAAAATAAAATGTATTTTACGTTTAATGTTATTAGGAATATTTAACTTATTTAAATACTAAACTTATTTAAATATAATAGGGACTAATCTATTTATTACAGAAATCATTTGCTTCATACTAACCCATATATACCCATATAGGGATATATAGAACAAAGTAATTAACCGAATCTTATATACCCTTCACCATAGTGTATTTAGAGGTTGTCTTTTTCTCATATCTCCGGTATTTATGGACCGATTTTGCTGTAATTCTGTTAGACATGCTTTCTTCTCGAAAGCATGTCTAACAGAATTATTGAAAATTCGGATCTCGCCGATATCTGGCGTCCACTAAAAACTGATTTCAACAAACACACAGACAGACGGATATAGCTTAATCAACTCCGCTATCTATAAGGATCCAGAATATATAAACTTTATGGGGTCGGAAAATTATATTATAGAAATTACAAACGGAATGACAAACTTATATACATATACCCTTCTCACGAAGGTGAAGAGTATAGTGAAGCACGGGAAAGAAAGAATAGGAAATGAAGAGCATTAAGCGATCTCATGTCATTTATATATTACTTACAACGGTCAAATAAACCCTCCTTACGTTTGAATGTAGGATTACTTATAGTAATGCGATGGTGACAACTTGTTAGAACCTCGCTTGTATGTCTTTATCTTCTTCTATTCTGGTTTTCGGTTTTTTTCTTTTATTGTAATTTGATTTGGGTTTTAATTATATCTACAGTTATCAATTATCCTTCTTTTGGAGTTATTTTAAATTCCGCTAATTATTTCACTTTACTTAAATTAAGTTTCTCCTTTATTTAAAACCCAGTGTGCTTCGCTACCCTCATCGTAATGGAATAAAATAAATATAATTATTGTAAATGTATATAAGTATATCTGCAATATCAAAAAGCCCCCTTTTAGAGAACTCTTTAAGTTGAATTTTATGATTCTAGTCTCAATATTACAGAAAATTAAGAAAAAACCGTTGAAGAACGATAAAGTACCAGACAGTGCCTTTTTATAGATTTTCATTAAATCAGGATGACGCATGTTTAATTTTCAACCAGAAACCAAAAAAAATCGCATACAGATTTTTATACAATCAGGAAGCTGCGTGTCAAATTTTATGTTTTTACGTACAATATTATAGAAAATTCGAAAAGAATTAGAAAAAGAACAAAAAAGGATACTCTGGTACCTTTTTAAATTTTCATTCAATTATGTTTACATATGGGCAATTCCATACGATTGTATGTGACATTCGCACACCTTCAAAGTGGTATAGATTTTGTAAAATTAGGAGTACTTGGAAAACAATTTTCAATCTGTTTCATTTAAAGAATACTATATTTGCAAAAGGAATCATCCCATTCGGAACCTTGTTTTCCAAAATATGAATTAAATTATGGCGATATCATACGTGACAAAAAACGGAAGTGCTTTTAAAGTACATGTTATTATTTACGAAAATCTGCGAATTCTGTAGGTGTATCTTTTTTGTTTTAATTTCTTACACTATGGGACATATTTTTCATTAGTAATCCATAATTTTTAAATAAAAAAAAAATAATATAATTTTATAATGAACATATTTAAATATCGTACGCGACACATCGTGTGTGACAGATTTTTCTCCTGATTTTGTTTTAGGTTATAAAATATATATTTTGGAAATATATGCATACACACACTTCAACAAATCAAAAGGAATAGAAGAGTGCAGTCGGACATGGCCGACCTATATACATGTTTAAGCAATTTATAGAAAAAAATAAAAAACTGGAGTTATATGGCGACTAGGGTCAAATATGGACCGATCATCATAAAATGCTAGGGTGTGATTTTAATTAATATAAAACTTATTTGTGCCAAATTTTATCATAATACTAGTGATTAGAGGTGAGTTACGGACGTTTAAGTGTTTTAATGAGGTCAAATTGTTATGAAAATCGGCATAAAGGTTTAGGCTTATAAACATTTTAGATCTGCCGATTTTTGAAGGGATAGTATTATAATTAACAGAATTATGAGCTAAAAAGAGATATTTTCGGTTCCGTTTGTATGGCGGCGAGGTGTAAAAATAGACCGATTTCAAAAATTTCCAACAGTCTTCGTCTTTGACGCTACAAAAGATCATTGGAGGCAAATACTTAGCACAAAGGATTACAAGTAATTAGAAAAAGTTGTCAGCGTAAATCGCATGAAAATCGTATACAGCTTTTATATCTTTACTGGCAAGATGACTAATGAGTTAGAAAGTATTTATATAACACATTATTAGTAAGACCTTATTAGACTACTTCTGTGTAATCCAGACGATATGTCGTTGTCATTGAAAAGTTGTTAGGTAAGTATTACAATTGGAAACCATTACCCAGTTTTTGCTGGGTTCTCACTTAATACGGGCTCTACATGCTTTCACGTTTTTAGGTTCAATATTATACAAAAATTCAAAAAGTATCTTTTGAAGAACGAAAAATGACCAAAAAGTCCCCTTTTATAGGTTATCACTTAATCCGGGCTCTACATTCTTAATTTCATGTTTCTAGGTTCAATATTATAAAAAATTCAAAAACTAACAGTCAAAGAACGAAAAAGTACCAAAAAGTCCCCATTTATAGATTCTAATTTTCTCCGGGCTCTACATGTTTATTTTTATGATTCTGTATTTAATTTTATAGAAAACTCAAAAAGTACCAATCGTAGGACGAAAAAGTACCAAAAAGTCCCCTTTTATAGATTCTCATTTACTCCGGGCTCTACATACTAGGTTTAATTTTAAAGAAAACTCAAAAAAGTACCTTTGTAGAACGAAAAAGTACCGAAAAGTCCCTTTATTATTAATTTCATGTTGCGATTTCAATATCATAGAAAACTCAAAAAGTACCAGTTGGAGAATGAAAAAGTACCAAAAAATATCACTTGGTACCGGTGTTCCAAATAACACCCCATTATCATATTTAGTGTTTCTAGATCTAAAAATTTTATATAAATTGGATCATTGTGTTTAAATGAAATCAAATTTAAATGAACGACGATAAGCTTTAAACTGTTTTTGTATCTTTTATAGTTTAGGAAATATGAGGTTACCGAATAAAATAAAAAAATCCTGTCTTAGTGGATCTATTTGGTGAGAGACCAACCTCCTGTCCAAATTTCAGCTCTTTAGCTTCAACCGTTTAGGCTGTGCGATGATGAATCAGTCAGTAAGTCAGTCAGTAACGTTAGAATTTGATATTAGATTACTAATATCATGAATAAATAAAACAAACTACCACGTTGCATTCACAAAATATTCACCCTTATTATGTATGTCGTTGTCGACACAAAGTCGCGTCGACGACTTAAAAATGGTATTTGCATTGTCGTTATCGATAATAATTGACTGCTGTTGACAATAATTTGCAATTTTGTAAGGCGCTTTAAAGTCAATGTCGTGTCGACTTCTTTTCTGTCGACAAGGGATTTGGCGACGACTCTTACAAAAATTTAGAATTGGTGTCGGTAAATTTAATAAAATAAAGTTTGAATTAATTAAAAATGGAGAAAAAAAATAAAAATTACCAACGGAAAGCAATTTGAAACCCTAATGTCGGAACTGGAAAAAAATCCATGCTTGGCAAAGGGGTTTAGTAGAGGCACAAATCCAACAAATTTTAAAAACGATTGGGAACAAATCGCAGTTAAGCTGAACTCTATTGGGCCACCTATTAGAGATAGCGATGGTTGGCAAAAGGTAATCAATAAATTTATTTTATTTAATTTTTTTAATGCGCAATATATTTTTAGGTGTGGAGAGATTTTAAATGTAAAGTGAAAAAGAAATTGGCTCAGAATAAAGCCGAAGTAAACGCAACGGGCGGCGGAACGTTTAAACAATTTTCACTATCACCATTGGAAGAAGCTGCAGCTAACCTAATGCAGTTCCAAAAACAATTAAATCCCGAAGGTGAAGTACATGGAATTCAAAATACATGTGAAGAAATCGAAAACTTGGTGGAAAATACTTTAGGTTAGGTTAGGTAGGCAGGTCGTCCTCGCGATGTCATCACTGGGGACACACTTGGGTCCAGAATTTTGATCCCTTTGTGATACCTGAAACGAGAGAGAACGGTCGGCGTATTAGTACACTTCAACCTAATCACTCTGGCTTCCACCGAACCAGTTTGTCGCACGAATATAGGAATCTATCTTTCGGATATCAACCTCCGATAGATCCGCTAAGTCATGCAGAAAATAGCTACCTAGCAGACCCACTCTGTGATCAGCTAGGGCAAGACAATGACAGAGGAAGTGAGTTATACTCTCTTCTTCCTCTTCATCCTGGCAGCTCCTGCAGAAGTCGTTACTGGGTAAGTTCAGTCTTCTTGCATGGAGTCCGAAAGGCCAGTGGCCAGTTACCACTGCCGTTAAGTTCCGTAGATTAACTCTCGGAATGTAGAAAAGGGCTTGGGATCTTTGTGGGTCGTAAGATGGCCACATGATCCTTGCCTGTCTACAGGTGGCTTCAGTCGACCATCTGCATTGCGCAAGCTCATATAGTTTTTCACGTATCGAGCGTTTGCAGGTTGAAAGCGGTATACCGACAAAAGGGTCGGTATGCTCTCCTGCAAGCGAGGAGCCTAACTTGGCAAGAGAGTCCGCGATGGTATTACCAGGAATTTGCTGATGTCCTGGAATCCAATACAGTCCTATTGTGGAATGTTTCGCCATCTCGTTAAGGGATGCCCGGCATTCTAGGACTAAGTTTGACGTCGTGTAGACACCACTTAGAACCTTAAGGGCTGCCTGACTGTCGGTATAAATTCGAATATTAACACCGTATATTCGATAAAACCTGAGCCAGTTTGCAGCCCGTTTAATGGCTGATAGTTCAGCCTGAAGGACGCTACATTGGTCAGGAAGCTTGAATGATACTTCCGTTCCCGAATGTGCTATGTAAAAGCCACCGCCTACACCATGGTTTGATTTTGAGCCATCAGTGAAAACCTTATACGATCCATCATGGAGGATTGTTTCCATCACATTTGGGTCGTCTCGGATATTCACCGAAAAGCTTCTATCAAAAGACGGTTTGGCGATGCAATAGTCGATATTGCCAGGAATTTCTCCTAGACAATTGAGGATGGTGGAGTGACCTGACTGAATCATATGCCACATACCAATTGTATTGAGTCTAATAGCCGCGTTGAGGGCAACCTCTTGGGCCATTAGATCAATAGGTAGCCATCCCATCATGACAAAGAGAGCCTTTGATGGGGTGGTGCGGAGAGCCCCCGTTATCAACAGAGCTGATGTACGAAGGATTCCCTCAAAACGTTTGCGGTGGAAAATACTTTGGATGAAGAAGATATTTTGCCATCAACTTCAAATATTAATAACAATACCAATCAACAAACACCTAATACAAAGAAAAAAATTAAAATTCATAAGAATATTGAACACCAGGAATTATTGGAAAAACACACCGACATGCAAAAAAAAATATTCAGTGAAATCTCTAATAATATGACCGATATAAAAAATGCCATGAAAGAGTCAAGTCGGTATCAGCGAAAGCTGTGGGAGATTGAACAAAAAAAATTAAAATGATGGAAAGGCAACACCAAAGGGACGAGCAATTATTTGAATTTGAAATGAAACTAAAGAAGATTAAAATGGAAATAAAAACAAAAGAATTGGAGGTCTTAGAAAAGCAATGTATGTAGTACTTAATGTATTTTAATTATTTCTTCCTTTATTGTTTTTTATAAAAATGAATTTTTATCTAGTTTTTAATATACATTATAATAAAAAAAATGAATTTCATTTACAGAAAACTTGCTTTTATTTGTTCTCTTATCTCTGAAGCTTCAGTATTTTGTGAATTTTCGGTGTGATCAACTTCAAAATTATCACTCATATTTTCGGAATTATTTATAACCCCCGAGTCGTTTCCAATATCAGTGTGATATTCTATACATACGTTATGTAATGCCACACAAACGTTTACAATTTTTGTTGCTTTTGCAGGTTTATAATGAAGCTGGCGAGCTCCAAGTAAACAGCGAAAACAATTTCTCTCACCAGCATCGCAACGTTGACGTAGAACTTGTTTTACACTGCTTATATTCTAAATTAGGGAATCATGAGATGATCCAGCATATCGAGCATCTAAAAATCTAATTCTCATTTTGTGATCACAAATCTAAAAGAATTATAAATATTATCAATTATTATGAAAATGTCAAAATTTATCTTACTATCATGGCGTTTAGGCTAAAAAATCCTTTCCTATTGTAATAAAGATTTTGACACTCTTTACTAGGAGCTAAAATTTTAATGTGCGTTCCATCTACGCAGCCAATAACTCCCGGAAATCCATTTTTCTCAAAAAACTCTAATTTAGCTTCAGCCTTTTCTTCTTCTGTCATTTCAAATTTAATAAATAGTGGGCATATGACCCTTTGCAAAACGTCTAAAGTCTCTTCCAAAACTAAAGAAGTTGTGGATTGCGATAATCCAAGATTGAAGTCATTGCCAACACTCAACTGGTACGATCCTTGCGCCAAAAACCGCAATGTCGTTGCAAGTTTTACCGTGTTGGATATAAAGGTTGATCGTATTCCACTCTTCATTAAGGGCTCTATATTTTCCAAAACAAATTTAAACGCCGATTTGTTTAAGCGAAAATATTCAACAAATCTGTAATAAAACAAGTAAGAAACTATAGTCGGGCGTGGCCGACCATATGATACCCTACACCAGTTATGAATATTAAATGTGATTTATTTTTCATAATAAAGCATTTATCTTCAATATTCCCTTGTTCCGATACATTTAAGCAATTTATGGATGAAAAACTAATTTTCTGAAAGAGGCTTTATATGGGGGCTAGGAGCAAATATGGACCAAGCCCGATAACATTTTGTGAATATATTTATATTTACATAATATTTTATTGTGCTGAATTTCATCGCGATATTTGTGTTTATAAGTTAATTTGGGACATTCAAGTAATTTTCTGAAGGGGACTTTGTATGAGAGCTAGGGTCAAATGGGGCCCGATCTTTATGAAATTTGGCAGGGTCATCAAGACTTCTATAAAACTTAGTTGTGTCGCATTTTATCGATATATCTGTATATTTAACATAATTATGACCTCAGAAGCCCTTTTCGGGGGGTTCTGTTCTATGGGGGCTAGGTGAAATAATGGACCGATTTTAACCATTTTCGTCCTTGGGTCAAATAAAACATGCGTGCCAAATTTCATCCAATTATCTTGAAAATTGCGACCTGTAGCTTGCGCACAAGGTTTACATGGACAGCCAGCCAGATGGACGGACGGACATAGCTTAATCGACTCAGAAAACGATTCTAAGCCGATTGGTATACTTTAAGGTGGGTATAGGACGAATATTTTTGTATGTTACAAACATCAGCACAAATCCAATATACCCTCCCCACTAAAGTGGTGTAGGGTATAATAAAATTTAAGTACCTTTTTTGATTTTGGAAATACTCACCAGCTTATAAGAAAATGTTGATTACGTACTTACTATCCGGCAATTTAAAGATTTCCGATCTTTGCCTCAAGATTTTTCTTTGAAGCTTTAGGTTTTTTTTATTTTCTTCGTCACTTGAACTTTCACTTTCCGACATAAAAAACATTTTTGAAACAGATAAAATTCAAATAAAATGCAACAAATGTCACGAAATTAATAAAGATGATATTTATTTAAATTATCGATAACATGTCGACATCAACGCAACAGCCTTAGAAAATACCGAAATAGCGTCGACGTGATGTCGACGTCGACTTGAAGTGACAACGACTACAAATTGATAACGTCGTCGACAACGACATACATAATAAGGGTGATTGTAAATGTCTTGTACGAATGAAATGCACAAAGGAAAAATGGCAACCATACAAAACGTACCTTTTTGCTGAAGTTATATATATATGACTTGTTGTGTGTATAATTATTTATAAATGTTCCAAGCAGCGAAATATAAGAGAAATCTCCTCGGACCAAATGATAAGCTCAGAAGTTGAAGAGTTGAACAACTAGAGAGGAATTGGAAATTTGTTTACTCCGTCATACAAACCCCAATAGGAAAAGAGAACAAAATCAAAACAATTGGAATTATGGTTCTGTTTAAATAAGTAAAGATTTATTTAGGGACTTTTTGGTAATTTTTCGTTCTTCAAAAGGTGCTTTTTGAATTTTTTATGATATTGAACCTAGAAACATGAAATTGAGCATGTACAGTAGGGTGGGTAGAAAATAGGCTTTTCTCTCGGATCATCTTCTAATAGTGAAATTATGTTGTATGTTAACGTAAAATGGAAGACTGTAAAATATTATTTAATTATGAGGGTAAGAGCCCGCGCATCGCCGCCAAAGTTTGTAAATGCGTTTATATGGGAGAAAATGTATTACTTGTTTATAAAAAAAGCAAAGCAAGAACAACAATTACGAATGAAGCAGTGTGTTATTATTGGCCAGAAACATGAAATTATGTATACCCCGGATTAAGTGGGAACCTATAAAAGGGCACTTTTCGGTACTTTATCTTTCTACAAAAGGTACTTTTTGATGTTTCTATAATATTGAACCTAGAAACATGAAATTTAGCATGTAGGGCCCGGATTAGGTGAGAACCTATAAAAGGGGACTTTTTGTTTCTAAAAAGGTACTTTTTGAATTTTCTATAATATTGAACCTAGAAACATGAAATTTAGCATGTACGGCCCGGATTAGGTGAGAACCTATAAAAGGGGACTTTTTCTTTTTAAAAAGGTACTTTTTGAATTTTCTATAATATTGAACCTAGAAACATGAAATTTAGTATGTAGGGCCCGAATTAGGAGAGAACCTATAAAAGGGATCTTTTTGATACTTTTTCGTTGTACAAAAGGTACTTTTTGATTTTTCTATAATATTAAACCTAGAAACATGAAATCTAGCATGTAGTGCCCGGATTAGTTGAAACCCTATAAAAGGGATCTTTTTGGTACATTTTCGTTCTACAAAAGGTACTTTTTGAATTTTCAATAATATGGAACCTAGAAACATAAAATTAACATGTAGAGTAGGGTGGGTCGAAAATAGGCTTTTCTCTCGGATCAACTTCTAATTGTGAAATTATGTTGTATTTTAACGTCAAATGGAAGACTGTAAAATATTATTCAATTATTTGTAGATGCGTTTATATGGGAGAAAATAGCACTTTTGAGGCTTTAAGTATTAATTATTGCACCATTTTATAGCAAAACCGTAATGTCTACAAAATTGTCTTTCCAAAAAGATAGAAAAACTCAAAATTGGTTAAAAACGTTTTGAGTTATTAAAATTTCCCCCGAGAATTTTGTGATTCTGAAGACACATAAAAGTAAATATACGAAATTTTTTTTAGTTTTGAAAAATTTTACAAAAAAATATTATGTTTATCTTTATAAGATTCATAAAAGCGCTAGTACAAATTTTTGTTCAAATTGGATAACGCTTGCTCGGTTTAGTCGGTGGTAAAAAAGAGCCATTAATTTAACAGTTGGAGATGCTGTTAAATTAATGGCTCTTTTTTTCTCTTTTCAATTTTCAAACTTTAAAAAATTGTTTAAATGGATTTTAAAAAATTAAAGTTTTCTATACTGGATATTATAAAGTATGTATATAAGAATTGAACACAAAAAGAATGAGATCAATACTCATAGTTTTAACGAACCTGCGATGTGAAGTTGAAGGATTTCAGGAAAAAGGCAATTTTTGCCATTAAGTAAAAATTATATTATTACCAATTGTTGCTTAAATTTGATCAAGTAAATTGCGATTATTATTTCCGAGTCCATGAAAAGTTATTTCGGTCAAAATCAAAATTTTGAATATATTGTGTTCTTGATGAAATAAGAGCATGATGTTGTTAATTTGTTGATGGATATTGATGAAACTTCTTAGAAGTTATTTTTACTACATTTAAATAATACGAGAGCTGAGGTGGCTCTGAATATGGCCTTGAGCTGGGCTCAACCGAGAGGCCTAATGTTAACCCGGCAAAAACGGAAATCTGTCTTTTCACAAGAAAGACAAAAATTTCTACGTATACTGACCCTTGCTTCCTGAGCAAGAAGATACCAGTGACAGACAAAGTTAAGTACTTAGGTGTAATCCTCGACCGGAAATTAAAATGGAGACACCACATAGAGGATAGGATCAACAAGGCACATCGGTGCTGGGCGATATGTAGGAGAACTATAGGCATGAAATGGGGTCTTAGTCCTACTATGACAAATTGGCTTTATAAAAGTGTAATTAGACCAATTCTAGCTTATGCTTCAATAATCTGGTGGACTGCTTTAGACAAAAAGTGCAATATCAAACTACTACAGGGAGTTCAGCGTACATGCTGCTTGGGTATAAGTGGTGCCATGTGTACTACTTCAACCAAGGCTCTGGAAACGTTGCTAGATATTCCACCCATTGAAACACATTTAAGATATGAGGCGGCGCTTACAGCCGAACGGCTCTTTACTTTAGGCGAACTGGCCAAAAGCGGTTATAGGACACGTCATCAATGTATACTGGGCACATTGGAAGGTTATCCACAATCATCGGACGTGCCTGATCGTATACCAGACACAGAATATGTCGGAAACTTTGTAACGCTGATCCCAGATAGAATGTCTTGGTCAAGCGTTGTTACAAGGATGGCTCTAAATTGGGGGACAAAGTGGGGCTGGGTTTCTATATTGAAGACCCAGAAACAGAAATATACCACCGTTTACCAAATCATAACACAAGCTTCCAGGCAGAAGTACGAGCAATAACGGAATGCGTAAATTGGATTTGAATATATATGACGCCCACAGCGCTTAATATATTTACCGACAGCCAGAAGGCAATTAGGGCGATATCAGGCGATAGAACTAAATCTTTAACTGAATACTCTCCCAGAGGTAAGGTTGATATCATGTGGGTACCAGCCCACTCGGGAGTAGTCGGTAACGAAAGGGCGAATGTAATAGCTTTAAAGGGAAGGGAGCTCGAAGCAGTTAACCGACAAATGCAAAACGATTCGACGCAACAAAAGCTGAACTAAAAATATGGGTGAGAGAATCCCATAAGGCCTCTTGGAATAATGAAACAGTGGGTAGAACCACGAAGATCCAAGGGCTGACCCTGATGAGAGCAAGACGAAAAATCTCCTCAAAATGGGCAAGTCTACAGTTAGTATGATGGTACGTATTCTGAGTGGACACACAGGACACACTGATTGGAAGATTCTTAGGAATTACGTTCAGAAAACACTGAAAAATAATTCTTTCAGTTTTTTTTCATGATAAGGAGCGCACAACAGGGCCGATAGTGGCCTAGGTGTATTTCTTCGGATTTGATGTAGTATACATCCTCCTATCGACCTACCTACCTACCTAAATAATACGATAAACCAAATACTGGATATATATCCATTAATTCTTTAAGAAAACTTTCTTTTAAAAAGAGTTTTTTTAGTGTTTAAAAAAATTGGTCTTGAATTGACCCCAAGTACGACAGAGAGTTAATTTTTGAAGAAGTTTGATTCCTAGATTTCTGGATAGATTTTCGTGTAATTTGTCAAAATGTATTCATAAGAATGAAGAATGTTAAATATACAAAAATTTGATTTAGACCCCGGTTTTAAGAGGGTTAATGATTTTTAGTTTCGGAAATTTGATCAGAAATAACTTTCTATGGACTCGGAAATAATAATCGCAATTTACTTGATCAAAATTAAGCAACAATTGGTGATAATATAATTTTTACTTAATTATTGGCAAAAATTGCCTTTTTCCCGAAATCCTTCAACTTCTCAGGTACGGTAAAACTATGAGAGGTATTGAGTTCATTCTTTTTGTGTTTAATTCTTATATATACCCTTCATATAGTATAGAAAACTTTAATTTTTTAAAATCCATCTAACAAATTTTTTAAAGTTTGAAAATGGAGTTTTGGAGATGCAGTTAAAATAATGGCCCTTTTTTGACTAAACCGATTAAGCGTTATCCAATTTGAACAAAAATTCGTACTAGCACATTTATAAATCTTAAGATAAACATACTATTTTTTTTGTAAAATTTTTCAAAACTAAATAAAATGTTCTTATATTTATTTTTATGTGTCTTCAGAATCCCAAAATTCTCGGGGAAAATTTTAATAACTCAAAATATTTTTAATCAATTTTGAGTTTTTCTATCTTTTTGGAAAGACAATTTTGTAGACATTACGATTTTGCTATCAAATGGTGCAATAATTAATACTTAAAGCCTCATTTTGTGAAAAAACTCCAAAAAGTGCAATTTTCTCCCATATAAACGCATTTACAAACTTTGGCGGCGATGCGCGAACTTACCCTCAAAATAATTGAATAATATTTTACAGTCTTCCATTTGACGTTAAAATACAACATAATTTCACTATTAGAAGTTGATCCGAGAGAAAAGCCTATTTTCGACCCACCCTAATGTACAGCCCGGAGTAAGTGAGAACATATAAAAGGGAACTTTTTGGTACTTTTTCGTTCTTCAAAAGATAGTTAGTTAGTTTGAAAGGAGGATGTACATATGTATATACATCAAATCCGATCAAATACACCTAGACCTCTATCGGGCCTGTTGTGCGCTCCTTAACCAGTGCCTCTGGTGGGAATCGAACCCACCACCACTAGCCTAGAACACTAACCACTAACCTACCGTAGGCCACTCTTCAAAAGATACTTTTTGTGTTTTTTATAATATTGATCCTAGAAACATGAAATTAAGCATGTGGAGCCCGGAGTTAATGAGAATCTATAAAAGTATGATTTTTAGTACTTTTTCGTTCATTAAAAGGTACTTTTTGAATTTTCTATAATAATGAACTTAGAAACATAAAATTAAGCATATGAGCAGTAAATAAGAACCTATAAAAGGGACTTTTTGGTACTTTTTCGTTTTTTAGTTGGTACGTTTTGAGTTTATTGTATTATTGATCTTAGGAACATGAAAAGATATTTTATATTTTAGTACGGTATATAACAATTTTTGAAAACTTGCTATATACAGTTTTAAAAATCTTATGTGTTTCGTTATTTAGTATAAAAAAGGGTAATTTTTTAATTTTTTTTTAAATTTTTTAAAAAAGTAAAATTTTAAAATTGCACAAATTTGCGCAAACTGTTTTCTTATTTCCAAAGTAGAGTTTTCATATTTTATTATGGTATATAACAATTTTTGAAAACTTGCTACTTTCAGTTTTAAAAATCTTGTGTGTTTCGTTTTTTGGTAGAAAAAGGGTAAATTTTTCCGAAAAAAGCAAAAATTTCGAAAAATTGCTAAAAATAATTGCGCAAATTTACGTAAACTTTTTATCTTGTTTTTGAAAATAGAGATTTCATATTTTATTGTGGTATGTAACAATTTTTAAACATTTTCTGCTTTCAGTTTTAAAAACTTGCTCTCTTTCAATTTTATTTTTTTTAAATTTTTGTTGTAAACCATACGTGCGATTGTTAATTTATATAGTTTTATACAAAATTTTTTTTGTTGATAAAAATTTGAGGATTCTAGATCTAATATTTTCCCAGATAAACGAATTTTATATTTAATTCATATGGGAGGTGTAAATAAGTGCAATTTTAAGGGAATTTGTGTGGGGGCTAGGCATAATCGAGGACCGATTTGAACTAAGTAAATTCAGTTGGGTTCATCCTTGGGCCTAATTTACACTAACACTATCAAAAAATTCCAGCCATTGAGTCAAAAAACACTTCTAATAATTTTGGCCAGGTTTTCATCCAAAATGCCTGCCAGTGCATCATAGTGGAAGGTAGTAAAGATTCGGCACAGCCGAATATAGAACTCTTACTTGTTTCATTGCAATTTTGTAGAATTTTTCACATTTGTGTATTTTTTTGTATTCTTCGTTATAATTTGTATCAACTATGTATTTATTATACGATTCACCTTCGTGTGAAGGGTATAAATATATAAGTTTGTCATTCCGTTTAAAATTTCACAGTGGTGGGAAAAATAGAAAAAAATATAAATATAGAAAAAATAGAATAAAAATAGAAAGGCCTTATTTTGTGGTAAACAATATTTTTTCTAAAAAATTATGCGTTAGAATTTTATGTTTTGTATCTTAAATAAAAGGTATTTAACACTACTTTCTTATGAAACATTGAGTTTACAAGGTTTTTGCTCCATCGTATATTATTGGTATTTGAAATATTTAGCACTGGAAAAAATAATAGAAACGATTCATAGTATTGGAGACATAAGCTAAGATTTCTTAAATGGCGTTTTTGTACTTATTTTAAAAATTTTAATTGTAAATAATATTCTCAATATCAAAATATACTATTTCCTCGGTTCTTTATGTTAACGTGTGTTTTTTCAACGCCGGTTGACCATATGAGCTCTGACGGCTGAATTGGAGCCACGACTTTCAAATTTTCTTAAATAAAAAGTCAAAACAGTGAATTAAATTGCTTAACATTTTTAAATTACCTAAAAAATTAGTTCTTGAAAAGATTTCGAACCGAAGAAGTTTTGTATCCGCCCACAGAAAACGATAATCCACCGATTTTTGGCCCAGATTTTGAGTAATATTTCTCATTTTGGCAAGTATCTTGATGGATAGGTAATATAAGTTGAATTTAAAACTAAAATTTCAAGACATGTAAAATTTCGAAAATTAATTTTAAATTTAGGTATAGTGCTGTTTGGGAATTAATACTAGTATATAGACCCAATACGATCTATTGCAAAAATAACACAGAATGTTTTTAAATGACGAAAATAAAATATGTTTTTTATTTCATTACCTTTTCTAAAATCTAATACTTTTATTTTATTAAAAAAAATAAAAAGAATATTCTTTCTGATGTTCTTATATGTTAGGGTGCATTTTATCTAAACTTACGTTACAGTAAACTACCTATAATTCAAACTGAATTTTAAAATTTTTTAGATTTTGTGAACTTTTTGTGTTAGATTTAACTTGTTTTAGCATTATTTCACAAGTCCATCAATATACTTTTATATTTAATCCCCTTTTAACCAATGCCAAATTTTTTAAATACCAATAAAATACGATGGAGCAAAAAAACAAAAAAACTCAATATATCATAGCAAAGTAAACTTAAATACCTTATATTTAAGATAGAAATCATAAAATTCTAACGGGTAGTGTTTGAGAAAATTTAGTTTTTACCACAAAATAAAGTCGTTTCTATTATTTTTTCCACCACTGTATATTCCGGATACTTATAGATAGCGGAGTCGATTTAGCCATATCGTCGTTGTTGGAATCTTGTTCTTTGATGTTAGAATCTTGTTCGTCTGAACCCCACAAACAAAATGATTCCCCTTTCCAGATATTGAGATAGCCGACATTTGAACTCGATTAAACGACGTTAACACATGCCGCTCGTCGCTCAAAGTTTGAAAAAAGCTAACATATAATGTTATAACTCGTGAACAGTATATAATAGAATCAAGTTTAGTATCCTAAAACAAAGCTAATATTGTTCTTCAAAATTTATATATATGTATATAAGATATAAGCTTTCAAAGTTGTATATCATTTTTATTTTTTGTAGCTTTCGAACTAATTAAAACCGATATTAAAATCGCGTTTTCTGCAATTTTTAAGAATTTAACATTGATATGTCTATACTCTATTATATGTCTATACTCTCTTAACAAAAAATTAAAAAATCTGAAGACCATCGGTCAATTCTTAATTGATTTCTCATGGAATTCATGATATAATCATACGATCAATTTTGTTATTGTAATTGATTGTTTATAAAGATAAAGCAGAGCAAGAGCAACACGTTAAGGATGAAACTGTATGTTGTTATTGGCTTGAAACATGAAATTAAGCATGTAGGGCCCGGAGTATGTGATAACCTATAAAAGGAGATTTTTGGGTACTTTTTCGTTCTTCTAAAGGTTCTTTTTGAATTTTCTATGAAACATGAAAGTAAGCATGTAGATTCTGGAGTAAGTGAGAACATAGTGTAGATGAGAAAACAATTCGTTATATTGAGTATATATTGGGATTAGGGTTGCCAGATTCTGATTCTCAAAAAGCTGGACATTGGGTTTTAAAAAGCTGGAAAAAACAAAAAAAAGCTGGACATAAAAAAATACTGAGAAAATGTTAATTTTGGTTTTGTGCAGGGGTTCTCATATACCAATTCCGTTTTGTTATAGTCCATAGAGTACGAATATATTTTAAGTTTTCCCCGATCACTTCGTTAACTTTAAGAGCAAAAAGCGCCATTTTTGAAGTTTTAAATTTTAAAAATCATAAGTACGTAAGCTGTACGTAAAGAAATTGACTATCGCTCGCAACAATATTTATTACGACATCAGCTGTTCAAGTGTTGAGACATGTTGTCACTGATGATAGAAAATGAAAATCATAACTTAGTTGTATAACAAATGTACAAACAGTGTTGGCTAACATAATTTGACAAAGATAACATGAACATTATTGCCCAAGTTATTGCAGTGCACTAAAAAAAATTCTATTTAGCTGGACAAATTAAATTTTAGCTTGAAACTGGACAAGCATCAAAAAAACTGGACAATCCAGCCAAGTCCAGCCAGGCTGGCAACCCTAATTGGGATCGTTTTATCAAAGTTTTACTGATAACATAAGTATGAGAATGGCTGAAGTTAATCGAATTTATCTTAAAATTCATACACTAAATAAACATTATTTAAGAATAAAACATTTATTTCTTATCAAACATACATTAGACAACATACATATGTTCTGTTCATCGACCCATTAGTTGTGCAGAGATAACAGTATATTTGTCATAATTAGAAGCTCCAAATTCACATTCGGCGGGTCCCGTTGAAAACAATATAGTGCTTTGGAATATAAAAATAAATTTAAATAAATTAAATAAAATGTGAAGAGATTTCGATATCCTACATCAGAAAAGTAATTTTTCTTAAATTTAATTAAAATCATTTCAGGATTAAAGTTAATGATGACTTCTAAAAATTAGTCAAATTAAGAAATTTTGCAATAAAAAAGCGAAAAATATTGCAGTATTCCCTTAATAAATTTCCCAGTTAATGATAAAGAATGTGCATTCAACACCAGTGCACAGGATTCAATTAATCTTCACCTATAGTTTTTGAACCGGAAACGTTCCTATGCAAATAACAAGCCGGGGGACTGGCTCTTTTTGTGTTTGTCTACAGATTTACGGGTGAACATTTCGGATAATTAGGGAAACATTCCTCTGGGACCTATAGTCTGATTGATATGTCTAGATCAACGATAGACATTCCCCCTGGGGGAATGACACATTCACAAACACAACACAAACTCTCGAAAATAAACAGCAACATTTACCCAGCAGTCCGCAAGTTATTACAAATTAAAACGCCTCCGATTGTAATAGGAAAATTAGTGAAGAGCATACAACTTTCATCCTTTCATAATTGTATACAAACTATAGAATAGTGGCATCCACGATGTCATTGGTCTCAGTGAAAAATCCGCTGTGTAGCTTGTACAAATATATTGAAAATTAATTTTACTTTCATTTAAAGCGCTCTCTTTCTGGTCACCAATGGTCTAGATCAGCAAAACGCAATGAGCTCCCAAATGAGCACTATTGTATTCTATCTTACATATATATAAACAAGTTAGAGTGCTATATTCGGCTGAGCCGAATCTTAAATACCCTCCACCAACTACTTTTATATTAATAATCTTTTAGTTAATCAAATATTTGTGGAATAGAACAAGCAAAGATTTAATTTTTTTAAATCTGTTACAATTATAATTTTTTTCGGAGCATTATAAACACGATTTTCTATAATATTTTATAGCGCCTTATAATATGCTTCAAAGATATTTAATAACTTCCAGGTATACATCATAGCTGCCAGATGATTTGGGCGCCAAAACGTCAAATTTCGAGAAGAAAATCGTCAATTAATTTTTCCAAATCGTCAAAACTATTTTCCATACATAATATACATATTAGATGCATTTTTGTAAACTATTTGATATGAATATGTATGGGATGTTTTTAGTATTCCATCTTATTGGTCGATTATTTTTTAAATATTTTTTTTTAATATATGGGCAATTTCGTGTCATGTGACCCAAATCAAAAAAACGATTTGGATGAAATTTGCACCACGGTTAGTACTATTGGATAGTAAGCCAAATACAGTTTTTCAGTTCTATCGGTCCAGAACTACCGTAGTTAGAGGGAATCAAAGTTGGACATTTTGGTCATTTTTAAATAAGTGTAACTTTTCACCTATTGTTCCTAGCAAAAATTGTCCAAAGGAGTTTAGATAGCTTTTTCTTCTTCAACGAAATTATGATTGCCTTTACTCAATAAAAGCTAATTCCTCTAGCCTCCTTCCACAACCTATTTTCATAGTTCCACAATGCACTGCATGAGTAGTATCATAAGTGCTGGTCATAAAAGTATAATTGGTTTCGCTTTTACGACAAATATTAGGCCAATATACCTATACCTTTGTTGTAAGTCATTATAATTCTTAATTTTATTAACATATTTATAGAATATTCTGAATATGCTTCCATTTGCTTTTAAATATTAGATAAAATAATGATAAAAATTATGAAAATTTGTGCGAACATCCTGTTTTAAAAATCGTCAAATTTAGAGTTAAAATCGTCAAATCGTCAATGGGTAATTTTTGACACTGAAAATCGTCAAAATGACGATAAATCGTCAAATCTGGCAACAGTGGTATACATGTGTGTGAAATATTTAAGGAAATTCAGATATGTGTACTGTTGTTCAGAATTTGTTTATACTAAATTCATATATACGGTTAAAGTGTTTTTACAGTAATATTTCTGTAGATAAAAGCTATATTTCTGTCAAAAATAAAAACACCGCTAAATGCAACAACAATAGCCACAGCTGAAAAAATAATAATTTCCAACAGTGTTGGCACTTGTTAATAGTGTTGACACAATATGCCGTTTTTTATCATAATGACCACATCAGGGCTTTTATGGCTCCATTTAACTGCGTCATTGCGAAACCTTTTCCCTATCCTCTGACCACTAATTTCTTGTGATATTGGTGTTGTTATATTGATTGTTGTTGAACTGTTTGATGACGAAGGTATAGCACTGGTCACCAAGCAGTTTCATTAATAACAATCAATTGTAGGAACACTATATCATAGGAAATAGACAATTGATTTGAACCTCTTCTTGTATCGTAATGGCGGGTCGCTTTCGCATTGATTTTTGCAACATACGCGGGTTGAGAGCGAATTTTTCTTTTTTTTTATGATGATTTTATATTGATTGTATTTTTATATTAGTAATATTTGTATTTGTTGATTTTTCAATTCTCATAATATTTTCATACGAAATAAAACATTTACTACAAAAGGTTATGTGCCCAGGAAACTCAGAAAATTAAATTAAGAAAATTTTCAAGAAACTTCAAATAAAGAAAATTTTGAAGAAATCAAGAAAAGCAAGAATTTTTCAAGAAATTTTGCAAGATATTGAAGACAATTTATCAAGATTTAAATACTTCAAGACTATAAGAAGAATCTGTAAATAAAAATGAATTTTTCAAAACACGTCAAGCCTCTTCAAAATGAATTGGATTATCCAATCTGGAGGCGCAAGATGCGTGATTTATTGGATTATCATGAAGGAGCAGTTGATGTTATAGATGGTAAGTTAATGAAACCAGTACCACTGCCAGTCACCGCAACAGCTGAAGAAAAGAAGATACACAGAGATGAAACAGACTTGTACAGAAAGGCAAATAGTTATGCGAAGTCTATGATTACAAGCCCAGTAAGTGATGAAGTATACCAAAAGATAATGGATAAGGAAACTGCTTGGGAATCATTAATGCTACAATTTGAAGCGAGATCCAAAGATCAATTATTCAAAATCTGTATTGATTTTTTTTCGTTCATGTGGAAAACAAATGAAGATGTAAGTCTACATATAGCAAAACTTAAATGCTTATGGTAGGAACTGAACAACGGTTTAAAAGCAAGAAATGAAAATCCACTGCCAGATGTTTTTTACATACTAGTAGTATGTAAAATTCTTCAGATTTTACCAACATATTTTGATACGTTCAAATTAAGCTGAATGCTTTTAACCAAGAATGAAGAAAAGAATTTTGATGAAATGTCAGCACAATTATGTATGTATGAAAGAAATTGTAAAGGAGCAAATGTCGTCAAAAATGAAGACGCTTTAGTGGTGAATAATTTTAAAAAGAAGTCATCATCAGCAAGCAACATACCGAATAAGAAATCTGATGTCTGTAATTATTGCAACAAGAAAGGCCATTGGGTAAGTGATTGCAGAAAATGTATCAACGACGGTAAGCCAGTAAAGGAAAAGATAAGTGAAGTAAAATGTACATCTCACCGGATACTACCATTAATTTGTGACGAAATAAACACAATCAATGAAGATTTTTCAAATGATTGGTGGATTGATAATGGTGCAACCCGCCATGTTACAAATAATAGAAGTGTATTTAAAACCTTTGAAAAATTTAATAAGGGAACTATAGAGATCAAATCAAAAGTAAACAACAAGGTACTAATATTTGATTTGACAGATGTTTGGTATGTTCCGAACATATCCAGGAACTTGTTCTCTGTATTGTCTACCCAAGATAAAATAAATAATAGTGAATTTAAGTCGACTACAACTGTCTGTAAACTGTTATTAAACAATGAAGTTTTGTTAGTTGGACATCGAGAAAAAGGGGGTTCTCTATACAAAGCAGATATCGAACCAGTCATTTCAAGAACAATAAATGAAGTTAATTCTACAGAAGCTGATAATATGTTGCAATTATATCATGAGAGATGGGGACATCAAGATAATCGACATGTTCAACAAAAACTCAAGACAGAACTTGGTATCAATGTAAAGTTAGACAAAAAGCTATGCGAGTCCTGCTTTTATGGAAAGTCTCATCGTCAACCATTTGGAACTAGAGAGAAGGCTAGTAGTCCAGGCGACTTAATGTCATCTGATGTATGTTGTCCATACTGGAAATGGAGTTAGTAAAAAGAAATATTTAGTTATATTTAAAGATTCATATACTAAATATTGTTTTGGCTACTTACTGAAAGAAAAATCTGATGTTAAAGATGCTCTGAAAACCCAATTAAAGAATTTTTAAGCGATAATGGAGGTGAGTTTGATAATTTTGAAGTACGAAAAATTTTAAAAGAATATGGAGTGACACAGAGGATGACTGCTCCTTACACACCACAACAAAACGGTGCAAGTGAACGAGAAAATAGAACAGTGATTGAAATGGCTCGAACATTTAAGCATTCATATAAGAACGTAAAATTTACTGAAGCCATTTGGGCTGAATTAGTTCGCACAGCCATTTACATTCTAAATCGAACTCGAAAGACCTATGTTGAATGTAAAAGCCCACATGAGCTATGGATTAGAAGAAAGCCTAGAATAAATCATTTAAGAATAATCGGAAGTGAGTGCTATGCCCATGTTCCTAGTCAGAAGAAAAATAAAATGGATTCAAAGGCAACCAAGGGCTACTTAATTGGATATGACACAGAAGAACGTTACCGAATTTATGTAAAAGAAAATCACAGTATAATAAGGTGTGTTTCAAAATTATAAGAACAAATATAATTTTCGAATTTCTCTTCAAGTATTGAATGGATCTACAAAAAAATTTTACAAATAATATATTTTGCATTTACTATACATATACAAAAAAATAAATTTGAGATTATTGTTGCTGCATTTCTGGAAGTTTTCCGTTATTTTAATGTTTCATAATTATAAAACCAAGTCAATAAAAATCCATTATGCAACTTAGTAGGCCAAAAGTCTTGGTTATAATTGGTCCTAAAATAACGAAAAAATTGTGGCTTTGATGTATCATGTAGATTTTTTTCATTCTGACCCTGCAAAAGGTAAAATTTCGGCCATAAAAGACCAACATTTGAAATTTAGGCAAATTGCTCAGAAATTTGATAGGATTGAGAAAGTTGTTATTTTTTCTATTAATCGTGATAATAAAGCACAAACCAAGTGATCAGCATGACAGAAAACTCTTTTCCAGCGAGAAATACCCCATATTGTTCATAAAAAGAACAATTCAACTTTGAGTTTAAAAAATATAAAAGCTCAGATTGGCGTTTCAGTTTATATTTTCGAAGGAAAAAAGATAGAAAATAAGGATACTGGAGAGATATGAGCAAGGATTCCCTACATTTTTTCAAGAGAAATTTTGGTGATGGGTTGGCTGCACTAACCAGCTTTTTGCTCCGACGTCTGCCTCCAATTCCAATTTCATTCATGTAAAACCAACAGTACGTCCTATGCCAGAACTCTAGAAATTAATTTTGTGCTTTTTATGGCACAAAGTCCAACAAAAAACTAAATTTTCAGCAAGAAAATGCTTTTATACCCAACATTAGATTCTTCAAAAACTGGTTTAACAACAAAAATACACCTGCTTTAGAGTGGTCAGCAGTGCTAACTAGATGTAAAGTCCATGGAAAGTCTTTAAGGGAAAATAATTTATAAAATTTATTAAACATTTTTCTGAAACACACCTTATTATCAAGAGATATTAAGTTTAGTGAAGAACTAATAAATTGTGATGAATTCCAAGATGCTAGTGAGAATATTTCGGAAGATAAGGGTAATGAAATTAAATTAAAATTTAAAAATTATGTAAAGCCAACTGATGAAGGAGATCTGTTACAGCCAAACACTTCTCAGGACAGTCAATATGCCGTGAGCGAATCCCAACCTAGTCACCAGGAAAATAATTCAGATACTGAAGAAAACGAATCTTATGAACAGTGTATAGAAGATGGTTATTCAGAATCCGATATAAGTGATTTCCATGGATTCGAGGTAAATAAACGTAAGAGATCATTTACCAAAGAGGATGAGGAACCGATGAGCAAACGACTTAGAGATCGCACCTTATTACATATGGCGGCTCAAGATTTTGTAAGCCAAATTGAAACTCCAACTACTTTTGGTGATGCAATTAATAGTGCGGAAAAGAAAGAATGGATGAAAGCCATGAATTCCGAAATAAATTCTTTAACAGAAAACCAAAAGTAGGAAATGGCTGATCTCCCAATAGATTCCAAAGCTTTGCCATGTGGGTATTTAAAGTGAAAACCAATCCTGATGGAAGTATAGACAAATATAAAGCAAGATTGGTAATAAAAGGCTTTAAACAGCGTAAAGGTGTAGATTACAATGAAACATTTAGCCCAGTAGCCAAATTGGGAACACTTAGAGCTATTCTAAGTGTAGCTGGTAGTCAAAACATGAATATATTTCAATTTGATGTTTCAACAATTATATATTGTGGATATTATTTATATGAAACAGCCCGAAGATTTTGATGATGGTACTAAGAAGGCATGCAAACTTAAAAGAAGTTTATATGAATTTTCTAGGATTGGAAATAAAAAGAGATGATAATGGAATTTTTATTAACCAAGAGGCGTATGCAAAGAAGGTCTTAGAATGATTCAGATTCTCAGAAAGCAGATCGATTTCCTCGCCAATGTTAAAAGGTGAAAGTTTCCATATAGACAAGCCGTAGGAGCCACCATGTATTTAATGTTGGGAACAAGACCTGATTTAGCCTATAGTGTAGGGTTCCTGTATAAAACGTTAGAAAATCCTTCGAATGATGATGTTATCCGTGTCAAAAAAGTTCTTCACTACATATCTGGAACAGTAAAGTACGGAATTTCTTATAAAAACAAGTCAGTCCAAGAACTTAAATGCTACAGTGGAAGGAAGGTCCACAACAGGTGTTATTGTGAAATTTGCTGGAGGAGTTATTTCATGGTTAAGCCAAAGGCAAACTATGGTTGCTACATCCACAACGGAAGCCGAAATAGTAGCAGCCTCAGAAGCAACAAAAGAAGCTATTTGGATAAGGCGCTTATATGCAGATTTAATTGGTTTGAATGACATTCCTTTACTTTACGTTGATAATTCTGCTGCTGTACGATTGACCCAAAATCCACAATATCATAGACGAACAAAATATATTAGTTTGTTTCTTTGTTCGTGAAAAACTCAGTGAAAGAGAACTTGAAATTCAACAAATTTCTACTCAAGATCAATTAGCGGATTTGATGACAAAACCCTTACAACCTACAAGATTGAAGATGCTTTGTAATCAAATCGGTTTAGGAATCTCCAACATCACATAACAAGGGAAAGTGTTGTACTTTGTATATTGATTGTATTTTTATAGTAGTAATATTTGTATTTGTTGATTTTTCAATTCTCATAATATATTCATTCGAAATAAAACATTTACTACAAAATATCGCTTTTCAACTTTAATCGGGGCATTGCTATGTACGTTCGCAATGAAGTTGTGTACCAGTGCCAGCAACAATTAGGCACGAATGATACCGAATTTAGCTGCCTCTGGGTTAAATTCAAAATCAGGACACACTATTTGCTAAACGGGGGAAAGTATGCTACCATATTGAACTTCGACGCCCTTTCCGATTCCATACTGAAGATTCTTGAGAGTTGTCCGTACAGTGAAATTGTAGTTGCTGGTGATTTCAATGTTCACAACTCATCTTGGCTTCGCCATTCAAGTCATACAACTCCGGAAGGCCAATATGTTGAGTTATTTGCTGCGCACAACCACCTTGCGCAATTAGTAAATGAACCAACACATTCTTCATGTGTTGAAGGGCACCAAAATAATACCCTCGACCTCTTACTCACCTTACATCCTGATAAGTATGAAGTGGATATTCTTGCACCTCTCGGAAATTCGTATCACTGCACCATCTCCGCCTCCTTTTCGCTCTCTGAACTTCGTAACGTTTCAAAAACAGCTTCGAAACGTTTAATATTTATTTATGAAAAGGCTTACTGGGCTCAGCTTAAAGAATTCTATAGGCAATTCAATTGGAAACTTTGTTTCCTAGACAATAACGTCAATGCCATGGCGAAAATGGTTGAAAATATAATTATGCTGGGAATGAAAACATTCATTCCATCAAAAAAATCGTCGATTAGACCTAGGCAAAAGTCTTGGTTTAATCAGAAGTGCAAAAATGCAATCAGATCCAGAGAGTAAGCTTTCAGAATTTGGCGTAATAACAAAAACGTCCAAACTGATAAGCTGCGCAAAAAGGCGAGGTCTTCGTGTGCCAGAGTGCTAAGACGCCAAAAAGCTCTACACGAGCAGCAAAACCTTTTGGTCGTTCGTTAAAAGTGTAAAGGACCCGGTTGATAAAGCTAACCTTTTAGGTGAGTTATTTCTTGCTTGCCGGTTAGCGATCAACCACTGCCCGAGCTCGAAAGGGTATCAGTAACTATGCCAAATATATTCTTTCGAGCGCGTGCCGTTAAAAAGGTTTTAACAGATCTCAACATAAACAAGTCTCCTGAACCAGATGGCATCCGGCACTGGTCTTGAAGCACTGCTCTTCGACGCTCTGTAACGCCAATCCCTAAAAAGGGAGAGGCTAATAATGCTGAAAATTACCGTCCAATAGCAATTTGTTCAGCACTTTCTAAAGTTATGGAAAGTATGGTCAATTTCCATCTTATCAAGTATTTAGAGACCAACAAGTTACTTAACGACCGCCAGTATGGCTTTCGTAGAGGTCGCACTACGGGAGACCTACTAGCCTTCCTTTCGGAGAATTGGTGTCATTCCAATCACCATTTTGGCGAAGTAGATATATGGCTCTAGATATTTCAAAGGCGCTTGATAGAGTGTGGCATGGTACAACTAATTGCATTTGGTGTCGGTAATAACTTCTCTCAATTTATTTCGAGCTTTCTCAGAGATCGCACTATACGAGTTGTTATAGATGGGATCTCATCAAACGAGTTCAAGATTAATTTAGGGGTGTCGCAAGGCTCCGTTCTTTCTATGTCCAATTTCCAATTCTATCTACTCTTTTGCGGATAACAGCAGTATCTGTCATTCTTATTCATTCAATTATAGGCCAAGCCCTCTAGAGATTGGGGCAATGAGGCGAAATATGAATGAATCGCTTAATCACGACTTGATTAATATCTCTGAATGGGGTCGTGTTAACAGAGTCGATTTAACGCCCGCAAGACTCAATGTTGCTTTTTAACACATAAAAGCTTGGCAGATATTGTTGAACCATCTGTTCGTATGTGGAATAAAATTCCTGCAGAGGTATTCCCTGCCATTTTCGATATAAGAAGATTTAAATCAAATGTCCACAAACACTGCTCGCTCTATCCTCCTTCCCACAACCTATTTTCCTAGTTCCAACACAATGCTTCGCATAAGTAGGGGTCATCCCCTGAGTGCTGGTCAAATAAAAAAAATGTGTATCTATATAGCTATTTTGTAATAAGTGATGTGAATTAAAGTGATTTTCGGAAGAGGCTTTGTATGGGACCGATCGAACCCATATTATGAACCCATCATGGAAAAATTTAAAATAACATGTTGTATACAAAAGTAATATCTGTGTCAAATTTTAGATGGATATTATTGTTTGGTAATGTGAATTTAAGTGATATTTGGGTGACCTTATATGGGAGCTATGACCAAATATGGGCCGATAGTGAAATTTTTTTTAAATAAAAAAATTCTGAAGAAGATCTTCTACGGGAGCTATGACCAAATATGGACTTATCGTGAACAAATTTTACAGTATCATTTCTATATATAAAAGCATTAATTAATAATGAGTTATGTGCGTTTAAGTGATTTTCGGGAGGGGGCCTTGTATGGGAGCTACGGCGAATTATGGACCGATTTAGAAAATTTTTTCCTCTATATGAATTCAATTGACATAAAACTTTTACTTGTAAAAGTTCGTAAAGATATTGTTATTCTACCGGAAATTATTAACAATTATTGCATTTATCGGGAATATGTATATTTGTATGGGAGTTATATGAACTTGTGGACCGATGCCGCCCATTTTTAACAGGAATCAAGCTTTCATATAGAAACAATTGTGTGCTGATTTTTATGAAATTGTATCCCCTTTGGTGAAAATTTCATTAGAATTTGTTAAAAAAGCTTAATTTTTTCGGAGTTTTTTAAAATTTTGATTCATAACTCTCTCCGATGTAAACTGATCTTGCTCATTTTCAATACCAAACAGCCTAGGACAATAGTGAATCTTTTGGCGAATTTTATTGGATCGTTTTTACGTGAGCGGGTTTTACACAAACAGACTGACGGACGGACGGACTTTGTTGGGACTCATATGAATATTTCTTGGTATTACATACGGAATGACAAACATATGTATATACATATACCCTCTATCACCACTGATGATGGTGGAGGGTACAAAAACGAACAAAATCAGTCAAAGGAGAGCGAATTCTGGTCTAGATCATGTTTTAATTTTTTCACACATTTTATGTTTCAAAATTTGTTTATATGGAAATGGTTCTGGTTTATCAATGTTTTTTGTTTTGTTATTGAGTTTTATTAAATCCCGATTATATATTTATACATACATACATATAATTCCTTTTTTTTCAAATAATTCTGAATCCCACTTAAATAAATATATGATTATTTTTAATATTTGAAGAAATTCAATGTTGTTTTTATTGAAAGCTATTGAAACGACTATTGATTTTGATATTGCTTGATAACACTAATGAAAAATTCAGAATTTCGAATCTTTATTCCAATAAAATTTTATATTATTTTTGTTCGAAAAGTCAAAGAAATATTAAAGATTATTTTATTATTCAATAATAACAAACAATGAATATTTGTTTGAAGCTAAAAAAAATGAAATTATTAAAAACACTTTTTATAAAAACTGTCAATTCCTGAAATAAACTAAGATGAAAAGCACCCTTATGTACATATATATTTATTTCCAAAATTAAAAATAATTAAAAAGTTCAAATGCTATTCATAACAAAATTAATTTTACTATAAATAATTAAATAAATAATAACTATATATTCATTCCAATTAATGTTACTAATAAAAAAGTAATAAATTAATAACTAATAAGTATATAAAAAAATTTAATATAAATATTTATGTACATACAGAACAATGTGTATTAGTTTAATGCACAGTAGTATGGAATTCTCAATGACGCACAGCAATGGCAATTTTTTTTAATAATTTACAAATATTTTACTTATTTTGCTATTCTGAGCCATATTATATATGAGATTAGAGGATCTGTTCGGTCCTTTTTCAAAAACTGAGCTCTCTGCTAAGTCTTATAAATATCATTAGAAAATGCCAATTACAAAATATTTATTCTTCACTACTGTGCAATAGTTATCTTTTTTAAAAGTTTATAATTTTTAAAAAAGCCGTTAAAAACTACTCTATGTCGATTCGTATATGTCGTATTGACTGCTAATTTGAAAGCTCAGACCTTAAATTTTTAATGAATAAAGTTAGAAAATATTTTTCATCGGGTTCTGAAGAAAGTTATAACAAAATTAATTTTACAAGAAATAAATAGTAACTATATCTTCATTCCAATTCATGTTACTAATATAGTAAAATATTAGTAACATGAATAGTCTTAAAGGTGCTTTAAAATTTCGTAAAAAGTGCCATAACTTTTTAAGTGTTTATGTTTATTTTTGCATAAAATTCTCCAGAACAACAATTATCTGAAAATATATAAAAATTTTATTTAAAAATTTGTTTACACATTTTTTTCTAAAAACAAATTCAGAACCATATAGAGAAAAAATCTATCATTAATTTTTTTTTAAATTTTGATATTATGTGCCCACATTGGTTTTCTAGCCCTTAAAAATTTAGATTGGGATTCCTACTAGTCTCCGAGATATGAGCAAAAATGTCCATGTACATCTACAAACAAGAGCCTAAAATATTATAAACTTTTTTAGTTCATATTTTTTTTTTTTCAACTCAAAAAAATTTTTTAAATTGAAAACTTTAAATTATATTATATAAATTTCATAAATTTTTTTAAAGATACATGGACATATTTGGTCATATCTCGCAGACTAGTAGGAACCCAATCTAAATTTTTGAAGAAAGTTAGAAAACCAATGTGGCCATATAATATAAAAATTTAAAAAAAAAAATTAAAGATAGATTTTTTATTTTATGTGATTCCGAATTTTGTTTTTAGAAAAAAATAATAGTTAAATAAAATTTTTATATAATTTCACAAAACGATTGTTTTGAAAAATTTTATGCAAAAATAAAATTAATAATTATCTTTAACACGTAAAAAGTTATGGCACTTTGTACGAAATTTTTAAGCACTTTTAAACTATAGGGTGCCACAGTTTTTAAAGTTTAAGTGCAAAAATGTCAGTTCTCACTCTCGTGGACCTTTTTTTATGTGTTTAGAAAATTTTGTCCAAATCGGTCGCTATAGGAAAAATCTTTTAAATTTAAAGTAGAATTCTTCAATTACACTGTGTGACACTAAAAAACACTTGTTACGCGATATAATGCTTTTTATAGACCTAGATGAGTAGATTTTACCATTTTTAGAATCTTCAATATACCCTAAAAATCGGAAGCTATTGGAAAAAAACGCTTTTTGTTGACTAGACAGACCAAAAAATATATATCTCAATATTTTCTTAACCGATTAAATATTTTTCAACTGTTTTGAAAAGAGTTTCACTTGTCCTTTTTAAAAAGTATATACACTTTTATATTTTTACGGAAATGTGAAAAATATTTAGATCTGAATACAAATTTTTATATATATTTTTCATTTTTTTACAATTCAAGATTATTTTTGACCCACACTTTATTTGAAAACATATTTTTTAAATATTTTTTTTATTTTAGCCCATATTTCTATGAATAAAATATGATATGAAACGTTGAAATCAGATAAAAACTGACAGGAATAGAATTTTTTTTTCGTAAAATCTAAAATTTACCAAATCTCTCATTTCTAAAGTGAATTATCAATTTGAATAATAAAGTTTATATTTGTGTTGCATATCTTAAGTTGATATTTTACTTCAGGAAAGAGAGATTTGGTAAATTTTTGATTTTACGATAAAAATTCTATTTCTGTAAATTTTTATCTAATTTCAACGTTTCATATCTTATTTTATTCATAAAGATATGGGCTAAAATAACAAATATTTAATAAATATGTTTTCAAATAAAGTGTGGGTCAAAAATGATCGTGAATTGTAAAAAAATGGAAAATATATATAAAAATTTGTATTTAGATCTAAATATTTTACACATTTCCGTAAAAATATAAAAGTGTATATACTTTTTAAAAAGGACAAGGGAAACTCTTTTCAAAACCGCTGAAAAATATTAAATCGGTTAAGAAAATTTTGAGATATAATTTTTTTGGTCTGTCTAGTCAACAAAAAGCGTTATTTTTTTCCAATATCTTCCGATTTTTAGGGTATATTAAAGATTCTAAAAATGGTACTGTAATCTACTCTACTAGACCTACCAACTTCACTAGGTCTTGCGATGAGTGTATTGATTTTTTGTTATTTTGTCACACCGTGTTATCATTAGAAAATGTCAGTTAGAATATGTTTATTCTTCACTACTGTGCAATAGCCGATTGAAAATACTCTACGACGATGTGTATCTGTCGTATTGACAGCTGATTTTAAACAGGTTATAACAAAATAAATTTTACAAGAAAAAATTAAATAAATAATAACTATATATTCATTCCAATGTATGTTACTAAATTATGAATAAATAAATAACTAATAAGTACAAGAAAAAAGTTATATACATATTTATGAAAATACAGAACGAAGTGTATTAGTTTCATACACAGTAGTATGGAATTCTTAATCAAGGCACACATCACAGCAATGGTAGCCAAATTATATCTGAGTCTAAATGGTCTGTACGGTCCTTTTTCAAAAACATCTCTGCTAAGTCTAACAAATATAATTAGAAAATGCCAGTTAAAAAATATTTATTCTTTACTACTGTGCAATAGTTACGTTTTTAAGAAGTTTATATTAAAAAAAATTAATTTTATTAAATTAAATTTTAAAAATTAAAATTTAAAAACTTCTGTATGATTATGTGTATCTGTCGTATTGACTGATAATTTCAAGTTTATAATTAAAAAAAAAAAATTAGTATTAAAAGTTAAAAACTACTGTTTGATCTGCCGTATTGACTGCTAAATAGAAAGATGCTCAGACCTTCAATTTTTAATTAAGTAAGAAAATAATTTTCATTGGATTTTGGAGAAAGTTATAACAAAATCATTTTATAAGAAATAATTAAATAAATAATAACTATATATTCATTCCAATTCATGTTATAAAATAATAAAAAAGTAAAATGAATAACTAATAAGTACAAGAAAAAAGTTATATTATGAGAATACAATCGAAGTGTTTTAGTTTAATACACAGTAGTATGGAATACTCAATGAAGGTGCACATCACAGTAGTGGTATTTTTTAATAATTTACAAATATTGTTATTATGCTTTTTTCAGCCATATTTTATCTGATATTAGTCTGTACGGTCCTTTTTCCAAAATATCTCTGTTAAGTCTAACAAGTATCATTAGAAAATGCCAGTTAGAAAACATTTATTATTCACTACTGTGCAATAGTTACGTTTTTTAAGAAGTTTATAATTAAAATAAAATTAAATTTGATTAAACTAAATTTAAAAAATTAAAAGTTAAAAATTACTGTATGACGATGTATATCTGTCGTAATGACTGCTAATTTGAAAGGAAGCTCAGACCTTTAATTGTTAATGAATTAAGTTAGAAATTTTTTTAATAGAGTTCTGAAAATAATTATCATATCAAAAATTATTGTTTAGTTTTGATAGTTATTAGAAAGTAACTTAAGTAAAGTAAATTAAAACAGATCGCTGAACCAAATATTATTCATATTAAAATGAAAATTAACTCTATTAATATTGTTCCGTTAATAAGAATTATATTTTCCGTTTTGAAGAAGACTCCATTTCGACAATCATGAGGATTTTTCATTAAAAAACAATGAATTGTAATTTTTTTATAATGGTTTTTTAACGCTAAAATATACAAATGATATACATTTTTTCAATTTTTTTATTATTTTTTTTTTTTTTTTGATTATTCGATTAATTAGATACAAAGTCGATTTTAACTTTTCAAAGTTTTTCAATAAAGAATTAATTGTCGTTTATTCGAAAGTCGGCTTATAGAACCCTAGCAAATATGTACATATATGTATGTATACTGGCTATGTAGTGGTCTGTTTGCCTTCGAGAAGTTATAATTAATACACAAGTTTTTTGGAGAAGTAAGGCTGAGTGCAAGTACAAGTAGGTAGTGACGCTAGTAGTAAAAAAATATATATGTATATAAATATATATTATTAAATAATTTATTCAAAAATACATAAATTAATCTACATTATGTCTATAACGTCTTAAACGTGCTGTATTTTCTATTTTGGGTGCACCAGGTGGTGGAGTAATATCATTACGTATTGTTGTTCCAGAATGTTCTATTTTTTCAAAATCTTTAACCAAATTAAAAAGTAACATCTCATTTTCTGTACATCCATTAGGGGATTCAATTTTGTCGGTTTCATTTAAGCCAATTCCACCACTCGATCCCCCAGATTTTGTATTTGTTTTAATAGCAGACTTTCTACGATTGGCTGCAATTTGTTGTTGATCATCTGATGTATCTGTTGAGTTATCATCGAATTGTCCTAATAAAGTAGTAGGCACTCCTCGTGTTCTGAAAATATAAAAATAAGTTTATCGTTATAATCAGTATCATGTCTGAAAAAAAGCATTTAATAACTGAATTATAGTAAATTTGAATTTTATATTTTTACAGATGCATTTTTATCCTTTGATATTGATATGATTAAATTTAAATAAATTAATAAAATGCATATGCAGATTTAAATTAAAAAAGAATTTGGTACAGTAATTTTTGTTGTTATAAAACTTGTTTATGTTAGGAACGTTTTTCTGGAGGAGAACTTACATACATACATATGTATATTCATATATATAAATATTTAACAATTTATATACAAGACTTATAACAGACTATAAACATATTTATTAAAAGAGGATTTGTACACTTTGCATGGAAAGCAAAAACGTGTTTTTGTTACCCCTCTCAATATTTACCTTGCTTTATTTTATGATGATTCCCAAAATGTTTTAAGTCTAGCGATGACCGTTCGTGAGCTGGACCAATTTAAAAAAAAGGTATTTTTGAATTATGTTTTTCAAAGTTTAGTGTTGTTTTGAAACAAAATATACAATATGGGGTATCGTTTGAAGGGGCTTTAATGCCGCGTCAAATGATGTATTAATCATAAATAATCGTCTGCTCATAATTGTCATATTCCAAAATATTTAAAAGTGTTAGGTTTTTCATTAATAAAAATAAAATGTATGCACAATTTAGCACATATTGTATATTTTGTTTAAGAAAAAACTGTAAAATTTAAAAAAATGACTAAAAAGGGAAATTTTTGTAACCGGTCCACCTCACGAACGGCCATCGATAGACTGGAAATATTTTGGGAATCATCATAAAACAAAACAAAGATTTTTTGAAGCTGGGTGAAATATTGTATTGAACATGAAAAATCGTGGTCCCCATACGATATTTTCTTGAAAACTGTCCAGCTCACGAACGGACAACACTAAACCCAAAATATTTTAACATCATATTACATTACAGCGAATATTTTGAGGGGGGTAACTCAAGCACCAATTTTTGTGAGTCGGTCTAATGTGCATACATACGTATGTATGTGTTTTATTTATTACATTTTCCACAGACAGATAGACGGACGAGCATAGCTAGAACGTGTAAGATCTTATACTTACGTATATCTTAAATTATATAAGAATAACAAGATTTGCTCGAAAATCGTAAAATATACAAAATAAAAGTGTTACAATTTAAAAATTTTGCGGCTAAAAAATTATCATTCATTATTTTATTTAGAATTTTTATAAAATATTTTTAGCTGTTTTAGCAATTTTAAATTTTCCTGATGATTAGAAAATTTTTGTACTGAAAATATTTTAAAAAATATTTTAACTGGAAAAAATTATAGTAAAATGTCTGCCCAATACCAGGGATGATGTCTGAATCAAGGGCCCCAATTGCCGAAATTAAATGTACGCTATGTGATCCAAAATAAACCAAATAGATTCAACCAGTAGTTTGAATATAAAGTACTAAATATATTTACATATATATTGTCAATAAAAAAATGAATTAGGAGTGGGTTGTATATAATTTGGACATCCTCCTTCAGATTCCGAAACCCATTTTTCAATATTTAGTACGATTTCCGAGATATCGGGTGTTAACTTTGGTCTATATCCACAATTTTAAGACTAAATAAATATTGTTTTGCTCCATACGCCACTGTTTGGCGTAAAGACCACAATTTTCATACAAGAATTGAAAACAAATTAATCAGTATTCTTTTGCTTCACTGCCATAACAAAAACGTAGATCAAAGCATACATAACAGAGTGCACTTATAAGCTGAAGTCAATTCAACAGCTGATCACTATTTTTTTTATTTGAGGTAGATACAACTGTCAAAGTACACCATTTAGAGTTGCCACAATCCGAAAAAATATGTGCATCTATCAAGGGATTCATTATATTTTTAGGACAAAAAATTAATAAATAAAATTTATATTCATTTTAATCCGTAGTAAATTTATGCAAAATACTCAAAAATTGCACAAACTATCTGTCTTAAATATGCATCTATTTTATCAATTATAGGGAACTTTTTACTAATCAATTGAGAGTACAAACATCCCACAATTGTAAATAAAATTATTAAAACTCGATTTTATCATAGATATCTTAATTTTTAACAACTTTCCGTGGTAGTGGTTTGGTCATATTTCTATAAAGATCATTATATATTCCTTAAACGACAATAGGAGAGACCTACACGGTATTATAAGTTCCCAATATTGACTGATAAAAAATAATATGTATATAATTTGTAATTTTGCTACTAATTACTATTTTGTAATCTAATACTAATTTTTTGTTATTTTAATTGATAATTTATTTACTTTTTTAATAAGTAAATAATAAATAATATTCTAACCCCCTTATTCACAAACAACATTTTTATTTTATAAAAGGTTTATAAAACAAAATTTCCATACAAAATACCGTTTATAAAATAAAAATTTTGTTTGTGAATAATTTTTCAATTCATGTATAATTTTTAATAAATTTTATCTTATTATACATATTTACTTTACGTGAAGAGATTTTTGGGCATGTGGGATTGCCTTTTTTAAGGTAAATTAAAAAAACACGGTGGCAACATGTAAATTTTTTGACAGAAGTATCTACTTTGGTTGTTTTTGTAGAATTGACTTCACCTTATAAGTGCACCCTGATACATAATAAGGTGTTTTTAAACTCTTGTTTACATTATTTGTATTGGATTTTGACAGATCCATTACTTATTGGATTTTGACAGATCCATTACACTGAGTGTTATTTTTCAGCTTACAGCTTTGACAGTTTTTGTACACATATAAAATATGTACTGGTCTGGTAACACCATCTTATAAATTTAGTGAGAATTTTGTACATAAACATCAACAATTCATAAATAATTTGAGCTCTGAAGTAAAAAATGGAATTTTCATCACCAGCAGCGTTTTTGTCCGAAAATAATTATTCAGTAATGTTACGTTCAGACCGGTAAAATATTTGTTATAAAATATTTATAAAGCTGCGTCAAACAAATGCAATATTTATTTCATATTCAGACTTAAACAAATATTTTATGGTATTGTTTTATCAAACAGTGCAAAAATAATTTGGTTCAAACACATACATATGTACATGTTTTGCAGCCACAGTATATCGTATATTTTCATGCAAGAAAAAAACAATTTACCAATTTAGCAATGCGCATGATTTTCATAAAGCAAATTGATTTACTGGCAAATAAATATTTTGTCATTGTTTCATCAATGTGAACACCAAAAGTCAAACAATTTACATCATTTTGGCAAAGTAATTATTTGATCTTGCAAACCAAATGTAAGAACAACAGCTGTTCTTTGTTTATTTTCTGAAAAAGAGTGTTATCACCTCATACAAAAATGTAAATAGTCGCTTAAATAACTTTATTTTTTATAAAATATAAATCTGAGACAAAGTAGTTATGACATTTAATAGAAATTTCTATTGAAAAGCATATGTGTAGTTGACAACATACATACATACATACGTAGGTTTTTTTCATTGCATGCTTTGATAAAAAGCAAAAACAACATAAGCTCTGTTCAATAACTAAAAGTTGTTACTAGTTAGTAACAATTGTTACTGGAAAAGCGTTCATTAACTCAAAAAACTTGCAAGAAGAGCAAAAACCAAGAGCGTAAACGTTTTTTTTGATCGGGGTAGAGAAGAATGGGGGGTAAGAAAACAAACATGATTTTGGATTTCCATATTGTTTCTGAGATTCCTCTTTACACTCATTCGTACAGCTGTCATTAGGTATTATTTTTAATGAAAACATGCACATGTATATAGAACATGTATATTCTTATTTTTAATCAAACTGAATTATTTTTATGTTAAAAATTTAATTTAATGTGTATTTCGAATGGTGCAGTGTTATAAAGCCATAGTCAATAAAGCCATATAGCCTTATATCTCAATGAAATAAGAAATAAGGCCACAGGGCTTTATTTCCATGTAAGAAATGACATAAAACCATTAGGTGTTGTTGCTCATTTAATTATTTATATACACTGACTCAAATTAGTCTCCGTACAGTATGTATTTAAAAACATAATTTTTAATATTTTCTAAAATATTTGCCCGATATACAAAAAATTTGTGTTTTATCATAGGTGAATATGTCCTAATAAATTTTATAATTGCAAAACTTTTAAATAATACTCTATGTTTTTCTAAATTACTTCTTAAATGCAACACCTTTATAATCAAACTCAAAAAAGTCTTAAATTTGGTAAGCATCGTTTTAATAGCGAGTTCAAAGAAATTCGCCTTGGGATAACATATCAAAAACAATTTTTCGCTGATTGTGACCGATTTACTATCGATTTCGGTGTAAAAATTTCGCCATTCCGCATTAATTACATTTTTTGAACATTGATTGGTTATAAATTGTATATTAAAAAATTTTTTTCTCCAAAATTCCTCATATGTGCTCTATAGGATTATGATCTGGACTTGAGAAGTGTAGGAAGTACTTCTTTTACGTTGTCGCCTAACCATTCACTGTAAATTTTTGACGAGCGTCCCCTAATTCCTAATTTTACTGCATTGGCTTCCAAATGTAGTTTAATTAATTATATTATCCATTGTCTTTCCACGAATATGATGTTTTGGAAACATCCTACAGACATTATAAACCATCAATATACCACCAACGGATTGCACACTTGCTTTATGATTTTTTTTAATTCACAAGCGGCATTTTGTTTACGCCACACAAATCTTCGGCTTTCTGATCCGAAAATGTTGTACTTACTTCCATCTGTAACAAAATATAGTTTTCCAGTTGTATTCCGCTTTGTTTGCATAATATCGGGATACTCCAAGCGTTCTTTACTGAAATAAACACTTTCTTAGGTGGAACACATGTCTTATATTCAGATGATGAAAATTTTGTCTAGTTTGTGCATTTGCAGATACATTTTCACTTCTTGTATAACTCTTGGCTATTTCCATGACACTAATTTCTGAATTGTGTCTCATATCCGTTCAAATTTTCGCTCCAACTGAAAATCAATAAATTTTCTGCGGCCTCTATATGTAGACGTTTCAAAATTTCCCGGTTATTTTGTACTTTTCTACACAATATATTAAATAGAAGATAGTGGCATAGATACAATTTGAGAACATTTTGCAAAAAATGTTCCTTTATTACTCATTTTAATTGTTAATTCTTTGATTTTAATAGGCTTTTTAGTACCTACACTTACATATTTTAAATGTAAATAAAGTAAAAATTTTACGAAAAGATTTTAATGCACCGTTATATTTTAGAGCTGTATACTTTTAATGTTTTTCTTCTGTACGGAGACTTTTTTGAGTTTGATTATAGAGATGTTTCATTTAAGAAATAATTTACAAAAACATAGAGTATTATTTTAAATGTTTGCAATTAAAAAATTTATTAGGACAATATTACCTATGATAAAAAACGATTTTTTTGTAAATCGGACAGATATCTTAGAAAATATTACAAATTATGTTTTTAAATACATTCTGTACGGAGACTTATTTGATTCAGTGTAATTAAAGTTTATTTGATTTCTTTTATTTTAAATGCAATATAGAGAGCACCTACAACGTATGTCGCGGACATGCCGGGCGCGCTGTTTCAATCTCCTGTACCATATAAAACCTTGACAATGGCGATGTCATGAAATAACTCCCTATGATTTAACTCCCTAATTTAAAAATTAAGAAAAACCCAACGAAATGAAATAACTCCCTTAACTAATATGAAACAAGTTAAAGTGATATATTCGGCTAAGCCGAATCTTAAATACCCTCCACCAGCTACTTTTATATTAATACTTTTTTAATTTATCAAATATTTGTAGAAATAAGTTTTCTCATGTGTTAAATAGAAAAACCCCAAGATTTAAACAGCTTAAATCTGTTACAATTCCAAGATTTATTGAACATTACAAACTCCATTTTCTTTTATATTTTTAAAGCGCCTTAAAATATGATTAGCGATATTTAATAATTTGTGTGAAAGATTTAAGGAAATTCCAATTTTCGGGTCAGGACCTAGTATGGGAGATATGACCAATTATGAACCGATCGTAAACAAATCTTTAAGTACAATTTCTGTATATAAAGGCTATATTTCAGTAAAATTTTATATCTATATCGTAATTTAGTAATGAGTAATATGTGTTTAACTGATTTTCGGAAGGGAACATTGTATGAGACCGATCGCACTCATATTATGAACCGATAGTGAAAAAATCTTAAAATATAATTTTTGTATACAAAACTAATATTTGTGCAAAATTTTGTATCAATAGCTTTATTTGGCAATGAGTAATGTGCGTTTAAGAGATTAGGAGTAGGAGGACCTTGTATGGAGTTATGACCAATTATGGTCCGATCGTAAAAAATTCCACAGTAACATTAACATATATATAGACAAAATGTTGGCTAAATTCTGTATCTATATCATTATTTGGTAATGAATATTGTGCACACAACTGATTTTCTGAAGGTGACCTTGTATGGGAGCTATGACCGATATATGGACCGATCGTAAACAAATTTTATAGTGTGATTTATGTATATAAGAGCAATATTTGTGCTAAATCTATCGATATCAAGATTTAGTAATGAGTTATGTGCGTTTAAGTAATCGGAAGGGAACCTTGTATGGGAACTATGACCAAATGTGGACACGCGAGTTGGCTATTTATCCATTTCAGACAATTGACCCATTTTGGCAATTTTAAATTTTACAGCATATTTCAGCATATTTTACTCATAATCGCATTTTTTTATTGCATATTTCGTTCTTTACACCTAACTTTTTCAAATTTTTTATAATTTTGTTTTTAAATAAAAACAGATTGAAACATTTTTTTGGGAAATTAATGAATGGAAAATGTTTTTAAATTTTTTATTATATTTTATTAGAAATTAAAAGTTTAAGGCCCATTATTATAACTTGGCAATAACTAAAGATAGGATTTTATAACCCCGATAATTTGTATCTCGTTATTATATGTATACGGGAAGGTAAGCTGGCGGAAAGGTCTCGGTGTACTTTACCGATGTCCTTTAACTAAAGTACAATTCAAATGACTAGGCATGAATTATCTGCGTTATAAAATCCTACCTTTAGTTATTGCCAAGTTGTAATAATGGGGTAAATAAAATTTTAAACCAACTCCCTAAAAATAAATTCATAAAGTTAAATTACTTTTTGATGACACAAGAATGAAGCTTGTTTAAAATGGTTGAAATCGGTCTACAACCGTAAGTCTCGAATTGGCCTCTCGAGCTCAAAATTATGTTAAATGTTTCAGTATCTCTACAAAAATCGGCACAACCTAGTTGCGTATAAGTCTAAATGTTACTGACAATTCTCAGAATGATCGGGCCTCATTTCATCCTTGCCCCCATACAAAGTCCCTATCAGAAAAAGTCTTGAAAGTCAATAATTCACTAGTATCACGATAAAATTCTGCATAAATAACTTTAATATAAACGTAAATCCCTCTACCAACATTTATAAGGATAGGCCCATATTTACCCTTGCCCCCGTATAACCCTCTTTCAGAAAATCACTTTTTTTGTCAACAAATTGTTTAAATATTAACCTACTCACTGGTGTAGGTTATCATATTGTCGGTCATGCCCGACTATATATTATTTACTTGTTTGTCTTTCAAATATAAAATTTTATTTTAGAAATTAAATCAATGCTTTACATCAAAAGAATTAAGCATCTAAATCCTTTCGTAGAAAATTACACAGGTCGACAAAATTTGAAACAGAAACCACGAGACCAAAGTTTACTTTTCTGAATTATTGAGCATCGCTTAATCTGAATCCAATTTCTTTGTCACATCGTGTCCTAAAAACTGAAAAATCCTGTTTTTGGCCATATTTAAAACCTTATAAAAGAGGGATGACACCTTCATTTGTAAAATCCGTTATGTGATTCGAAAGTTCAATCTGTCGGCTTTAACCACCGTATTCAGTATTTCAGACGGACATTTTATTTTTAAAATTTGTAAAAAAATTACTGAGTTTTTAAATATTTTTGAGTGCTTTTCATTTTAATATTGAAAATTAAATTTCCGTCCGAGATACTGAATTTACCGTTTGAAACTGTGTTTTGTTTTTGTTTGTTTATTGTTTTGTATAAACATGCACGAAAAAAGTAAATTTTTGATGAAATTTTCAGAGGTGGTCTCGGATTTTTACTCATATCTTCTTTATTTATGGGCCGATTGGGCTGATTTTAAATAGCGTTCTATCGTATCGATCGTATTTCCGATAGAATTATTGAAAATTCGGATCTCGCGGATATCTGGGGTCTTCTGAAAACTGATTTCAACATACACACAGACAGACAGACGGACATGGCTAAATCGTCTCCGCTATCTATAAGGATCCAGAATATATATACTTTATAGGGTCGGAAAATGATATAAATGAAATTACAAACGGAATGACAAACTTATATCATATATCCTTCTCACGAAGGTGAAGGGTATAAGAATCATCGTATAAATGTTCATGATTTTTTAGAAGATTCTCAGAAGAGAATTGGATAAAACAGACGTCTGAAAAGTCTTCATGTTAAAAAAAAGTAAATGTTGGAAAATTTTTTTACTTTTGAGAAATCTTGCTAAATTTTCATCATGTAAATTAAGAATATTATTTCCGCGTTCATAAAGAGTTATTACTGATAATTTAGCTGAAGTCGAAAATCGTTAACTCATTCAAAACCGGCGTCAAAATCAAATGTTTGTGTATTTGACATATTTCAATAAATAATAATATAATTTATAAATACATACACTTTGACAAAACCTCAGGACAATAATGTGTTCGTGTACTCGATAATTTGTAACAATTGTTACTGGATTCCGTTCGCTTACTTATGAAAACTTGCAACGAGAGAGTAAGAGAGCGATAAAAATGACAGTTCGTTGATAGAGAATTTTTGATTTTACTGGAAAAGAAAATTTTACACTTTTTTGAAAGAAATACATAAATTAATAACAAACGAACATTAAACAAGTATATTCGGCTGTGCCGAATCTTATATACGCACCATAAAACCATATGCCGTATAAGGAATGCTTCCCTATAAATATTAGGGTGATATTACTCATGTAAGCATGTTTTATATTATATTTTTTATACTGATTTTGGTTCATATAAAACATGCTTACATCGAATAACATTTCTCTAAATTCTCAATTCTATAAAAGTTTCGTAGGTTTTAGCTCGTAAGAAACCTACTTATGTCAAATTTCATCTCTATACTCGTATTTGTAAGACAGTAATTAGCGTTAAAGTAATTTTCTGAAGGGGACCTTATATAGGCGATAGGGTCAATTATGGACCGATCTACACACAATTTGGTATAGAGGTTTTGGCTCGTAATTTAAACTTGTAATGTTAATGTCATTTTCTGAAGGGGACCTTATAAGGGGGGTAGGGTCAATTATTGACCGATCCGTACAAATTTTGGTAGAAAGATTTTGACTCGCATGAAATTAAGTGTGTCGAATTTCATCGCTATATTCTAATTATTAAGCCATTAATGAGCGTTTCTGGAGGGGACCTTATATGGGGGGTAGAGTCAATTATGGACCGATCCTCATAAAATTTGGTAGGGAGATTTTGGCTCATATGAAACTTATTTATGTCGAATTTAATCGCTATACTCGTACTTTTAAAACAGATATAACCGTTAAAGCTTCGAGGGTCCACTTGTATGGGGCCTATCCGAAAACGTGGACTGAGAATATTTCAACCATCAAGCTCATTCCGTTCGGACTCTATCGTGCTTTCAACAGACGGACATGGCTAGATCGTCTTAGAATTTAATAAGGATCCAGAATATATATACTTTTGTGGGTCTATGACCAATATTTCGATGTTATACCCCCATCTTTTTTGATGGTGGGTATACAAATTATTTGTAAAAAGATTTATTTTAATTTTATTTATCATAAATTAGTTTTTAAAAGAGTTTGTTTGTTGTGAAAAATAATAACAAATATTGTCAATCTAGCGTTTTTAAAACAATTTAGTGTGTCTTTCTTTTAGCGATTTTTGTGTAAATTTTTATTTTAATAATATGTTTGTAACATGAAGTTTTAAAACAATAATATATTTTTAGCTCGTTGACGCTCACTCAAAAAATTATGTACCGACCACTAAATTTTTGAAAAATTTGAGTACATCTACGAGTACTGCCCGAATATAAATTTTAAGCAAAAATGTTGTTGATATGTATAAAATGACGGATTTAAAAAAAAATTATTATACTCCAATTTATAGTGAAATAAATATTGGAAAACATAACACTATATGACGGCTATAGACGCCATTTTCATCTACGAGCGACCGTGCTCGAAGCCTATAACCGTCATTTACGTCAAAGTGAGAGCAAATTTTTAGAGGACCCCAGATATCGGCGAGATCCGAATCTTCAATAATTCTGTTAGACATGCTTTCGAGAAGATCGTTATTTAAAATCAGCAAAATCGGTCCATAAATACCGGAGATATGAACAAAAATCCGAGACAACCTCTGAAAATTTCATAAAGAAGACAATTTTTTCATGCTTTTATATATAAGCAACAACAACACTGCTTATTCATTGAGTATTTCGTTTCGTATGTTTGGATGCCTGTGTGTTTCATTGCCTTCTGTATATTGCTTTTGTTTCTTGGTGCATTCAGTTTCGTATGTTTGGATGTCTGTTGGTTTCATTGCATTGTGTATTTTGTTTTTGTTTTTTTGAGTATTTCGTTTCGTATGTTTCATTGTATATTGTTTTTGTTTCTCGGTGTATTCAGTTTCGTATGTTTGGATGTCTGATGGTCTCATTCACGGATGGAAAGTGAGATTTTGTTTCAGTATCAACAAATATTTCAGAGGGTACTTTTTTGGATCAGAGAGTACTAAAACAATTTTTTCGCTAAAATTTTGTAACTTCTTAAATACAATATATTTAGACATTTTAAAATAATCCGCAACGGAAGTAGAATTGTCATTATATGTTAATATGATGAATCTGTGTTCGTCCCTCAATGTTAACCTTTTAGATACAGTTTGATGAAATTTGCTATGTAATTTCTTGTCCATAGCAACTTTGTTAAAGCAGTTATTATACAGTTTGTTGTATTTTAATAAATCCGGTCTAAATTAATATCAGGCCACCTTTGGCCCTTTTTATTAAACTAAAATCCGACGTAGGTGTTCATTGCGCTCCATGACATGAGACTTCACACAGAATATTTGCTCGTACATCTGATTCTGAATATGACATGAAACAATAATTTGCTTTAAAGTCCAAATATTTTTGACCAAAAACTTCTTTTATTATATTAAATGCTTAATTTCAAAATATATTGCTTTATATTAGATAGAAATTTAAAATTAAATTCGAGTTTATATCTTTTGGAAATCATTCAAAATCATTATATCTTTTGGAAATCATTCCAAAATTGAAATTTCTGGTAATTTTCTCATAAAATATTATCAATGGAATTTAAATTAGATTAATAATATTCATATAATGTCAATCAAGATACAAATTTTTTAAAACTAGATCTCTTTACTTCTGGTAATATTGAAGAGAATTCCATTACTCTATAACTTTTTAGCCGTTTTTTTCCAGAAGTTATAGTGGATGCATTTTTGAGAATTTTATGTAGACATGTGCCAAAACATTCGTGGAATTTTAAATTTGAATAAATATTTGAAATTTTAAAGATACTTTGACCCCCATTTCTCAATGTATATATTGTTATTTTTTATCGAAATGAAATATTTATAATTTTCATACAAAAATTATTTTAACCGGCACATTATCTACCGGTTGAACGATAATCGGATATTGAGATTGTGGCCCTGAGAGTATCAAGTAAGACTCGGGAGTATCAAGTAAAAAAAGTACCATCGTACCAATTTTTCCATCCCTGGTCTCATTGCACTGTATATTTTGTTTTTTTTGCGTATTTCGTTTCGTATGTTTGGATGTTGTTGGTTTTATGCCTCGTGTATTTTGTTTTTTGTGTGATTATTTCGTTTAGCGTTGTTGTTGTTCATTTTGTTTTGCTATAATAATTATATAGTCGGGAAAATGAAGAGAACGGATGGGATCGTCTAAGCACAATATGTAATGAAACCAGTGTGACCATTTTGCCTTTTTTGCAGCTAGATTTAGCATTTTTTATTTTGATTTAGCTGTAAAATTTTAATTTAGCATTTGGCATTTTATTTAGTATTTTTATAAAATATTTTTAGCATTTTTAGCTTTTTTTGCAATTTTAGTATATAAACAAAAAAAGACAAATTTTTGCAAAAAATTAGAATTAAATGTCTACCCAAACACAAGCAACAAGAAATATGAGAAATGTAATAATTTTCACTGTAATTCAAAATAATGCAAAAAGATTCATGAAGATAAATAACTTAAAATTACGCCAATACAAGTGAATACTTTAAAATGTTGTATTCTAAAATATTTTTCTGGAACCCAATGCTTTTTTAAATTCGAGGTGATAGAAATAATTCAAGAGATTTCATATATTTTTACAAATACGTTCAGTACGCTATTTTACAAACTAATACTTTATGTTTGCTCATGGAATGAAACATATAATTTTGGAAAAGGATATGTATGACGGTTAATAAACAAATTTTATTTTTTCCTATACGAAATAAAGAGGTTTTAATTTTTATCATTATTCAGGAGTTCTTGTTAATTTATTGAAAATAAGTATTGAAAAAAATCAATAATATATAATTAAGCCTTTCTCATCCTACTTTCTGTTCTTTTTATTTTAACCAAATTTTTAGTAATTTTGTTGTCACGTTTTTTTTTTTAATTAAAAAAAAATACATAAATTTCGAAAATATTATTGACAATTTATTCCAGAATTACAAACTTACGGATTTGAATATATCTCTCAATTCATTTCGTATATTCTCATATATATTTTTCCGAAAAAATCTTGGAAGTATGAGTTATAAACCTGACATCTATTCACCGAGATTTAAAATTATTTCAACGGAATTTTCAATAATTTTGTGACATGAAAACCATTTTTAAAGTGTTTTGAGGAAGACAAATAAAATTGTTTATATAAAAAAAGTAAAACTAGAAATATTATACTTTTCCTTCCGAAAACACATATAGGTTTTATACCATGAGCAACTAGTGTAATTAATAGAGTTATAATGTAATTTTTGCATTCAGAAATATTTTAAAGTTAGAGACATTACATATTGCTAAATTTACAAAAATTTTTAAATAATTTTTAGCATTTCTGTTTATCTTAATACCACGGAACTTAATTTTTTACCCTACTCCACTATACTACGTTTGAGTATACTAATCGGTTAAGAATCATTTTCTGAATCGATTAAGCCATGTAAGTCTGACCGTCTGGTAGAGGTTGAAATTTTCAAAACAATAAGCACGTATGCTTTTTGATCCAATGACAAGACTTTTTAAAAATGGTTAAAGTCCGTCCTTTATTTTCCCTAGCCCCCATACATATACAAATGTATAAAGCCTTTCTCAGAAAATTTGTTTAAATATATCGGAACCAAGGTTCAATTCAACATAAATGCTTTATTACGAAAAATAAATCAAATTTTATACTCATATGGTCAACCACGGCAGAATATACTTTCTTACTTGATATAAATTACAATGAATTTCAGTTACAAATTAATATGAATTGTTCATAAAAACACTTAAAAAATTTTAGCATTTTTTTTTTTTTTGGCATTTTAAAATCAATTTAGCATTTTTTCTAGCATTATTTTGGATGGGATTTAGCCGCAACATTTTTTGAGACCTGGTCACACTGAATGAAACCATCACACATTGAGAGAAATTACGGATGGAAAATTTGACTGTCGTATGGCTCTCTTCATTTTTTTAAATGATTCAAAAAACAAGCAAGTCGCATTAAATCAGAGATGTATTTTTATGTATGTATACACATACAAAAAGAGTTAAATAGCTGTTCCATCTTACTTTGTTATTGTTTTATACCAATCGTGTAAAGACGAAAAATATAAATCATACGACTTTTATTCTCTTTTTTGTCATACGGATGGAATTTCATTCTACATTTTCGTTAGACTTGTCGTGCGTAAAGTGTGATCGTCTGAAGGGCCCTTAATTGAGTACTCAAAGACAACTTTTTAATTTAATCGCTAATCTTTCACCTATAGATTGGCCCTTAAAGGAAGTGGTTTAAGCATTCTTTTGAGTAAAAAAATAAAAACGTCCATTTTGAAAAAATATGGGAAAATTAAGTGCCAAATATTGACAAAATGTTATTCTTGAGTTAAAAAATATTTTTTTGATAGATATTCCACTCGCATCCTATTATTATTATGCAATATTTTAATGAATCTCGATTAAAAACTCAAGGCTGTTCTTCTGGCTGGAAATTTAAATAGGGAAATAATAGCAATTAACAAGTGTAAGTTAACAAAACACAACGCAGATCTAAATAAAAATATGTAAACCTTAATATAAATCCATGAGTTTGAAAACAAAAATTAAAAAAAACTGAAATATATCCATATGATCTGCTACAAATTAAAACTCTATGCCATTCTGCCTCGCTCAAATGATTTATAACGAGAAACATATTTAAGAAGATATTGCTTACTTACCTACTGGCATTTCTGGAACGCGGACGAGCAAAGCGTAATTGTAATTGCGAAGGATCCGTTACATATTTATCAGTTGTTTCTCTGCGACGCCTCATAGCTGTTTAATAAATTGTTAGGGAAACGAAACGTTAATTTTTGTACATGAAATATTTATTTAAATTATAACAAAAATATGCCATACAACTTAAAAACACAAAAAACAAAAACTATGTGCTATACCTAATCGGGGCATCGCGTCATACATATCATATATATCAAAGTATAGATATAATTTCCATGTATAGAAATTTTAATAAATGGCAAATAAAAGTACATTTATATTTCTTAAATTTTAATACTTCTCTGATATGATTTTTAGCTCTTGATGATTATATTGAAGTTATATATACAATGAAATAAAAAATATTAAACAGGATGTACTGCTTTCACATAGCAAAAATGTATGCACATCATTTACCAAGAAAAAATGGTTCAATTAACCCCCATGTTCGTATTTCAATAACATAAATATGTACATATTATGTATATGTTCCACTTATAAACGTATAAAGAGTTTGTGAGGCATTACTTCTCAACAAGAAAGTGAAGAAAAAGAAGTAGAATTTTCACCACAAATAACATACTTCCACTTATAAACATATAAAGAGTTTGTGAGGCATTACTTCCCAACAAGAAAGTGAAGAAAAAGAAGTAGAATTTTCACCACAAATAACATACTTGAAGTACTTCCAGTTTTGGTGGAAAACTTATGAATTTTACATTTGTATGTCATAGGAGGGATATTGTTCAATTTCTACATCTAATCTTATTTTTAGAAGCAGTAAAAATTCAATATTTGGATGTCAAAAATAAACCACATTCTTTCAATGACATTCTTATGTAAATTTCATTGGATTTTCACCAAAGTTTGATATACTTCGTATATGTTATTTGTAGTGGCTTTTCTACATCTCTTTTCTCTATATATTTCATTTGTTCGCGGTTATTATATATTAGATTTTAATACGGTCGACTAGTTTCAAAATTCGACACAAAATTAAAAAATCGATATTCAAAGAAACTCCAAAGTAACAATAAAGCGAATCAAACCTGCATTGTCACCAAAAAATATATGGTATGGTAATGCGGACGTACATTCAAAGCAAACTTGCGGTGTAGAGGGCAAACAAAACTTCTATGCATTAAAAAAAAACAACAGCGATAGGACTGGATATGGCACAATGAATCACAGGTATGGGCAAATAAAATTGAAGAATTCATGAACAGTTTCTTAAGCACAACACTAGTTTTACCACAAGGAAAAAAGTAATTGCCTTTAAATAATGTTTGCAAATCTCAAAATTATCTGTAAGAAAATTGTGAACATATTCTAATGATTTAAACTGAGCGGAAATTAAATTTATAAATTTAAATGATGCGTATTCCGCTCCTCAGAGAAATGCTTTTGCGAATTTTGTTATAGATTTATATTAATTGTTTACATTATCATCCAGTATTTATAATGACTTTGGTTGAAAAAATATAAAAAAAATTAATGATATTGTCATCATTCATGAAATTTAGATTGAAATATATTTAAAAATGGATATAAAAGAAATTCAGTTTTTACAGTAAGGCTTCAGAGTCTTAAACATATAAGTAATATTATTTATAATTTAATATTTTATTATATAAAAGAAAGAAAAAAATGTTTTTAACTTTTTATGTTGGTACCAAACAACTCAACAATATATGTATGTATGTATATGTACATTAAAGAACAAGACACACCCATGTACATATGCGCACATTTTTAAGGAAATGGAATTACAAACCTGGTGTTAGATCCGTTATATCAGGGTTTTGAAATACAACACCATCAGGCTTATCTGCAACATTTTGTTTATTGCAACTAGAGGAAGAGTTAGAATGAGTAGGCAAAGCAGGTTCATTAAAATTATCAATATCTGCTGCATTAAATGTTTGTTTTCCCTGGCTGCTGTTTCTTGTAAGTTGTGAATGGACTTGTTGAGTTGTCAACTCACCACCGGCCCACGAAGCACATTTAGCTTGACGGAGATTAGATTGTAATATGGGTATTTTGCTAATAGCGGTGCTACCACCTACGGGCACGTTAGTTGTGGAAACATTTTGATTGCATGAACCGGTGGTGTTAGCTCCAGCAGCCTCATTTTTAATGTACATTTCTGTCACTTTATTGAAATCATCACCTGACTTAATATCATTTTTATCCGCTTCTATTACGGCATCACCTACATCTTCGAACTCCTCCCTTGTAGTTTTTCTCTCCTCGGGTGAATTTTTGAATATATCATTTAATTTTTCCCTACTAACATCACACGCGTCATTCTTGGCTTCATCCTTTATATCTCTTTGGTTTAGTGAAACAGCCACATCATCTTCATTATCGTCATCATTTCGTATTGCATTTACCAGTATAACTTGTTGACTGGGAGATTTTTGGATTGCGGCGGAACCGTAGTAGATCACATCATTTTGAGAAGTTGATTCTAAAATTAGAAAATTAAAATGTTAAATAATCATATTTATACTCACAAGAAAAACCAGCATAATAATTTCACTAAATTTTTTAAATGTCAGCGCCAAATTGTGCAAATTTTTTAACATTTTTATTTTGATTTAGAACTTTCTAATGAATTAACCTAACTTATCAGTTTTTGGAAAAAAACTAAATATTTTTGTGTTCAATTATAGCTATTCCGTCCTTTGTTAATTCCTTTTTAATTGTTTCTAGATGACGTGCAGCCGGACATTTCGTTCGTTCTTCTAATTGACCCAATTTGGTAATTTTTAATACTATACCACATTTTTGGGGAAACTTTCACTCCCCAACGCATAATTTCCATAATCTTAGTCCTTGGCCAATGAACATGTCACCTTTGAGGTTCTCTGTGTACTTTTCTATCGCTGTAAATGTGAAATATCTTACCATTAGGTATCACACGTATTTCTAAGCGTCCACTTATACAGCCCTCGTCTTGTTGTGCGGCTCCGATGCCTGATTCTAAACCACTATTTTGATGATGTGTTGGTACATCTTCGTTTGAGTTGGTTGCATATTGTATAGAGGCAGAAGGTAATATCGTATTTGTTGTAACGCATTTTTGAGTATCCATATCAACGTTTGTATTAATTTTGTCTTTCAGGGGGACACAGGAATCTCCAACGACGACTCCATCGCCACTGACAACACCACCACTATTGTTGAGAAGGTTTGGTAATGCTACGTTAGGTAAACTATTGCGATGTTTACTTATGGCCAAATTAGTGAGATCAGCTTTGTTCCCTGTCACTATATTGCTTGAATTTGGGACATCACTTGCTGCCAGAACATCTACTTCAGCAGTTGGATTGTGTATTGAATTATTAAATAATCCCGTGTTTAAAGTAGTTTCTGGCGGCACTATATTTGTGGCAGCGGCTTCTGAAAATACTTCCCTAACACATACATTGCGTGTTATATCCATGCGATAAACCTGAAGAATATGAAAAATAAAAAAATTATTTATATATTACATAGTGAGGCAAAATAAGCGAAAATTGAAATACCTGGAAGTGATACTATTTTTCTGAAAGGTGGATCCGAATAGAACAAGAGTATGTTTTTGAAAATTGCCAAACACCTCCAAAATCTTGAGTTAAGGGTAAAAAACAGTTTTTCGTACCTTTAAGCACTTATAAGTCAGTAACTTAGTTGAATCTCAACCGATTTTAAGTTTCTCCGCGGATTTAGAAGGCAGAAGCTGAGGCTTTTATAATAACATATATGATGTTTATGTAACCTGGAGAGATATGTGTGAATTTCATCAGAAATCATATATTTGATTTTAGCTTTGCACCGATGTCCAAGTTTGAAGATGTTTTTTGAAAGTATTATATATAGCACGGTTCTATTTATAAATAAATTTATAAATGTAATAGAAAACTATATCTATTCAAGAGTAAAACGCAACTGTGTTTTTAAAGAACCGTTAGAAATTGAAAAAATTATTGATGTTTTTCTTAATACAAAATTGTTCAAAAACTGATTTTCTGAAGGATGCTTTATATAGGGGATAGGGATAAATATGGACCGATCCTCGTAAAATCGGTTGAGATGCATCTAAGTTACAGACTTTTAAGAGCTTAAAGGTACGAAACCCCGGTTTTTTATCCGTAACTCAAGATTTTGGAGGTGTTTGGCAAATTTCAAAAACATATTCTTGTTCTACTCGGATCCACCTTTCAGAAAAATAGTATCACTTCCCAGGTATTTATTTTTGTCACATAGTGTAATTATTTATATTTTTTGCTATATGTACTTTTGTTTCATAAAAGAATCAAAATCGGGTTGTAGTGTTAAGTGCTCATCCAATCTACCAGATTTTTCGTTATGTAATATGGCATTACTGAATATCACTCGTTACCAATTTAAGAATGTATATTTTATATTCGGTTTGCTAGTTTTTTATTAAGAAGTCAATTATTTATAGAAAAGTACATAAATTTTAAAAGTTTAAATATGGTTTCCGAAATGACAGTTGTTTAAGTAATTTTCGGAAGAGTACCCTATGGAGCTATGAGCTATGACAGTTATGAATGATTGGTATATGTATGTATATAGTTACATATTATATTATATAGTTATTATTAGGTAATGATTCATGATTCTGAGATTTTCGGAAGTAGATTCGTATATATACAAAACATAATTGTGTCGAATTTTGTCCCCATATCATTATTAGTAATGAGTTATTTACGATTAAGTGCTTTTCAAAAATGAACTTTATATATTAATATAAACAATTACGAAAATAGGGGAAAATATTTGAAATATAGTTTTTTAATTTTATTTATTTTAAAACAAGGTTATTGCAAACAAGAAATTCAGAAATATCTATTTCAACTCGATATTTTAAAGGAATCAATACAATCTTCTGTATCAATATTGATATAAGCTTAACCTAATTTTTGGAGGCGGGTATTTTATGGGGTTCGGATGAATTATTTTCTTAAATTAAATTATTTTTGGCGAATTTTAACTTATTACCAACATTATTGTGTCGCTTTTTGATGCTGTACTAGTATTTTTAGGCAAAATTTGATATTATAATCATATGAAGGGATATAACAGTCATATTATGAGGGCTACGGTCAAATATGATAAAACTAACTTATGCAAAATTTTATCACGAAAAGGGTTTCACCCTTTGATCATTTTGTGAACCACCTTCGGCTAGAAATTTTTGTTTTTTCATTTTAACATTTTTATTATGAGCTGCTCTAATATATCTATCAATATCTAAAATTGTCTTGATTCAAGAACATCTCTAGGGTTGCCTAAAGATGTAAGAAAATTTTCTTATACTCGAGAACAATTCAAATTGAAATTATGGGAACTGGATGAATTGGCACCATGAGATGTTTTCCTTTATCCACATGTATAAAATTATATAATTTAAGCTGTCTTATTGCTTAAGTTTTAGAAAACGAACATTTGATGATAAAAATTTAGATTTTTTTAAACTCAAAGTACACTCAAACCTCGATTTATGCGGTTAATTCGTTTCGCAGAAAAACGCATAATTCGAACTCGCACAAAACGATACACTAGCTCCATGCAAAATATAGTAATTGGGTTTTTAATAAAAAAGCGCACTATTTCAAATTATTCCCTTAAAAGTCAAACAAAATCGCATAAAAAAATCAAGAAAAATTTAATTCTCTACTGAAACTATTAAAAAATTATGAAAAATAAAGGTAACAAATAATAACACAATACAAATTCCAAATAATGAAGTATATGTACAAAATTTCTTAAAAATAAAAAATAATATTTCTTCGTGTACAAAGGATTTGAACAATACTTTATATATCCGAACCGGAATTGGTAAAAAATCAGTAGTAGTACTTTGTTGAGAAATTTTTTTCGATGTATGTGGACCAACATTTTTCTCAAAATTATTTTTGCAAAGAAAAATTTTAGAATTTTGAAACCGCACTAATTCAAATTCGCATAAAATAAATACGCATAAAACGAGGTTTGAGTGTATATAAATACCTAATATTGATGGAAATAACATTTTGAAAATTGTTATCCAAATTGAAATATAAATTAACAGTGGTTGTTAAAGCTTGTTTTTATATGGAAAAATAGTTGTTACTTATACTTTCCCAGATAAACGAATTTTAGTATCTTATTCATATTGGATGCACTGTTGCCAGATTTGACGATTTGTCGTCATTTTGACGATTTTCAGTGTCAAAAGTTACCCATTGACGATTTGACGATTTTAACTCTAAATTTGACGATTTTTAAAACAGGATGTTCGCACAAATTTTTATAATTTTTATCATTATTTTATCTAATATTTAAAAGCAAATCGAAGCATATTCAGAATATTCTATAATAATGTTAATAAAATTAAGAATTTTAATGACTTACAACAAAAGTATAGGTATATTGGCCTAATATTTGTCGTAAAAGTGAAACCAATTATACTTTTATGACCTGCACTTATGGTACTGCTCATGCAGTGTATTGTGGAACTATGAAAATAGTTTGTGGAAGGAGGCTAGAGGAATTAGCTTTTATTGAGTAAAGGGAATTATAATTTCGTTGAAGAAGAAAAAGCTATCTTAACTCCTTTGGAAAATTTTTGCTAGGAACAACTACGGTAGTCCTGTCCGATAGAACTGAAAAACTGTATTTGGCCTACTATCCAATAGTACTAACCGTGGTGCAAATTTCATCCAAATCGATTTTTTGAGTTGGGTCACTTGACACGAAATTGCCAATATATTAAAAAAAAATTTAAAAAAAAATCGACCAAAAATATGGAATACTAAAAACATCCCATACATATTCATATCAAATAGTTTACAAAAATGCAATATCTGTTCTTTCGAAATATATTTGCCAAATTAAACAAATAATAAAACTAAAACTATCAAAATTGATAAAAATGTCTCGACAGTTAAAAAAATAATAAAAATAAATAAATACCATCAAATATGTATATTATGTATGGAAAATATTTGTGACGATTTTACGACGATTTGGAAATATTAATTGACGATTTTGACGATTTTCTTCTCGAAATTTGACGTTTTGGCGACCAAATCATCTGGCAACTATGATTGGATGTGCAATGCCCGCAATATTTGGTACTTCCAAGTCCTAAATATTTATATTCATATAAATATACTCACATAAAATTCGATCACTTTAGCAGTTATAGTATCCCAGATATATATTTTTTAATTTTATTTAACAATATTCAATAACCTAGCCTATAGGCCATAAGCGGTTACAAACTTCTACTTAACAATGATTCTTTCAAGACATAATTATATAATTATATACAAAAATAATAAACTATATAAAATAACTATAGGATAATTACACTGCATTGTACTGCATTGATCATAAATAAATTCCTACATTCCTATATGAATTTTAGTGTTTAATTTATTTGAGATTTTTTTAAAATTTTTCCATAATAATGTCAAAGTTGTCCGTGCAAAATTTTACTATAGCTGTTATAATTTTACAGATTTAAAAATATTATATATATCAACGTTTCCCAAATGGGGGTCCGCGGACCCCTAGTGGTCCGTAGTAAAATCCTAGGGGGTCCGCGAAGACGAACGAAAAAAACATGAATAAACAATATTCTTTTATATGTATGTACAAATATCTCCAATTTTTGTGCAATAATCCCAAATTTTTTGGTGACTTTTTGAATTTTATTTTTTCGGTTGTTTATCAGGAAGAAGCTAGGCCCTACAAATTTATTGTATAACTTTTATGAAGTAAAGTATTGCGTGTTTTGTAATTTTTATTTCCTGTATATGTACTGAAATAATGGTTTTTATTTCAGACAAATAATACTCTGCCTTACAATTAAATTAGGGATACTGGTATTCCGGAGTATGAAGTTCAATTCAAAGACAAGCTTATTACAGATTTAAGTTTATCAAATTGTAAGCAAAAGTGTTCTTGTTTGAAAGGACTAAAATTATATATTTTCAAAACAGAGGTGACTCTTTATGTATCTCTTTATAAATCCGACGTGATACACAGATTTTAACTTGATTTTGTCGACCAATAGATATTATTAAATTAACATCAGAAAATCCATAGCGTTTCGCGTAAATATGTAGCCAAAAACCATGAAGTAAAATAATTCGTTGGTATTTTAAAATTCAAATTTAAGTTCCAAATTCACAGTACTTTAACAAAGAGTTCAAATCATATATTATGCGGATAACGCATTCCGCAACAACATAGAAGAAGTCCAACTTTCTTATATTATTTTCCCGAAAACTTAGCTCACTTACTCAGTTCACCCTTTGCAATCGCAACAAATTTTTGAAACGTGACTCCTTAAGCACATGTGACAATATTTGATAAAGAAACCTTTTCGCTACCTTGAAGAAAAATGAATATGAAAGATCTCACGATCATAAAATTAAACATCATGTTAACATATCAACAATGAAGTCATTCTATCTTCAAAACATGCAATTGAAAACCTATCTGAAATATTATATATTCTCAATGTACGGGAATATTTTATAGATATGACATCTCTACATTTATTAGACCTAGGGATTAATGGACTAGGTCAATTTTCGGATGGACAATTATTTAGAACAATAAGATATCAAAATATGTATGGGGGTCCGCGAAATTAAATAAGTTCTTCAAGGGGTCCGCGAAGTAAAAATCGGTGGGAACCGCTGATATATATAATATATTATTATTAGCCAAGCGAATTGCTGTAGTATTATGTATTCTAATACATGGTATTTGATTAAAGTTTATTATGTCTTTATAAAGCCTTGACAACCAAACTAGTTCCTTTGCAGCTTCGTTAGAAGCAACAATTTCAGCTTCGGTAGTAGATGTTGATACCATTGCTTGTCTCTGACTTAACCATGATATCCCACCACCAGCATACGTCACCACAACACCTGATGTTGATCGACCAGTATTAATACATCTGCCAAAATCAGCATCACTGAAGCATTCTAGTGACTTAGGTCCTTTTTTATTATAAATAATGCCAACGTCTAAGGTACCAGCAATGTATCTAAATACTCCCTTTACACATTGTATATCTTCTTTAGTTGGATTCTCCAAAGACCTTGACAAATAACCAACACTATATGCCAGGTACCTGGCCTCGTTCCTAGCAATAGGTACATCAAAGCACCAACTGCTTGTCTGTATGGAAATTCAACATTTCCTTTATCTTTTTCATTGTCATTTGTATTTTCTCCATTGGTGTAGTAACAGGACGACATTCAGAAAAGTTAAATTTACATAATATTTCCTTGGCATATGCTTTCTAATGAATTTTAATATTTCCTCCTTCTTTTCTATTTCTAATCCAAGAAAATATTAAGCACCTTTGTGAACAATTTTGAATTCCTTTTGCATTTCTTTAATAACACCATTTAATTCATTGATATTAGAAGCTGCTATCAAAACATCATCCATATATAACGCAAGAATTACTTTATTTCCATTCTTCTCTCTCACGTACAAACGTATAATTTCCTATTCGTTTGTTCCAGCACCTTGGAGCTTGTTTTAGGCCGTATAAACATCTTTTTAAGTAACATACTCGATTTGTTACGTCATCAAATCCTTCTAGCTGCTTCATATATGTATATATTTTCATTTAACTTACTATACAAGAAAGCTGTAGACACGTCAAGTGTAAACCCTCAGTTCCGGCAATACTTAAAATAGATCGAATAGCCAACATCTTTGTACTAAATGATTTATCATAGTCGATACACTTATTTTTGTTTAAAACCTTTTATTACCAGTCTGGCTTTGTACTTATCTATTGTGCCCACTTTCCAGGAAGAGCTTTGTAATTATTTGATATTTCTGTCAGTTCCCAAGTATGGTTTTCCCTTAGCTAATTCATTTCAGCAATTATTGCTTTTTCCAATTTTCCTTTTCATCACTTTCAACAGCTTCTTTGTAGGTACTTAGGGTTTGCATTTTGTTTACATGTTCTATAGACGTAAGTACAAAATCATCATTTATATTATCAATGATAACTGTACGATTTCGCAAGCGATTTGTATTAGGTTCATCATTGACGGAATCTTCCCGTAAACTTTTATTGTTACGTGGTTCGGTATCTTGCACCGCATAATCAGAACTACTATCCATACTTAATGTTTCATCTTCAGTTGGTTCACTTTGCGCTTCGGCATATTGCTGCGCATTCTCAAAACCTTCAAAATCTTCACAATCACTTTCACTTTTGTAAAACTCATCTTCATTGTCTTTTTTTATTTTATTTTTATTTTTCGGTTTTATTTTCACTATCATTGTCATATTTACTACAATTAGTAACGGATTCCAAGAATTTAACATCTCTCGACAATTCAAGACTGTTTTTATCATTAATATACACTCCTTTAATTGATTTCTGATCCAGTTTCTTTCGCTTTTGACTTGGTACATGTATGAAACATGATCCGATAATTCTAAGATGACTTTAGGTTTTTTCCATGCCAAAGTTCAAAAAGACTTACATCTTTGACGAAACTTTTTCTTGTACGATAAAGAATGTAAACCGCTGACTTGACAAATTCAGCCCGTAAAGTATTAGGAAACTTAATATCACTGTTTGAATATATGAAAGTTCGCGCCATCTCTCCATTCTGTCGAGGGGTATATAGAGCAGTTAATTCATGTATAATACCATTAGCTTTGAATATCTTTTTCATATCATTACTAATAAACTTTCCACCATTATCACTAAGAAGTACTTTAATAATGTGTCCCTGACTTTTTTTATCAACAGCTATGTTTACTTCATTTGTTGTTATTGGAACAGGATTTCCAGTGACTTATCTTCATCTCCGGTAAGCATCATCCAACTTGATTTGAACATCTCAAATGAACTGGGTGAAACATATAAAAATGAAAAATGAACATGCATTACACAATAAATCCGGTAATGCATGTTCATTTTTCAATCTTATTTATTTCATTAAACAAATTCTTCAATTTTGAAATATGTGTTGAAACGTCTTCTTTATTGGTCTTTCGATGTTGCTTCGTATTGCTTTTTCAAAGCTTCCCACATTTCAAAAGCACATTCCTTGTTCATTATTTTTTGATAGATTTCATCACTAATTGCTTTTGATGATGCCTTTTGCATAGCAATTAGCTTTTCTGTATAACTCGATTAGCTTATTCTCAATTACAGCCAGAGCACCCTTATATAATTCAAAAAGGTCTCTAACCTTCCTTTTCTATACAGGCCAGTCGCAGAATTCCATGTCTTGAATCTTGAGTTATCTCGTCTCTTGAATAACTTTGAGTAATCTTGAGTCTTGAATAATTTAAATCTTGAATAATCTTTCTAATTATACTAACTATTTTTCATGAAAAATTCTTTTTAATTTTCTAATTTAAATTTCTATGACTTCTGGGCCCAAAACCTATTGTAAGCAGAGTTTTTATTGAAGTGAAAAATATTTGATTTACAAAATATAATAATACAAAATACTATTTGATACATAAGTTTTGTTTAAACAAGTATAAGACAATTATTAAAAACATAACTTCAACATTTGAGTATTCGAATTATATCGGAGATGACACTCCCGCTAATGCTAATCTGAATATATTTTCCCAAAATGTTTATACGGACGTCAAGGTTGGCCGGGCAAAATTTAAGAAATCTAGATGTTATAATTTCCTAGATATACGAATTTTAATATTTGACTAATATGGGAGATTCCACGGCCGCTAATGCTTATATACATGTCAAAGTAATCAGTGCAAAATTTTTGGACCCTTGTTATTGAAGTTTGTTATATATACGAATTTAAAAGCGCATTCTGTATGTGGCACCTCGCTTATTTAAAGTTGCAAAACGAAATGTTGCTTTTAGTTCAGACTATAGGAAGATACTGTGAAAATTTTACGAAAATTGGTCCCCTCAAAAACATTTTTGGGAAATTTTGACCTTTAAATGCTCTAAAATACATAAAGGCTTATTTTTTCTAATAGTGATAGTTTAGAAGACAATATTTTACAAAATTTATTTCACTTTAAAATCTTTTAAAACGAAAAAGCTATAATCATTTAAAAATTAAATATTTGCTAAGAAAATTTAAAATTCATAAAAATGCTGCGATAGTTCGAGTTTGCTCACTCTGTTCACTGTGATCAAGTTCATATACAGTTGTAATTTTTTGTCTTTCGAGTTTTACTAGTGTTTACTTTAAAATAAGTAACATAACTTTAAAATCGGTGACCATATAAAAAATATGTTTGCCCGCCAGTTCAAAAATGGTTCATAGTGCAACGGAATTTTATTTTCCCGGGTTATATAAGCTTATGAAATTGTGCTTATTTTAATATAATAATTTAAATTATTTACATTAAATAATATTACGTTAAAACAAGTAAGAGTCTCTGGTTGTGACAAGAAATAAAAAAATACATATGCAACAAAGCATATGCATTGTTATTGTTTCAAATCGATAACAAGAGAACACAATCTGTACGTTGTTATTTTCTTGCATTTTCTCGTGTCATCATCATAATATTTTAAGGAACGTCCGGACGGTTAGACCCGTGCCTCGGCGGTCAGTTATTATTTGTAGGGTATTAATGGGAAACCATATCGAAAAAGTTCATATTTAATATCAAATAGACTTACTAAGAATATATAACCAAAAATGGACCCATTCGGAAAGTAATTAAAATTTTTATTAAACATTTAAATCCATCGGATTTAAACGGCTAAATCAATTTTCTTGAAATAAGAATGCTCACCTTTTGCACAGACAATTTTGACATCCATTTAAGCATTTGTCTAATTAATAGGTGGATTATGTGGGCGTGATCTCTCCCATATTAATTAAATACAATAATTCGTATATTTGAAAACCACTAGAGCTATAATCCTGCATGAGCAACATTGAAATCTATGTGAACAATTAATAATAATTAATAACAATTAATAACCGGACTAGCAATAGGGACATAATAACTCCCATCTGGGAAAATATAGGAACTAGAATCCTCAACTCTTGTACGAAAAGCTTCCACATCCATGTAATGTAAATATTTGAGTAACAAAATGGAAGAATAGCAAATAGAATTTTCAAAATCACACAATATCCTTCGAAATGTCCTTTTTTAATCACACGGGTCGTTTTTATTAAAAAAGGCAGCATTGGCAATTCAGCACTCCAAACTTTACTCTTTTATAAAATTAGTGCATTTTTAAAAGCGTTCTTTTATCCATTTTACTCAATATACCTAATGTTAAATGAATAAAATACAGGATGAATCAGAGGTATGCGGGGTATATATATATATATATAGAGGTATACATGTCAAGGTATGTTCAGGGTTAACTCTTTTCATACCAGACTACTAAGTCTCTTGTGAATGAAAACATGGAATAAGGCCAAAAAGGCAGGTGTTCACGTAAAGCTCTCCGGGTTCATACCCTTCTCACGAAGGGTAAGGATGTAAAAAGAAGTTGCTTTTTGTTTTTACAAAACCGCAAAAAATTGCGAGATGCACTGACTATTTCCACAGATATCTTTCGGAAATTTACTCATATGTATATCCGTTATTTTCTATTCTAATTATAAGGTAAAAATTCATATACATATATCACAAAAAAATGTATCTAAAATAAAAATATTTTACAATTTTACTACGTGGCAAAAATGAAATTCTGTAAAAACTAACTCCGCTTAATAATATTAATATTTTCCTTTAAATTTAGTTTTATATACTAAATTAAATTATAAAAAATTAAAAAATAATAAAATTTAAATGTATGAAATTAAAAAAAAAAACATAAAATATTAAAATATTATCTGAATGCTCGAAATATGCCTTAAATATGATAATAACGATGTTATACATATGTTTGTAGGTAAAATAGGCGCTAATGATTTAAATGACTATATATATACATATATATATAAATATATATATATATATATATATATATATATATATATATATATATATATATATATATATATATATATATATATATATATATATTTCTTTTTTTTCTATTTATGACAACTCTAGATAAATTTTTCATAAAAATTAATACAATATTGTTGTTCTTTTTGATGTTGTATTAAAGATACATCGGATAAACTTTAATTATTAAAATTCTGTATTTTCCCAATTCCAAGGAATGCAAAAATTAAATATTTGCTAAGAAAATTTAAAATTCATAAAAATGCTGCGATAGTTCGAGTTTGCTCACTCTGTTCACTGTGATCAAGTTCATATACAGTTGTAATTTTTTGTCTTTCGAGTTTTACTAGTGTTTACTTTAAAATAAGTAACATAACTTTAAAATCGGTGACCATATAAAAAATATGTTTGCCCGCCAGTTCAAAAATGGTTCATAGTGCAACGGAATTTTATTTTCCCGGGTTATATAAGCTTATGAAATTGTGCTTATTTTAATATAATAATTTAAATTATTTACATTAAATAATATTACGTTAAAACAAGTAAGAGTCTTGAATGCTCGAAATATGCCTTAAATATGATAATAACGATGTTATACATATGTTTGTAGGTAAAATAGGCGCTAATGATTTAAATGACTATATATATACATATATATATATATATATATATATATATATATAGATATATATATATATATATATATATATATATATATATATATATATATATATATATATAGATATATACTATATATATATCTATATATATATATATATATATATATATATATCTATATATATATATCTATATATATATATATATATATATATATATATATATATATATATTTCTTTTTTTTTCATATTTATGACAACTCTAGATAAATTTTTCATAAAATTAATACAATATTGTTGTTCTTTTTGATGTTGTATTAAAGATACATCGGATAAATTTTAATTATTAAAATTCTGTATTTTCCCAATTCCAAGGAATGCAAAAAATATCAGAATTTCATGAGTAATTAAGGTCTGCAAAATAAAAGAACTTAGCCGTTTCAATTGTTTTTATGTATATCTATTATATACATACTTTTTGTTAATCCAATATTATTAAAAGAAAATTATAAATACATTGCTTACAATATTATCAAATGCTGCTTGTTGGACTATGGGTGGTTCTAAGTCTCTACGCAAAGCATTACCCATGGCCGGTTCGGACCAGCATTGCGGTATTGAGGCCTGTATTTGAGCATAGTTTTCTATACCAGCAATATTTAAATTGTACCTATCGAATTGATTTAGAAACATTATAAAAATATAATATAACAAAATTTTAAACCATAAGATAAAAATTCTTACTTCTTTGGATTATGACAAGGAGTTATAAGAGGAGGACTAGAAGATTTTGCTGCATTAAATTTTAAAGCAGTGCAGGAAGAATTTAATTGTAGTTGATCTTCATTGGCATGCTCAATTCCATTACTACTGAATTGGTCTTTTTTTATAACGGGTTCTACACTATCGGTTTGGTTTTGGGATGGTATCAGGTGAATGCCGTCCATACAATATTGTTGTTCTTTTTGATGTTGTATTAAAGATACGTCGGATAAATTTGGGTGAGACAGCGAGATGAAACTTAATTTAGCTTTTTGTACAGGATTCTGTGGGAAGTTATAAAAAAAACAAACAAAAATAAACAAAAAATACAAAATAAATAAATAAAAAAGTATAGACATTCTAACAAATAGTACTATAGGAATCTAGACGAAACATCTTTATCGATTTGTTAGTCCATTATTTTGGAATTTATGCAAAATTTGTTAATAATATTAATTTTTATACATATATACATATATACGTATACATACATATTCATAGAAATGCAGTATTTTTTATTTATTTTGGTTTTCTTGTAAAACTATAGAATCTGTAAAAATTTTAATCAAAATAAGATATTATTTAATTAATTCCTTTAAAAGTTTAATCCACTTACAGATGAAATTATTCGGGATTGATCAAATTCCAAGTTAATTTGCAATATGACACTTATAGGATTTTAATTTATTATTTATTTGAGATTTGAGTATTATTTTGACGTTTTCCCGGGAAAACTGTCTAAACTAAAAAAACATATAATTTAAAATATAATCGAAAAATGATTACACATTGTTATTATTTTTTTATAAATTCAGTATCAACATTTTTTATTAAAAACTTTTTCTATAAAAAGGTAAAATTATAAAATATTAAAAAAATATATTTCTTTAAGCATTCCTTACAATATATACATATGTATATATATATATATATATTAGGAATGTAAATTGTAGCTCTTTATGTTTTTTTTTTTTTTTTTTTTTTTTTTGAAGAAATTTTAACAAAATCTATTGTACCAGAGACAAAAAAAACTTACATGAACCTAATTGATACTACCGATTTTCGTAGTATTTGACCCCATAATGAATCCCTCTTCAGCAAAATAACTTAAACGTCCATGATTTACTTATAAAAACTAAATTCGGCATAAATAAATTTTATACACATATGAACATGTGTTCTAATATACATATCGTCACCAGAAACGCAAACGGCCCTAGCTAACCAAAAATTCAAAATCTATTTTATTGCTGATTCTAATGTGTTTCATTAAAACAAATGTCAACAAAAGAAATTAGACTCCTCCGACCAAAATTTGCGATTTTATTGACAAAAGACAAAAGGCCCTATCTACAAAACATTTAAATATTAAAGGAAAAGTCCAATTTATCCATTTTTAAGTATGCCATTGTCAACTATCATAACAAATAATAGGTTTCACTATTAAACAATTTGTTTATTTTATAAAAATAAATCGCGCTGATAGAAACAAACTTTTCAATTTAAATAGTTTTTTGCTTCTTCTGCAAAATTTTAAAAATGTTAGATAGGGCCGTTTGTGTTTTAGATGACTATATGTATATTAGAATTGGCATAGCATAGTCAAATAGAACATTAAAAAATATGAAAAACCACTGTATTATTTTTTGGAGGTTGTTTAAAATTTTCACGCACCAAATGCAATAAAGTTTTCGTTATATACATATTTTCAATTATTATGGAAAAATACATTTTATTCATGAATTATTACTACTGCTATAGAACCATTAGGAAGGAATTTTTGGAAACTCGAACGTTTAGAAGATGAAATGGGTAAACGTTCGATTTTGCACAGATGGGTCTTTTTTTGTTTATTAGTTTCTAAAACATATTGGTGCAAAAAGCCCTGCCGGAAATCGATTGAAAAGTGTAAAATTGGGTAAATAATAGAACTTTTTGGTTTCTTCAAAAATTATATCATTAAAATTAACTTTTCTTAACATTTCGTCCAAATGTTATCTATCCTACGAAGTATAAAACATTTATGTATATCAAAGGACAAACAATAAAGTTATTGGCAATTTCCCAAGTCATTTATTAAAAAAATCATGATTTTTTGCATTTTTTGTTTTGAATGCAGAAGTGACGTAAACAAAAATATCTACACAAAAAACGAGTAAAATAAGAATTATTTAGTCGTTTTTGCTGTATTTCTGAAAAGAAAATGCCTATAACTTTGATATTTGTCGGTCGATATTAATATTTTATACCTTGTTAGAAAAAACATATGTACATACATACGCATGAGCCCTCTGATTTTTCTTCATTCACACGTACGTAACTTCCAAAGTAAGAGAATGAGAGCTAAGAAGTTTTTTGATTGAGATACACAAAGATGCTAAACATAAAGATAAGTTCTTTTTTGCCGAAAGTTATTTTTGCAAACAAGAATGTTAATATTTATTTTAATTTTAAAACCTCTCAAGAAATATTATCATTACCCAAAAAAAAAAAATATTTGAAGATCTCTGATGCTAAACATAAAGAAAATTTCTTTGTCGAAAGTTATTTTTGCAATTTTAAAACCTCTCAAAAAAATTATCATTAAATATCAAAAAAAAAAATTATTTGAAGAATTTTTTCTGAGTGATTGTAACAAATAATGGGAATTTTAATAAAAATGAATATGACATAAACTCCTAAACAAATGTAATACCCCCTACTGTGAATTGGTGACATACAAGCCTATTTGCAACATTGTCCTGCAAATATTTTCAATGAATTGACAATTATATGAGAGCAGAAATTCTTGGAGGATGTTTTTATAGCCTAACGAACCATTATTTGTTTAATTTATTAAAATCTTCCATTATTTCTTTACTTTTATTTACACGAAGTATGTATTAAGGTTAACTTTGTATCTAAAATTGCAAATAAATGCATTTTCGAGGGTGATGTTCAAAAATAATTGGTCGTCTTTAAATTTTTTTCCAATCCTATTCATACTAAATCCAGAAATTTTAATGTTTTTTTTTTTTTGTTATTTCTAATACAGTTCACTGTAAAGTAGTGTAGTCACTACACCAAAAAACACTAAAAAATTTACAAACTTGTCTTTCAGTGCATGGAATGCAAAAACACAAAATAAAGTGGTGTTAATGTGGAAAGAAAATTTTACGCTTGCCGATGTATGCTTTATAAAATAAGATTTGGTCGAAATTTTAAGAAACTATAATTTTAATGGCACAATTTAACATTCTTCTACTGACATTCAGTAGAAGATGATAATACTGATGACGAGATTGCCATCGATAATCCTGTTAAAGTTAACATACCTCCTTTTACAGTGTTAAAATGTAAACTAGAACAGCTGCATGAAGTCTGCAGATATATGTATAACAAGTTAGAGTGCTATATTCGGCTATGCCGAATCTTATATACTCTCCACCAGTAATCTATTTTTTTTAAAACCCATTTAACTATCTAATTTTTAGATATCTTGACAAATTTTTTGATTCCGTTGTGAGGGTACTAACATTTATGGATATGTGGAACTAATTTTGATTAGGTTCATAAAATTTTATATTAATGGGCCAGTTGCAAACATTTTAATATAATGATTTATCTATACACAAATATACTCATGTCGAATTTTATCTGGATATAAGCTTTTTGAATCCCAGTTTCAGAGTTTTAATAATTTCATTAGTAGTTGCTTTATAAACCAATGGACCTGTCTGAAAAAAAATTCGCAGAATGATTTATCGATACACAAAATATAATATATCGGATTTTGTTCATATATACTTGTATGTTAATGAAATATATAGACTAAAGTGACTTGAGGAAATGAATCTTATATGAGAGCTTTGGTCAATTATGGACTGATCCAAATATTTTTCAGAAAAAGTTAGCGATATGTCTTTTTGTCAATAAAATATTTGCGGCTACTTAATTTCATGTTTCTAGGTACAATATTATAGAAAAATTCACAAAGTACTTTTTGTAGAACGAAAAAGTTCCAAAAAGTCCCTTTTTATAGGTTCTCACCTAAACCGGGCTCTACACACTTAATTTCATGTTCCTAGGTTCAATATTATAGAAAATTCAAAAAGTACTTTTTGAAGAGCGAAAAAGTACCAAAAAATCCCCTTTTGTGTGTTTGCACCTAATCCGAGTTCTACACACTAAATTTAATGTTTCTAGCCAATAACAACGTACTGCTACGTTTGTAACGTGACGTCATGCTCCACTTTGTTTTTATAAACAAGTACAATAAAAAAATTACCGTATGATTCAGAGAACGGTTTGAATGCTTATTTTTTCGATTATGAATACAATCGCATAAAACGAGTCTTGAAATGACAATATGCACTAATTTAATAATGCAATGCATGGCACTATTCAAAACAAATTAGTGTAACGAAAAATTAACTTAACAATTTTTCCGTGTTGTTATTTATGGAATGAAGATTATACTTTCCAAAATTTATATAAATTTGTTGCTGATTGTTTTACACATTATAAAGACTTTATTGAGTAAATCTAAAAGAATGTGCTTATAAAGGTTTAAGTTTTTGATCATTCATATGTGGTTAACCGAAAAATCGGTTTTTAATACATATTTTGGTTTTTAGTGAAACGATTTTTCGAAATTATTGATTTTCGGTTAAGCTGATTATCCCTTTTTTGTGGCTCGGTTAACCGGTTTAAAATATTTATAATTTTTAGTATAAAATTGTATGTTTTGTTTGGTTTTTTATTGTGATAAGTATTAGGCTTCAGTCAGAAAACATGAACAGAAAACGATTTTTAAAACATTATGACATTTATATAAGAATGTTAATATAATTTTTCTTGTTTATGAATATAATCCTAAACTTTTTGCATAAATGTTAAAAATATTTTATGCGTATTAAATGCAGATATAAACTAAAACAAGTTAGAGTGTTATATTCGGTTGAGCCGAATCTTAAATACCCTCCACCAGCAACTTTTATATTAATATTTTTTTAATTGATCAAATATTTGTAGAAATATGTAAGTTTTCTCATGTCTTAAATAAAAAACACCAAGATTTAAACAGCTTAAATCTGTTACAATTGCAAGATTTATTGAACATTACAAACACCTTTTTCGTTTATTTTTATAGCGCCCTATGATATGTTTTAGCGATATTTAATAATTTGCATGTATACATGCGTGTGAAATATATAAGGAAATTCAAAATATATAATATTGTTCTACTCGGGGGAGTTTTCCCGTTTCCCGTGATGGACAGTTTTAGTTTGATTCAAGCTAAGGGAGGGCAGATTGTCCACCAGCTGGGAATATTATATTCCCCGCGGACCAAAAAACTGAAAAAAACAACATGGAAAATAAAAATAAAAAGATGAAAGTTACGGTGCAGGGCCTAAATAACCCAGTACCGGCGGCAAGTGTTGATTCACTCGCGAGTCACGTGTCGTCGTCATCATGCAATCGTGAGCAAAATACTACTACGGAGGTTGGTACCTTGGTCTCCGCGGCAGACAATGCGTCAAGTGTACAGCATGCCATTGCCAAAAACATAGGGGTGAAAGAGAAGGATGTACTCGGAGAGAGCTCTAAGCTACCTTAGCCTTTAAATATAGATGAGGGTTTCGACTCTGAATCCTCAGATGATAATAACAACACCATTATAGCAAATCCCAAAAAGGATGAAGTAGAGCAAATGGTGAAACAGGTGAGTGATAGCATAGCTAAACTACCTATTACTAAGAAAAGACTATCTGGAGCACAGAGGAGAAAGAAAGATGCTTAAGGAAATCATAGTTAGTCAATCCAACGACACTCCAAAGGAAAATTCGGACTCTCTCAGAAGATCTGAGGCAAAGAGGATCAGGTCTCCCGAAGAGTTGACAACTGAGAATAAACCTATGCGCGTGGGCGTGATGTTGATGAGGTTGGTATCTCACCAATGTGTTAGCACCCTAAAGAACTTGGTGTAAAGTATCCCTAGGACTGGCAAAGAAGAGCGAGCTTCCGGTGGTCTTAAAGTCCACTGTCTACATAAAATGATGGGGCAGTAAACTGGCTAATGAACGTATACTGGAAATTCTTGGTGGTCAAAATGCTGAGCTAGCCGTGGAAAAATGGGATGTCTTTTACGGGACAGAAGAACCTGAGGGAACTTTATTTGTAATAGGTATCGACCAGAAATCTATGGCTAGTCTTGCCAAGAATAAAGGTAGAGCTTACTTCGCCTTTAAAGCTGTCATATTCAAAATTGGGAAGGTGCCGATTGGAAGAGCTGTTACAACAAGTCTCGAAAAGGACACTAAAATACCTAAGACCACAGCATCAGTAGCAACTACTGATAACGTTAAGGAGGAGCAGCTTTAAACGAAGTTGTTCACTACATAGGTGAATCCTTCTATAGCAAACGATATGCATTGACATCGAAGGCGTTTTCAGTAACGTGCACACTAATACTCTTATCCAATCCCTAGACCAGTTTTATGTTGACCGGGTGCTCCGTAATTGGATCAACTACATGCTAAGGAACAGATGGATAAGCTGCGAGATGTACGATGTTACTATTGGGAAAAAGGTATTTCGCGGTATACCACAGGGTAGCATTTTGTCAACTTTACTCTGGGTTACCACGTTTAATAGCCTCCTAAGGACCATAACTGAGAAAGGACTTAGACCTCTCTGCTATGCAGACGTTGTCGTAATACTTTTAAAGGGAATGGATCCAAATTACTTGTGTAGAAGAGCTGAGGAGGCTCTGAATACGGCCTTGAGCTGGGCTCAACCGAGAGGCCTCAATGTTAACCCGACAAAAACGGAAATCTGTCTTTTCACAAGAAAGACAAACATTTCTACGTATACTGAACCTTGCTTCCTGGGCAGGAAGATACCAGTGGCAGACAAAGTTAAGTACTTAGGTGTAATCCTCGACCGGAAATTAAAATGGAAACACCACATAGAGGATAGGATCAACAATGCACATCGGGTCTGGGCGATATGTAGGAGAACAATAGGCATGAAATGGGGTCTTAGTCCTACTATGACAAATTGGCTTTATAAAAGTGTAATTAGACCAATTCTAGCTTATGCTTCAATAATCTGGTGGACTGCTTTAGACAAAAAGTGCAATATCAAACTACTACAGGGAGTTCAGCGTACATGCTGCTTGGGTATAAGTGGTGCCATGTGTACCACTTCAACAAAGGCTCTGGAAACGTTGCTAGATATTCCATCCATTGAAACATATTTAAGATATGAGGCGGCGTTTACAGCCGAACGGCTCTTTACTTTAGGCGAACTGGCCAAAAGCGGTTATAGGACACGTCATCAATGTATACTGGACACATTGGAAGGTTATACACAAACATTGGACGTGGCTGATCGTATACCAGACACAGAATATGTCGCAAACTTTGAAACGCTGATCCCAGATAGAATGTCTTGGTCAAGCGGAATATTACCAGTAGGAATCCGCTGTTACACGAATGGCTCTAAATTGGGGGACAAAGTGGGGCTGGGGATCTATATTGAAGACCCAGAAACAGTAATATACCACCGGTTACCAAATCATAACACAAGCTTACAGGCAGAAGTACGAGCAATAACGGAATGCGTAAATTGGATTAGAATAAATATGGCGCCCAAAGCGCTAAATATATTTACCGATAGCCAGAAGGCAATTATTGCGATATCAGACTAAATCTAAGACCGTATTGGATTGTAAGAAAGCTTTAACTGAATACTCTCCCAGTGGTAAGGTTCACGTCATATGGGTACCAGCCCACTCCGGAGAAGTCGGTAACGAAAGGGCGAAAGTAATAGCTTTAAAAGGTAGGGAGCTCGAGGCTGTTAACCTGACAAACGCGAAACCATTCGACGCAACAAAAGCTGAACTAAAAATATGGGTGAGAGAATCCCATAAGGCCTCTTGGAATAATGAAACAGTGGGTAGAACCACGAAGATCCTATGGGGTGACCCTGATGAGAGCAAGACGAAAAATCTTCTCAAAATGAGCAAGTCTGAAGTTAGTATGATGGTACGTATTCTGATTGGACACACAGGATTACCAACACATCTATGCAAAATTGGACGTGCGGATTCAGACGAATGTAGAGCATGTGGAGAGGACAGTGAAACTCTGGAGCACTTTCTTTGCCACTGCATTAGTCGAAGTTAGATCCAAGTATCTTGGAAGTGATGTTATTCCGGAAATAACATTCCTGACTAACACTGATTGGAAAATTCTTAGGAATTACGTTCAGGAAACTAAGTTTATGAACACTGAAAAATAATTTCATTCAGTTCCCTTTTTTTTCATGATAAGGAGCGCACAACAGGGCCGATAGTGGCCTAGGTGTATTTCTTCGGATTTGATGTAATATACATCCTCCTATCAACCTACCTAATATTGTTCTATACAAATTGATAATGCAACTAGTTAAATGCGGAGATATGATCGATCGTAAAAAATTCTTTAAGTAACATTTCTCTACATAAAAGCTATATTTCAGTAAATTTTTGTATCTATATAGTAATTTAGTAATAAGTAATGTGTGTTTAAGTGATTTTCAGAAGGGAACCTTGTATGGGACCGTTCGCACCCATATTATGAACCGATCGAGAAAAAATCATGAAATATAATATTTGTGCCAAATTTTGTATCAATAGCTTTATATGGTAATGAGTAATGTGCGTTTAAGAGATTTTTGTAAGAGGACCTTGTATGGTAGCTATGACCAATTATGGTCCGATCGTAAAAAAATTCCACAGTAACATTAATGTATATAAAGACAAAATGTTTTGCTAAATGAATGTATATCAATATTTGGTAATAAGTTATGTGCGTTTAAATGATTTTCGGTTGGGGACCTTGTATGGGAATTATGACCAATTATGCACCGAAAAATTTCACAGTAATATTTCGGCATAAGAGCAATACTTCTACCAAATTTTGTATGGATACTTTCATTTAGAAATGAGTTATGTGCGTTTAAGTGATTTTCGGGAGAAGACCTTGTATGGGACCTATGACCAATTATGGACCGATCGGAAAAAATGTCACAGTAACATTTCTGTATATAAGAGTATACTTGCACCAAATTTTGTATGCATATCTTAATTTAGTAATAAGTTTTTTACGTTAAGAAAAAAGTAACATTTCTCCATATATAAGAGCAATTAAAATAACATTTCTGTATTCAATGTTAATATATATACCAAATTTTGAATGAGTATCATTATTTGATAATGAGTTATGTACGTTTAAATGATTTTCTGAAAGAATTCTATTGACATAAAACTTTCATTTGTAAAATTTTGTGAAGATATCGACATTCAAACGGAAGTTATTAACAAAAAACTAATTTTCCGCGAATATGTACATTTATATGGGAGGTATGTGGAATTGTGGACCGATTCCGCCAAAAGCACTTGTATAGAAACAAATGTGTGATGATTTTTATGGAGTTATATTGCACAGTTTTTGTGAAAATTACATTAGAATATGTAAAAAAGCTTATTTTTTCGGAGTTTTTTTCAAATTTTGATTTATAACTTTTTCCGATGCCTAGGACAATAATAGATATTTTGAGTGAATTTCGTTAATTTTTGTTGCTTCGTGTTAGCGTGAGAATGTTTTATACAGACAGACGGACGGACTGACGGACAGACGGACATAGCTAGATCGACTCAGAATTTCATAAGGTCGAAGAATATATCGCACACCCAGTACAAAAGTGACACAACTCAAAATTTTATTTTTGCGTTTTTATATTCTTTAAGCCTTAAGTTTAAGCCTTAAACTATGTACAAGATACTTGTTTAACTCTACAAAAATATTAGTGTATTTTGTTGTTGTTAACTGTTCAAGAAAAAACGTTATGTCTTTCTTTATCTTTCAGAATTTGTAAAAAATTTGTTTCCTTTTCTTAAAAAAAAAATTTTTGAGTTGTGTCACTTTTGTACTGGGTGTGCGATATATACTTTGTTGGTCTCAGATGAATATTTCTGGGTGTTACACACGGAATGACAAAGTTTTATATACCCTCTATCACCACTGATGGTGGTGAAGGGTATAAAAATTAGAGTAGAACTAAATAAAATACGAAATCTATCTTGGAACAATATGATATCTACTCTAGACAAATCTACACGTCCATTCTGAAAAATTTCTTAAATTCTTAAGAAGAAAATAAAAACAAGTAAGAAATTATAGTCGGACGAGGCCGACCATATAATACCCTACACCTGTTACAAAAATAAAATGTGATTTAGTTTTCATAATAAAGCATTTAAGTTGAATTGTACCTTGCCTCAGATATACTTAAGCCATTTATTGTTGAACAAAATTGTGGACATTTAAGTCAAATTTTGAAGGGGGCTTTGTATAGGGGCTATGGTCAAATGAGACCCTAGAATTATAAAATGTATGAGAGTCTAGTCTAGTATAGAACTTGGTTTTGCAGCTTTTTGTCGAGATACGTGTATATTAAACATAATTATGAACTTAAAAGCCCTATTCGTCGGGTTCAGTTGTATAGAACTTGCTAAGTGAAATAATGGACCGACGTTAACCATTTTTAATTCGTCTCCGGTACCATAGAAGATCATGTGCCAAATTTCATTGAATTATCTTCAAAATTGCGACCTGAAGTTTGATTACAAGGACAGACGGGCGGATATACATAGCTAAATCGACTCAGAAATTGATTCTAAGCCGATTGGTATACTAAGGTGGATATAGGACTAATATTATTGTGCGTTAGAAACATCAGCAAAAAACCCAATATACCCTCTCCACTAAAGTAGTGTAGGGTATAAAAAATAAAAAACATCTCTATCCTAAAACACAATGACGTAGTATACTATACCTATTCTATACAACATATTTACTGCAGATACCCCAATTACACCCAACTGTATTATTTCCATATTAGCAGATGACACATCGATATTCACCGCAGACTTTCTATCAGTTGCTATAATATCCAGTTTAGAAAATGCCCTAGCAACTTTAAATACATATTTTTACAAATTCTTATAAATCCTGACATTTATGTAATTTTTAAGTCATTTCTGGAAATTTTCAGCCCTCTAGCTTTTTCCATTCGGACGTGTTTTCGTGTTTTCAACAGACGGACTGACATGGCTAGATCGTCTTAGAATCTAATGATATTTCGATGTGTTACAAACGGAATGACAAAAACATGTAACTAATGTAACTTTTTGTACCGTGGAATATGGTAATTTAATTTTTTATATCAAAGATGAAACCCAATTAGTTTTTGTGGGATACAATGTTTAACTTAAGAAATAATAGGAACAGGAACTCAATTATTATAAATAAGTAAATATATTAAGCTAAAGCTAAACATTTTATGTTTTTGCATAATTTCGCTTTTGCAACAGAGATCATCTCAATGGTGACCTAATATTTTGAAATATTTGAATGTAATATGTAAATTCTTACCTGCGCTTCCTGCTTCCATTCGTTATCGGTTGTATCTTCAGAATCGTCAAATTGACTTTTCCATTGACTAGCCAAAGTTAAGGCACCACCGCCTTTAGTGACCTGTTGCAGAGCAGATACATTCTCATCATCAATGAGGGCAAACTGCGTAATTGAATGATCCCCGCCCCCTGCACTACCTCTAGCTGTAGCTATAGTGGCTGTACCAGCACCACAAACACTACTATTGAGACGTTGTGTTGATCCTGCCACGGAAGATGGCCTCAGATTGGTTGAAGTATAAGAACGACGGGCAAGTGGTGGAGCAGGAACTGTAGCAGGAGCTGTGGTAGCCACCGAATTATTGACTTCAATAGCACAATGGTTTTTACTTATTGATGAAGGTTGTGAAACACGATTTGCCACTTCTAATGAAAAAGCAGTAGGCTCGTATTCCGATTCAAGAGCACAGTTAATTTCATTACCTTCTTGCGGATTCACTATGTTAGTTGCAATTTGTAACCGACTTATAAACGTATTTTTGGGCTGTTCCGCGACCGCTGCCGCAACATTTGTATTAGATGCACAACAGCGTTTATTTGAAGCATTTGTGGATGGTTTTTCTTGTTGTGCCGATTTTGCGCCACCATTTCCATCCTGACCAATGCCACTAGGAATTTGTGTATTTTTCTTAACATTCATTGAATTTCCTCCTCCGCCAACTCCACCCATTCCGCTGCCTAGCTCTATATTTTGTTGATTATCTCCGAAACTGATATTAGCAGATTTCAAATCATCAGCAGCGATTTTACTAGTATTTACTTTTCGTAATCGCCCACCGCCTCCATTCAAAGATGTAGAAGTTGTGCCATCCTCGCCCATCATCATACCATCCATTACAACATTTTGACTCTGAAATAAATATAATTATAATAATACATTTTATTATTATTAAAATTTAATGATAAGCTAAATTTTTAGTATGTTCGGCAATAGTGAAAATTTTGATTAGAGAATTCTTGTTTTTTTTTTTTCTTTTTATAAATTTCAAATCTCTTAATTAAAAAATCTAATATTTGAAGCATAACTAAGAATATAAGAACAAAATTGTTTCTTAAATTTTTAGCACGTCTCTGATATACATATATGGACCGTTTTTGCTTTTCCATAAAAAGTGGTAGAATAATAGAAAAAACAGACGGACTACTTTGGATTGCAGTTCATAAGAAATATACATATGTATACTAAAGATTTCACATAAAGCCCAAATTTTAATTTGCCTGCAATATGTAAACTAGAGTATTTTGGTGAGAAACAATGAAACATTTATCATAATTTATGTCAGTTTTCTTTTATATAAGACATGTAATTGATACATATAAAAAACTTACACTAATGTGGTGAAGCGGCGCAGAGTTATTTTGGTTTAGGGGTGATGTTACTGCTTTTTTGGAGGTTAAAACAGTTTGTTGTGGATTTGCGTGTTTATTTTGAAATATATTATGTTGTTGTTTATTCGGTTCCGACCTATAACTTGCAGCCAATACGGTGGTTTTTAATAAAACCGGTGTAACGCCAGCATGTTGCGTCACAGCAGCATTTTCAGTCTGACCATGCATTATCATCATTTGACTTGGTTGTTGTTGTTCTTTAATGTTGGTGTTGCGTACGCTTCCCCCTCCACCACCTCCACATGTTGTTATTGCTGGAACCTTATTGGAGTTATTTTGATTACTACTATTAAGATTTTGAAAATTATTTTCAGCCTGCGGTGAAGTGTTATTGCAATTTTTATCCACAACCTTAAAAGGAATATAAACATCATCTACTCAGGTTTATTATTTTCTTTAAATTGAAATTAATATTTTATTTTTATATAAGTATAAAGTGGTGTACACATAATACAATTTTTACCTTAACTTCGACTATGTTTAAATGTAATTCAAAACAATGATATTTAATAAATTTATCATCACAATGTGAGTTAATAATGACATGGAATGGTCAAGGAAATAATTTTTTTGCTGCACATTAACTCTTTTTTTTTGTTTCCAAAAATAATCAGTTAATTCCATATATTTGTTGTGGCGAGTAAAATTAAATCTATAGAAAAACTTTAGACAATCCTCAAATTATTTTCATTAACACACATACTTAAAATGTCGTGATCTAACAACTATTTAGAAAATACAATATTTAGGAAATACTAAATTTGTCTAGTTTTTTTAAAAATTAATAAATCGGACCAAATTAATTTTTTCTATTGTGTCTAAAGATATTACATATGTATATGTATATAATTAAGCTACTTAATTGTGTGAAATTCTAATTTTATTGTCGTAATCCGGAATATAATCAGTATAAAACAGAAAATAATAAGCATTTTTTGAACCCTCCTTACCACTGAAACACGCGTATAATTTGACTTAAATTAGTGTTCATCAAGTGACAATTAAAAAATAATATGGGCCTTTTTATGGGCCCTTATATGTATTTACCTTATCCTTAACGTGAAGGAGTTCAGCACTAGCAACTTGTGCTGAATCAACATCATTTCTTCTACGCAGCTATAAACAAGAAAAGAAAATAAGAAAAATAAATTACAGTTCTAAATTCGGCTATGCCGAATCTAATATACTCTTCAACATAGGTAGTATATTTTATAAAAAAAATTATTTTATTTATTTAGAAAAATACAAATTTCTGAAAATGTTTTTTAAAAATCTTCCGATTATCCGATATCTCCGATTTAACAGATTTTCGAAATCATGCCACATAGAACGATCTATTGCTTGAAACCTAAAGATATTTGGAGTCTTCAGCAACTTTATTTGAACATTATAAATGACGGACTTCGATATCCATAAATAGTAAGTAAGATAGCCGAACACGTCCGTCTATATAATATCCTACACCAACTATCAAATATTTCGGTAAATTAAATTAAAACATAAACGTGTCCTTAGTACTTTTAAGGGTAATTAAAGCTACTAACTATGTAAAAAACTATAAATTCCTTCACTATATTTGGAAAAGGCACTTCAATAAACAAATCTGTGAGATTTAGGCAGACGAACGAACATCGCAAAATCAATTTAAAATAAAATCCTAAGCTGATTATTGGTGTAAGATATAATAGTATCGCTAATTTATGTCAATAGTGACATTACTCAAAAAAACAATGTTTTCAGTAAAACTGTCTTGAATGTTTAAGCCATTTTATTGTTTGTTACAAAATTAATTGCCATGAAAAATTTTATTTCTTAGAATTAGTTGTAGAAGACATGTATTTTGAGTTATGGCACTATAAAAGTACTTAAATTAGAGACGTGAATAATTATAAATATTTTGAATGAAATATAACTTACATATTCAGTACCACTTGCGTTGGACGCTACAACCGTCATTTGCGTTATATTGCCATGGACATATTCATTTTTTACTTGAGCGTGATTAATTTGATTTGATTGACTGCAAGTAATGTTGGTTGCTGTGGTTGAATTACCTGTTGCATCAACCTTTTCCCAATCATATGGATCTGATTCTTTGACACCACGACGTTTCATACAACGTTCAAATAAGCCAATAAGCATCTAAAAGGAATTAAGAACATATAAATTTTTCTGGACAACAAGTAGATCCTTAATATGAATTTAAATGTTATTCAAAAATATTTCAGTGGTTGAATGCGACCATAACATTATCTTGGACCAAACAACATCTGCAGTAAGTATAGAAGCAGTTTAATTTAAAACTTTCGGATGGTCATATTCAAACAATGTAATAAAAAACAGTATTTTTTCAATTGCTCTTACTGAATGATAAGATTTGACTAAAAAAATTAATATATATTTTCAAGTGCTCACAGAATCCAAAACCTAACAGCGTTTTTGAAATCTGTGTACATAGACATTAATATTTAAAATTTTAAATATCACGATACCATGAGGACAATGATTTTTACATATAAATATGAAATAAGGAGATTATGACCAAGAGGCTAAACATAAATACTTTACCGCATAATCAGGACGATCAGCATAGGTTAAGGATTGGATATGTTCCAAGAATTGTTTTAAATCGGAAGGCAAATGTTTCAGTAGAATGCGATGATCATATTTTTCCTTGGTTAGACCTACTTGTTCCTTGTCTTTGATTTTTCTCCATGGAAGTTGACCATTAACAAATTCGACTAGCATATAAAAAAGGGACCAAAGATCATCATGTCGTCCCATTTCTCGATTTCTGTGAGCATTTATTGAGGCATAACGAACTGTACCGCGAAAGCCTGCCGCAACACGTGGACATCTAACCTCTCCTGTACCAGTTGTATATTGCCTCGCTAAACCAAAGTCTAGCATATAAACACGACGACAGTTGTATGGTAAACGTCCAATTGAGAAGTTACTCTGTAATAAACAAATGCTTTTCTTAAGATTTTTACATTTAAATTCTGTACATACCGGCTTAATATCACGATGTAAAAATCCAACCGAATGTATAGATTCTATTGCTTTCAGTATTTGCAGACCTAGCCGCAAAGTAGTACTTAAAGAAAATGCTCCCCTAGGCTGAGCGCGTCTTAACTCGGCCAAATTTTTGCCTTGTAATTGCATTACAACATAATTGAAACGATCATTACGACCACATCCTATGAAACGGCACACATGTTCTTTTCCTTGCAATTTTTTAAGTACCGCTACTTCCATTTTAAGTACCTGCTTAGGTTGTCGTGCTGATTCCACTTTCAATGCTACTTGTTCGCGTGTAATGAGATCTTGACCTTCATAAATCTCTCCAAATCCTCCACCACCAATTTTGCGAACCACCTGAAAAGTGAAGTGAAACATTTTCAAAGTAACTAGCTAGTAACTATCCACAAAAAATATAAATTTATATCGGGTATCCCGATAGGCTAGTTGGTAGTGTGCTAGCATGTCAGTCCGGGGGTTGTGGGTTCGATTCACACCAAAGACTCTGGTCTGCTACACTACAACGGGCGTATGGTAAGTGTAATGTTTTACTATTATTTTTTTCTCATTACATAAATTATACAGAAGCAATCTTTCAATTTAAAAATTATATTTAATGTTCAAAAAATAAATAGCATAGCTAATATTTAATATACTGGAGAGACCGATTATGGGACAGTGTATAATTTGTAATTACTGTTTGTTTATTGTAGAGCTATTTATAATAATTTACCTTAAAAAAACGGACGTATGGTCATCGTCACCCTGCTCGGTAAATTAGGTTAGAATATAATTTGTAATTGTATTGGAATGGACAAATAAATAATAAATTTATATTCAAATGAACCAAAGTTTTTTCAATTTAGAATAAAAAAATTCTATCACTATTTTTTATAAATATTATATTTTAAGATCTACGGTATTCATTCGAATAACTTATTATGCGAATAATCAAGAAAACAGACCTTATTCGATCACTAGAGTAAACTTCCTTTAATATGGACAAACAAATCATATAAATAACATACATACATTTATTCTATGCTGTAAGTGAGAAAGGGCGTAACAATATGGACATTAATTCCACTTAGATTGAAAAGTTCTTAACCGAGCTATGCGATTAAACAAAACTCTTTGAAAGAGGTAAATCCAAAATATTTCCTGGATGTATTCTGTAGTGTATTTGTAAAACATGTCTGCAAAATCATGTAGATGTTGTGGACAAATGTAAGTTCCATAAATTTAAAGCTTTAATCGTGAAAACATGGATATGGCATGATGGTTTTTTCAAATTAAATAAACTTTATTGATGTATTTATTTATTTATTTATGTACCAAAATACAGTGGTGAAAAAATTAATAGAATTGACGTTATTTTGTGGTGCAAATTATATTATCACAAAAACTAAGCGTTAGAATTTGATAATTTGTATCTCAAATAAAAGGTACTTTAATATGATGTATAGATTTTATTTTTTTTTATCCATAGTATGCTATTGGTATTTAAAAAATTTGTAGTTGGAAAAAAAGAAATTTGGAATTGGATTCATAGTATTGCACTAGGGACATAAGCTATGATTTCTTTAAAGGCGTTTTTGTATTTAATATTGAAAATTCTAATTAGAAATTAAATTTGTAATATAAAATATTTTTACTTTATTTTTATACCCTACACCACTATAGTGGTGGTGTAGGGTATCATATGGTCGGCCATGCTCGACTATGAAAACGTTTGTTTTTACCGTATGGTTCATGACAGCTGAATTTCTTAAATAAATAAATAAACAGATAGTGAAAAAAATTACTTTACATTAAATTAACGATATTTAGCTAATTTTTTTAGGAGAATATTTTTAAGATTTTCCTTTAAATATCATAAAAGTTTTAGGTTTATTAAAAAATAAAAGTTATTTAAACAAAATTTAACAATATTAGTTGTAATATTTAAATTTAGCTTCAAATTTTTAGATTCAGTTTAATATCTGCGATGGGTAGTCATCTTGAAGTGATGTAGATGCTTAAGCGTGATGATCTGTAGAGCCATGCTGTCGGGAATGGCCATCACAAGTTGGCGATTCCTGGTAGGGTCTCCCATTCCAGACGGGTCTACTTTGAGCCCGAAACCCTGTCTTGTAGCACCTGTTTCCCTATGGGACGGCTATCAGACGCTTTTCATAGATATTCTCCCCTCACTGAGAGGGGTGGTCATGGAAAGCAAGTCCGGTTGGTTTTATGAACCATACACTTGAATGTGTAATGTCCGTCCGAATCCACCAACGTCTGTTCCCATATTGGGCGGCGTCTGCCTCTGTTTCCCCTGTGAGGTCGACAGTTTAACCTAGCAGTAGGTTAAAAAAGCACCTGTCACTACGAAAAAAAAACAATGGAAGAGAAGAAGGAAGCATGCTCCATGGGTGAGGTATGAGATGGATTTAAGCTTAAAGAGGTGACTCCTGAGGAGATACCACGCAGGCCTCGATCCATCGCCAAAATACCGTCTGAGCCCTCCACTCCTGAAGAGATCTTGGAGATCCAAAAGTGCTGTAAGTGTCAGCTTCCAAGAAATAACTGGAAAGTTGTAAGGGTTTCTGAGGCTGATGGACCTTCAAGACATGTGAATAAGGAATCTCCGGGTCCAGATGGTATTATACCTGCCGATCTTCAAAAGAACGAAGATCTCGACACTCCATGGCTACTATAGATCTACAAAGCATGCCTTATTATGCTATACATCCGTCATATGTTGATGAGATATAATGTGGTCTTTATTCCTAAAGGGGGAAAGACATCACATACCTAACCATAGGACTATAGACCAATTAGTCTTGCGTCTTTTCTTCTCAAGTCTCTTGAAAGAGTCATTGTTGTATAACTGAGATAACCAATTGATTTGTAAATCACAACATGCCTATACCAAAGGCAAGTCTGTGGAAACGGCTCTACACTCGCTAATGCGACATGTAGAAAGTTCACTAGCGCACAAAGAGTATTCCCTTGTTGCCTTCCTGGACATCTATTTAACAATGTCGAACCCTATGCCATTATAGACGCACTTGATGTACTAGGGGTTGATCAGCAAACTCAGCAGCTTATTAAAAAACTTTTGAGTAATAGGGTCATGAGTGCAACGATGGGAGGAGTCAATGTCTCAAGACTTGCCAGTCGTGGCACACCACAGGGGGAGTCCTATCTCCCCTACTCTGGAATGTGGCTATGAACTCCTTACTAAATGAACTAGATAAAAGGAGAATTAAGACTGTCGCTTATGCTGATGACGTCGCGGTAGTAGTATCTGGTAAATTCCTAGATACTATATCAAACTGCATGGAATCTTGTCTTAACTTGCTCAGCAAGTGGAGTATTTCCTGTTGTCTCAGTGTAAATCCAATGAAAACTGAACTTGTTCTTTTTACAAGGAAGTATAAGATTGAAAATTTCATGCCTCCAAAGTTAAACGGAATAAGGCTCAATCTCACTGATCATGCGAAATACATTGGAGTAATTCTTCACAGTAAACTATCCTGGAATATGAACATCCAAAATAGGATAAATAAGGCTAATGTAGCTATTTACACCTGCAAGAGGGCAGTTGGTTCAAACTGGGATGTCAACCCTAAAGGTATCAACTGGATCTTCAAAGCAGTTGTTAAGCCCATGCAGGCATTAGAAATCGCTCCTCATTGTGCAGCCATCGAACGTACCTTACGAAATATTGCAATCCTAATCACGGGAGCAATGAGAACGACGCCAACGAAGGCCCTGCTAACAATAATGAATTGGTTACCAGCTGACCTGATGGCGATTCAACTAGCCCTTAATTTTGCAATCAGACTAAACGTGTGTGTTTAACGAATAGTTAAACACTTCGAATCCTTGCATCTTAATGTAGACTATTGCGTTGCGAAACCTCACTTCGACAGACGCTTTCACATCCGAGTTCCCAATAGGAATTCAGCACACGAGTCACACTCAAATGTTTTCACTGACGGCTCCAAGAGGAATGGAAGAGTGGGTGGTGGATTTTACATTGAAAGATTTGGAATCAAATCCACAGCAAAGCTGCGATTAAAAATCTAGCGGGTGTTTTTACGACATCTATGTTAACCGAAGAATGCCGGGTATCTTTGAATGAGATAGCGAGACCTTCTAGGATAAAGCTAATATGGGTCCCTGGATATAGTAATGGTCAGGGAAACTGTATAGCTGACGAACTTGCAGAAATGATGCGATGAGAGGGGAAGATGAAATCGACGCATTTATAGGTATCTCTTTTACTAACTGTAAGCTGCTGGTTCAGACTGAACTATATGAAATGGCTCAAATCAGATGGTTCAGTGAAACCACCTGTCTCAATTCGAGGTCAATTTGGTCAGGTCAAGCTTACTATTAAGCTTTCGCAGGGAACAGATAAGAATGCTGGTATCAGTCACAACGGGACACTGTACTATTGGCAATCCAGAAGAATGGCCAGAAGAATGGGTCTCGAATATAACGACTACTGTAGAAGTTGTAATAATAAGGAAGAAGAGGAAACAATACCTCACCGTCTCTGCTATTGACCATCATTCAATGGAAGAAGAGAACAATGTTTCAGCCTTGCTGCTTTATCATGTCTGGATAAGCTATCTGGGATATGACTAAAGAATATCCTAAACTTTGTGAATCAAATTGGATGGTTTAAATGTAAAAGTAGAGAGTAATAATCAAATGAACTCCTACGACCACTAGGCCCTTCTAAACCGAAACTAAACCTAATGCAAAGGATTTAAGCTTTAGGTTTATATTTTAGAATTTAATAGAGTTTTCAGCTTAGATTTTGTTTTCATATTTTAATTTGGCTTTAAATTTTCCGGCTTAATCATGTTCTTTGTTTTTCTCAAACATCTATTCTAATGTTTGAGAAAGTTTTATGGTGATTGAGGCTTTTCTGTCCGTCCGTATCGTACCCTGATGTATAAGTATTCACGTATGTAAGTATTACTTAAAATTTTATTCAACTTAATTCCTTTTGATTAATTTCTTTTTTCTTCTCTTTTTTTCAGGAAACTACTTATAAATATTACGGAAAACCTATAGATAAAATAACGCGATTGGACTACTATTAAAGGCTAGAGATCTATCCTAACAACGCGCACGTAAGGGCGATATCGGTCCACCTTTTCGCATAGCCCCCATACAAGTGACCCCCGAAAAACAGCATTAACATGGTGCACACGTCAGTATTTTGTGTTTTTTTTTTCCTTCATGAATACTCTACATATGTATATACTAAATGCATTCATTAATATTTTCCTATTACAATACACTTGTTTACGCTTAATTGATTTTTTTAAATGTTCCAGTTTTTAGTGCAATTGTCACAGAATTCATTTACACGATACTCTGTTAATAAAGGACACTTGTTTAATTGCACCCAATAATTTTTTAAACATTGAAATAATATTCTGCATTCTAATATTCTGAATTCGATATAACGAATTAAAAAAAAAAAATCTATAAAAAGAGGTGAAAATAATACGGAGAAATCACTAAACTCCATTATTAACCAAAAGCAATAACATATTAAAATCTTCAAATATACATAAATGAAAATAACAAATAAAAAATTATTTTCGGAAATATAAACAAGAATTGTTAAATAGATATACATACATTTTAATATAAAAATCTTTATTTATGGGAATATTATGATTATTTTACTAATTAAGTTAGAAATAACGTACGCACTGATACTCTTATCCAAACCTTAGACCAGTTTTATGTTTACCGGGTGCTCCGTAACTGGCTCAACTACATGCTAAGGAACAGATGGATAAGCTGCCAGATGTATAATCAGGATATTTCGCGGTACATGACAGGGCGGCATTTTGTCCCCTTTAATCTGGGTAACCACGATAAATAGCCTCCTAAGGACCCTAACCGAGAAAGGACTTAGACCTGTCTGCTATGCAGACGATGTCGTAATACTTCTTAGGGGAAAGGATCCAATTTACTTGTGTAGAAGGGCTGAGGAGGCTCTGAATACGGCCTTGAGCTGGGCTCAACCTAGAGGCCTCAATGTTAACCCGGCGAAGACAGAAATATGTCTTTTCACAAGAAATACAAAAATGTCTGAGTATACTGAGCCCTGTTTCCTGGGCAAAAAAATACCGCTGACAGACAGAGTTAAATACTAAGGTGTAATACTTGACCGGAAATTAAGATGGAGGCACCACATAGAGGAAAGGATTAACAAGGCACATCGGAGCTGGGCGCAATATAGAAGAACCATAGGCCTTAGTCCTACTATGACACATAGGCTCTATAAAAGTGTAATTAGACCAATCCTAAGTTATGCTTCAATAATCTGGTGGCCTCTCTGGAAAAAAGTGTAATATCAAACTACTACAGGTACATGCTGCTTGGGTATAAGTGTTTCAAAAAATGCTAAAGGTCTCCTTATGAAGAAACTCCTTACAATTTCTTTGTGATCTTATAAAGCTATAAAAGAAATTTCATTGAATATTTATAAAAGGTACCAACACAGTACCAAAAATACTACCCGTACCTCATTCTCCATTGAATTATTCAAATTTATGTATTTTGTTTAATATATTTTGTATCATTTCACAAATCGATGTTGTAAAACATATATTAAGAAAATCACGTCAGAGAGGAACCTTTCCCTCTTTAATGATGTTTTGCAAAAATATTTTTGAAAAACACATTTTTTGACCGATTACGGAAAAATATTAATAAAAAAATATGTATTTCACAAATTTCTAGTTAGGTAAAACTATAATATACATATTTAACTTAGGAGAAAGAATAATTCTTGACTTAAAGCATAAAGTGATAGTTTTCCCTAACTTAATCATGTTTCAAAAAATGCTAAAGGTCTCCTTATGAAGAAACTCCTTACAATTTCTTTGTGATCTTATAAAGCTATAAAAGAAATTTCATTGAATATTTATAAAAGGTACCAACACAGTACCAAAAATACTACCCGTACCTCATTCTCCATTGAATTATTCAAATTTATGTATTTTGTTTAATATATTTTGTATCATTTCACAAATCGATGTTGTAAAACATATATTAAGAAAATCACGTCAGAGAGGAACCTTTCCCTCTTTAATGATGTTTTGCAAAAATATTTTTGAAAAACACATTTTTTGACCGATTACGGAAAAATATTAATAAAAAAATATGTATTTCTCAAATTTCTAGTTAGGTAAAACTATAATATACATATTTAACTTAGGAGAAAGAATAATTCTTGACTTAAAGCATAAAGTGATAGTTTTTCCCTAACTTAATCATGTTTCAAACAAGTTAGAGTGCTAAATTCGGCTGAGCCGAATCTTAAATACCCTCCACCAGCTACTTTTATATTAATACTTTTCTAATTGATCAAATATTTGTAGAAATAAGTTTTCTCATGTCTTAAATAGAAAAATCCCAAGATTTAAACAGCTTAAATCTATTACAATTCCAAGATTTATTGAACATTACAAACACAATTTTCTTTATATTTTTATAGCGCTTAGCGATATTTAGTAATTTGCATGTATGCATGTGTGTGAAAAATTAAAGGATTTTCAAAATACATATATATATAATCTACACAAATTGATAATGCAACTAGTTAAATACGGTTAAAGTGCTTTCAGGGGCAGGACCTAGATATGACCAATTATAGTCCGATCGTAAAAAATTCTTTAAGCTAAATTTCTGTACATAAAAGCTATATTTCAGTAAAATTTTATATCTATATCGTAATTTAGTAATAAGTAACGTGTGTTTAAGTGATTTTCGGAAGGGCACCCATGTTATGAGCCGATCGTGAAAAATCTTGAAATAGAATTTTTGTATACAAAACTAATATTTGTGGCAAATTTTGTATCAATAGCTTTATTTGGTAATGAGTAATGTGCGTTTAAGAGATTTTCGTAAAAGGACATTGTATGGGAGCTATGACGAATTATGTATATAAAGACAAAATTTCAAAATTCTGTATCTATATCATTATTTGGTAATGAATATTGTGCATTTAAGTGATTTTCTGGAGGGGACCTAGTATGAGAGCTATGACCAAATATGGACCGATCGTAAAACAATTTTATAGTGTAATTTATGTATATAAGAGCAATAATTTTGCTAAATGTATGGCTATCAATATTTGGTAATGAATTATGTTCGTTTAAGTGATTTTCGGGAGGGAACCTTGTATGGGAGCTATGACCAAGGTTGGACTAATCGTGAAAAAATGTTGAAATAACATTTATGTGTACAAAAATAGTATTAATGCCAAATATTTTATGGGTATCACTATTTGGTAATGAGTTATGTGCCTTTCAGTGTTTTCTGAAAGGCACCTTGTATAGCAGCTATGATCAATTATGGACCGATAGGAAAACAATTTCACAGTAATATTTCTCTGTATATGAGCAATACTTCTGCCAAACTTTATATTTAGTAATGAGTTATGTGCGTTTAAGTGATTTTCGGGAGGGGACCTTGTATAGGAGCTATGACTAGTTATGGACCGATCGGAAAAAAATGTCTCAGTAATATTTCTGTGCATATAAGCAATACTTGTTCCAAACTTTATATCTTAATTAAGTAATGAGTTACGCGCGTTTAAGTGATTTTCAGGAGGGACCTTGTATGGGAGCTATGACCAATTATGGACCGATCAGAAAAAACTTTCACATTTCCCATATTTCTATGCATATGGGCAATACTTATGCCAAATTTTATATGGATATCTTAATTTAGTAATGAGTTATGCGCGTTTAAGTGATTTTCGGGAGGGGACCTTGTATGGGAGCTATGACCAATTATGGACCGATCGGAAAAAACTGCTAAAGGTCTCCATATGAAGAGACTCCTTACAATTTCTATGTGATCTTATAAAGCTATAAAAGAAATTTCATTGAATATTTATAAAAGGTACCAACACTACCCATACCTCATTCTCCATTGAATTATTCAAATTTATGTGTTTTGTTTAATATATTTTGTATCATTTCACAAATCGATGTTGTAAAACATATATTAAGAAAATCACGTCAGAGAGGAACCTTTCCCTCTTTAATGATGTTTTGCAAAAATATTTTTGAAAAACACATTTTTTGACCGATTACGGAAAAATATTAATAAAAAAAATATGTATTTCTCAAATTTCATAAAAATACAAAAAAAATGTAGCAAAGAAACACATAATTAGCCGTTTTTGCTAGTTTAGATTGAATTTCTTTTTCCTGTTTTTTCCTCTAGGGGTGGACTTTCGAATACACATATCTCTGAAACTAAAAACTCATCGTCTAAAATATTTTTACTTTAGAACGAAAAAAAATCAGACTATAACATAGAAGTAAACATTTTTCCTTTTTTTCGCCTTTTCTCCTATTTCGAAACGGAAGTTTGCTACATAATACATATTTTAGACACTTTAATCGGAAATGTTTTTGCTTGAGTATAGACAATAATTAGTATTTACTCCCAAAAGTACGAATTTTGTCTCTTTTTCATCCACATACCCCTTCTTGTCCCTTCTTATCCCAGATTTTCCTTTTTTACCCGTTTTTTCCCCTAAGGGTGGGATTTCTATATATATGTACATATGTCTGAGACTATCAAAATCATAGTTTATAATATTTTGACTTTAGAATAGAAAAAATCGTTCTTAAAGCACAAAAGTACTAATTTTGTCATATTTTCGCCATTTGGCTTATTTCTTTTGTCCCCTTCCGGTCCAATTTTCGCAACGGCACTTTGGTAATATATATTTCTAACAAATTATTCCTATTTCTTTTGTCCCCTTCCGGTCAAATTTTCGCAACGGCACTTTGGTAATATATATTTCTAACAAATTAAGTAGTTTAATCGAAAATGATTTTGCTTAAGGATAGACAAAATCAGTATTTACTATAAAAAGTACTCATTTTGCCCGTTTTTCACCCATTTTTGCCCCCTCCTAGTCCAAGTTCTGAAAAAATATATAGCCTATAACACTCTCCAAGTATAGATCTAACTATGTTCCAAATTTGAAGAAAATCAGTCCAGCCGTTTAGGCGTGATTGACGAACAAACAAACAAACAAACGAACAGACTTACAAAGAGATTTATAATATATATTAGGATATGAGGAGGCACTTACAGCTCATAACTTTAGGCGAACTGGCCAAAGGCGGTTATAGGATACGTCATGAATGTATACTGGACACATTGGAAGGCTATACACAATCATCGGACGTGCCCGATCGCATACCAGAGACAAAATATGTCGGAAACTTTGAAACGCTGATCCCAGATAGAATGTCTTTTTTTTAAATAGAACAAGCACAACTTATGCGAAGCATTGTGTTGGAACTAGGAAAATAGGTTGTGGGAAGGAGGATAGAGGGAGTAGTGTTTGTGGACATTTGTTTTAAATCTTCTTATATCGAAAGTGGCAGGGAATGCCTCTGCAGGAAGTTTATTCCACATGCGAACAGTGCGGCTGAAGAATGAATTTTCCCTGTAGTGTGTTGTGCGGTTCACTGGCCAATCTACCACAAATGGGTGTGTTCTTGAAGAAAGACATATGTTACGCAAGAATATACGGGTATCGGGAACAAGTTCCCTAATTTCAAAGGAACACATTCCATTGTAGTATCGATAGAACAGTGAAATACATCCCACGTTGCGACGGTGCTCCAGTGAATCAATAGAGTTGGATACCCTACTGTCACCGATAAGTACCTTCGCCCTCTCCTGTACGCGATCGAGTAGCTCCAAAATAGACTTCGAAGCTCCGGGCCCATACATGAGAATTGTATTCCATTTTCGGTCGGATATAAGTGGTGTAATAGTAAGAAGATCAGATGGAGTGAAGTATGTCTTACACCGTTTCAAAAAACCGAGACACTTGAATGCTTCTTTCGACACTTGAAAAATGTGTTCAGTCCAGCGGACATCGCACTGAATTTTCATGCCGAGAACATCAAGAGTTTCTGATTCCTTAATATTTACACCACCCATATATATAGATGGAACAACAATATCTGCCAAGCGTTTATGTGTTAAAAAACAACATTGAGTCTTGCGGGCGTTAAAATCGACTCTGTTAACACGACCCCATTCAGAGATTTTAATCAAGTCGTGATTAAGCGATTCATTCATATTGCGCCTCATTGCCCCAATCTCTAGAGGGCTTGGCCTATAATTGAATGAATAAGAATGACAGATACTGCTGTCATCCGCAAAAGAGTAGATAGAATTGGAAGTTTGACATAGAAGGTCATTTATAAAGATAAGAAATAGGGTAGGGGAAAGAACGGAGCCTTCCGATACCCCTAAATTAATCTTGAACTCGTTTGATGAGATCCCATCTATAATAACTCGTATAGTGCGATCTCTGGCCTTTGAAATATCTAGAGCCATATATCTACTTCGCCAAAATGTTGAATGGAAGGACACCATTTCTCCGAAAGAAAGGCTAGTAGGTCTCCCGTAGTGCGACCTCTACGAAAGCCATACTGGCGGTCGTTAAGTAAATTGTTGGTCTCTAAATACTTGACAAGATGGAAATTGACCATACTTTCCATAACTTTAGAAAGTGCTGAACAAATTGCTATTGGACGGTAATTTTCAGCATTATTAGCCTCTCCCTTTTAAGGAATTGGCGTTACATTTGCAATCTTCCAGCATGCAGGAAATTTGCCGCATGGTATGCTGAAAAGATTAGCTAATGGACGAGCTAGCGTCGAAGAGCACTGCTTCAAGACCAGTGCCGGTATGCCATCTGGTTCAGGAGACTTGTTTATAATGAGATCTGTTAAAACCTTTTTAACGGCACGCGCTCGAAAGAATATATTTGGCATAGTTACTGATACCCTTTCGAGCTCGGGCAGTAGTTGATCGCTAACCGGCAAGCAAGAATTGTTTGCGAATAACTCAGCTAAAAGGTTAGCTTTATCAACCGGGTCATGTTTGGTCATCCTTGAAGGCGTCGGAATTGAAGAACTAGCATTATCCTTTACACGTTTAACGAACGACCAAAAATTTTGCTGCCCTTGGGAGCAGCAAGAACCGCAGCGTGAAGGCGCTGATCGTGTAGAGCTTTTTGGCGTCTTAGCACTCTGGCACACGAAGACCCCGCCATTTGCGCAGCTTATCAGTTTGGACGTTTTTGTTATTACGCCAAAAGCTTTCTCTCTGGATCAGATTGCATTTTTGCACTTCTGATTAAACCAAGACTTTTGCCTAGGTCTAATCGACGATTTTTTTGATGGAATGAATGTTTTCATTCCCAGCATAATTATATTTTCAACCATTTTCGCCATGGCATTGACGTTATTGTCTAGGAAACAAAGTTTCCAATTGAATTGCCTATAGAATTCTTTGAGCTGAGCCCAGCAAGCATTTTCGTAAATAAAAATTAAACGTTTCGAAGCTGTTTTTGAAACGTTACGAAGTTCAGAGAGCGAAAAGGAGGCGGAGATGGTGCAGTGATTCGAATTTCCGAGAGGTGCAAGAATATCCACTTCATACTTATCAGGATGTGAGGTGAGTAAGAGGTCGAGGGTATTATTTTGGTGCCCTTCAACACATGAAGAATGTGTTGGTTCATTCACTAATTGCGCAAGGTGGTTGTGCGCAGCAAATAACTCAACATATTGGCCTTCCGGAGTTGTATGACTTGAATGGCAAAGCCAAGATGAGTTGTGAACATTGAAATCACCAGCAACTACAATTTCACTGTTCGGACAACTCTCAAGAATTTTCAGTATGGAATCGGAAAGGGCGTCGAAGTTCAATATGGTAGCATACTTTCCCCCTTTTAGTAAATAGTGTGTCCTGATTTTGAATTTAACCCAGAGACAGCTAAATTCGGTATCATTCGTGCCTAATTGTTGCTGGCACTGGTACACAACTTCATTGCGAACGTACATAGCAATGCCCCGATTAAAGTTGAAAAGCGATATTTTGTAGTAAATGTTTTATTTCGAATGAATATATTATGAGAATTGTAAAATCAACAAATACAAAAATACATTCAATATACAAAGTATATTATACATAACATAACAATTTAAATCAACACTTTCCCTTGTTATGAGATTCCTTAACCGATTTGATTACAAAGCATCTTCAATCTTGTAGGTTTTAAGGGTTTTGTCATCAAATCCGCTAATTGATCTTGAGTAGAAATTTGTTGAATTTCAAGTTCTCTTTCACTGAGTTTTTCACGAACAAACAAACAAACTAATATGTTTCGTTCGTCTATGATATTGTGGATTTTGGGCCAATCGTACAGCAGCAGAATTATCAACGTAAAGTAAAGGAATGTCATTCAAACCAATTAAATCTGCATATAAGCGCCTTATCCAAATAGCTTCTTTTGTTGCTTCTGAGGCTGCTACTATTTCGGCTTCCGTTGTGGATGTAGCAACCATAGTTTGCCTTTGGTTTAACCATGAAATAACTCCTCCAGCAAATTTCAAAATAACACCTGTTGTGGACCTTCCTTCCACTGTAGCATTTAAGTTCTTGGTCTGACTTGTTTTTATAAGAAATTCCGTAATTTACTGTTCCAGATATGTAGTGAAGAACTTTTTTGACACGGATAACATCATCATTCGAAGGATTTTCTAACGTTCTAGACAGGAACCCTACACTATAGGCTAAATCAGGTCTTGTTCCCAACATTAAATACATAATGGCTCCTACGGCTTGTCTATATGGAAATTGAAAACTCTTCATGTTTTCGAAACTTTCACCTTTTAACATTGGCGAGGAAATCGATCTGCTTTCTGAGAATCTGAATCTTTCTAAGACCTTCTTTGCATACGCCTCTTGGTTAATAAAAATTCCATTATCATCTCTTTTTATTTCCAATCCTAGAAAATAGCTTGGATCTTTGGTAGTTATTTTGAATTCTCTTCTTAATTCTATTAAAAACACTTCCAACTCTTTGGGATCTGTAGCAGCTACTAGGCCATCATCTACATATAGGTCAAGTATTAACTTCTTACTATTTTTATCTCTCATATATAAGCATGGATCCGCTTCACTAGCCTTAAAACCAAGCTCCAATAAATACTTCCCAAATCTTCGGTTCCAGCATCGTGGGGTTGCTTCAATTCATATAAACTTCTTTTAAGTTTGCATGCCTTCTTAGTACCATCATCAAAATCTTCGGGCTGTTTCATATAAATAATATCCACAAGATATAATTGTTGAAACATCAAATTGAAATATATTCATGACTACCAGCTACACTTAGAATAGCTCTAAGTGTTCCCAATTTGGCTACTGGGCTAAATGTTTCATTGTAATCTACACCTTTACGCTGTTTAAAGCCTTTTATTACCAATCTTGCTTTATATTTGTCTATACTTCCATCAGGATTGGTTTTCACTTTAAATACCCACATGGCAAAGCTTTGGAATCTATTGGGAGATCAGCCATTTCCTACTTTTGGTTTTCTGTTAAAGAATTTATTTCGGAATTCATGGCTTTCATCCATTCTTTCTTTTCCGCACTATTAATTGCATCACCAAAAGTAGTTGGAGTTTCAATTTGGCTTACAAAATCTTGAGCCGCCATATGTAATAAGGTGCGATCTCTAAGTCGTTTGCTCATCGGTTCCTCATCCTCTTTGGTAAATGATCTCTTACGTTTATTTACCTAGAATCCATGGAAATCACTTATATCGGATTCTGAATAACCATCTTCTATACACTGTTCATAAGATTCGTTTTCTTCAGTATCTGAATTATTTTCCTGGTGACTAGGTTGGGATTCGCTCACGGCATATTGACTGTCCTGAGAAGTGTTTGGCTGTAACAGATCTCCTTCATCAATTGGCTTTATATAATTTTTAAATTTTAATTTAATTTCATCACCCTTATCTTCCGAAATATTCTCACTAGCATCTTGGAATTCATCACAATTTATTAGTTCTTCACTAAACTTAATATCTCTTGATAATAAGGTGTGTTTCAGAAAAATGTTTAATAAATTTTATAAATTATTTTCCCCTAAAGACTTTCCATGGACTTTACATCTAGTTAGCACTGCTGACCACTCTAAAGCAGGTGTATTTTTGTTGTTAAACCAGTTTTTGAAGAATCTAATGTTGGGTATAAAAGCATTTTCTTGCTGAAAATTTAGTTTTTTGTTGGACTTTGTGCCATAAAAAGCACAAAATTAATTTCTAGAGTTCTGGCATAGGACGTACTGTTAGTTTTACATGAATGAAATTGGAATTGGAGGCAGACGTCGGAGCAAAAATCTGCACTAACCATTACCAACCCATCACCAAAATTTCTCTTGGAAAAATGTAGGGAATCCTTGCTCATATCTCTCCAGTATCCTTATTTTCTCTCTTTTTTCCTTCGAAAATATAAACTGAAACGCCAATCTGAGCTTTTATATTTTTTAAACTCAAAGTTGAATTGTTCTTTTTATGAATAATATGGGGTATTTCTCGCTGGAAAAGAGTTTTCTGTCATGCTGATCACTTGGTTTGTGCTTAATTATCACGATTAATAAAAAAAAATAACAACTTTCTCAATCCTATCAAATTTCTGAGCAATTTGCCTAAATTTCAAATGTTGGTCTTTTATGGCCGAAATTTTACCTTTTGCAGGGTCAGAATGAAAAAAATCTACATGATACATCAAAGCCACAATTTTTTCGTTATTTTAGGACCAATTATAACCAAGATTTTTGGCCTACTAAGTTGCATAATGGATTTTTATTGACTTGGTTTTATAATTATGAAACATTAAAATAACGGAAAACTTCCAGAAATGCAACAACAATAATCTCAAATTTATTTTTTTGTATATGTATAGTAAATGCAAAATGTATTATTTGTAAAATTTTTTTGTAGATCCATTCAATACTTGAAGAGAAATTCGAAAATTATATTTGTTCTTATAATTTTGAAACACACCTTATTATACTGTGATTTTCTTTTACATAAATTCGGTAACGTTCTTCTGTGTCATATCCAATTAAGTAGCCCTTGGTTGCCTTTGAATCCATTTTATTTTTCTTCTGACTAGGAACATGGGCATAGCATTCACTTCCGATTATTCTTAAATGATTTATTCTAGGCTTTCTTCTAAACCATAGCTCATGTGGGCTTTTACATTCAACATAGGTCTTTCGAGTTCGATTTAGAATGTAAATGGCTGTGCGAACTAATTCAGCCCAAATGGCTTCAGTAAATTTTACGTTCTTATTTGAATGCTTAAATGTTCGAGCCATTTCAATCACTGTTCTATTTTCTCGTTCACTTGCACCGTTTTGTTGTGGTGTGTAAGGAGCAGCCATCCTCTGTGTCACTCCATATTCTTTTAAAATTTTTCGTACTTCAAAATTATCAAACTCACCTCCATTATCGCTTAAAAATTCTTTAATTGGGTTTTCAGAGCATCTTTAACTTCAGATTTTTCTTTCAGTAAGTAGCCAAAACAATATTTAGTATATGAATCTTTAAATATAACTAAATATTTCTTTTTACTAAAGGATACTGGAAATGGACAACATACATCGGATGACATTAAGTTGCCTGGACTACTAGCCTTCTCTCTAGTTCCAAATGGTTGACGATGAGACTTTCCATAAAAGCAGGACTCGCATAGCTTATTGTCTAACTTTACATTGATACCAAGTTCTGTCTTGAGTTTTTGTTGAACATGTCGATTATCTTGATGTCCCCATCTCTCATGATATAATTGCAACATATTATCAGCTTCTGTAGAATTAACTTCATTTATTGTTCTTGAAATGACTGGTTCGATATCTGCTTTGTATAGAGAACCTCCTTTTTGTCGATGTCCAACTAACAAAACTTCATTGTTTAATAACAGTTTACAGACAGTTGTAGTCGACTTAAATTCACTATTATTCATTTTATCTTGGGTAGACAATACAGAGAACAAGTTCCTGGATATGTTCGGAACATACCAAACATCTGTCAAATCAAATATTAGTACCTTGTTGTTTACTTTTGATTTGATCTCTATAGTTCCCTTATTAAATTTTTCAAAGGTTTTAAATACACTTCTATTATTTGTAACATGGCGGGTTGCACCATTATCAATCCACCAATCATTTGAAAAATCTTCATTGATTGCGTTTATTTCGTCACAAATTAATGGTAGTATCCGGTGAGATGTACATTTTACTTCACTTATCTTTTCCTTTACTGGCTTACCGTCGTTGATACATTTTCTGTTTTTTGTTGCAATAATTACAGACATCAGATTTCTTATTCGGTATGTTGCTTGCTGATGATGCCTTCTTCTTAAAATTATTCACCACTAAAGCGTCTTCATTTTTGACGGCATTTGCTCCTTTACAATTTCTTTCATACATACATAGTTGTGCTGACATTTCATCAAAATTCTTTTCTTCATTCTTGGTTAAAAGCATCCAGCTTGATTTGAACGTATCAAAATATGTTGGTAAAATCTGAAGAATTTTACATACTAGTAAAACATCTGGCAGTGGATTTTCATTTCTTGCTTTTAAACCGTTGTTCAGTTCCTACCATAAGCTTTTAAGTTTTGCTATATGTAGACTTACATCTTCATTTGTGTTCCACATGAACGAAAAAAATCAATACAGATTTTGAATAATTGATCTTTGGATCTCGCTTCAAATTGTAGCATTAATGATTCCCAAACTGTTTCCTTATCCATTATCTTTTGGTATACTTCATCACTTACTGGGCTTGTAATCATAGACTTCGCATAACTATTTGCCTTTCTGTACAAGTCTGTTTCATCTCTGTGTATCTTCTTTTCTTCAGCTGTTGCGGTGACTGGCAGTGGTACTGGTTTCATTAACTTACCATCTATAACATCAACTGCTCCTTCATGATAATCCAATAAATCACGCATCTTGCGCCTCCAGATTGGATAATCCAATTCATTTTGAAGAGGCTTGACGTGTTTTGAAAAATTCATTTTTATTTACAGATTCTTCTTATAGTCTTGAAGTATTTAAATCTTGATAAATTGTCTTCAATATCTTGCAAAATTTCTTGAAAAATTCTTGCTTTTCTTGATTTCTTCAAAATTTTCTTTATTTGAAGTTTCTTAATTTAATTTTCTGAGTTTCCTGGGCACATAACCTTTTGTAGTAAATGTTTTATTTCGTATGAAAATATTATGAGAATTGAAAAATCAACAAATACAAATATTACTAATATAAAAATACAATCAATATAAAATCATCATAAAAAGAAGAAAAATTCGCTCTCAAAATCAATGCGAAAGCGACCCGCCATTACGATACAAGAAGAGGTTTAAATCAATTGTCTATTTCCTATGATATAGTGTTCCTACAATTGATTGTTATTAATGAAACTGCTTGGTGACCAGTGCTATACCTTCCTCATCAAACAGTTCAACAACAATCAATATAACAACACCAATGTCACAAGAAATTAGTGGTCAGAGGATAGGGAAAAGGTTTCACAATGACGCAGTTAAAAGGAGCCATAAAAGCCCTGATTTGGTCATTATGATATAAAACGACCTATGGTGTCTACACTATTAACAAGTGCCAACGCTGTTGGAAATTGTGATTTTTTCTGCTGTATTTTTGTTGCATTTAGCGGTGTTTTTATTTTAAGTTTATTTTTCTGTTTTATTTGTGAATATTGTTATTGTTGCATTTAAATTGTATTTTTTTATGTTATTGTTTTGTTTTAGAGAGTGTTGTGTTGTTTTAGAGAGTGTTGTGAATATTTGTTTTTGTTCCATATGTGTATTGTGTTTTATTATTTTAATTTTCAATATATTTCACTACTTTTTAATTTTTTGTTTTTTCTTTTTTAATTGTATGTTTGTAAATTTTTTCTTTAACACAACGGTGGGGACAATATAAACATTAAATCACGACATTAAACTACGGGCAGAGTAAAAACACGTGTGAACAGAAACAGAAATATACCACCGTTTACCCAATCACAACCCTAGCTTCCAGTCAGGAGTACGAGCAATAACGGAATGCGTAAATTGGATTAGAATAAATATGGCGCCCACAGGGCTTAACATATTTATCGACAGCTAGAGGGCAATTAGGGCGATGTCTGATGATAATGTTAAATCTAAAACCGTATTGGATTGCAAAAAGGCTCTAACCGAATACTTTCCCAGAGGTAAGGTGATGTGAACCTCACATCATATGGGTACCAGGCCACTAGGGAGTAGTCGGCAATGAAAGAGCGAATGTAATAGCTTTAAAGGGAAGGGAGCTCGATGTAGTTAACCTGACGAACGCAAAACCATTTGACGCAACGAGAGCAGAATTAAAATTATGGATGAGAGAAACCCATAAGTCCTCTTGGAAAAATGAACCGTGGGTAGAACCACAAAGATCCAATGGGGTGACCCTAATGAGTGCAAGACGACAAGCCTCCTCAAAATGAACAAGTCTGAGGTTAGTATGATGGTACGTATTCTGAGTGGACACACGGGATTACGGGCTCACATATACAAAATTGGAGGTGCGGACGAATGTAGAGCATGTAGTGAGGACACTGAAACTCTAGAGCACTTTCTTTGCCATTGTCAGGCTTTCGCCGAAATTAGATCCAAATATCTTGGAAGTGATATTATACCTGATATAATATCCCTCAAGAACACTATTTGGAAAATTCTTAAGAATTACCTCCAGGAATCTGAGTTTCTGAACATCGGACGATAATACATTTAGTGAATAATAAATAATTTTTTTTATATATTATTTTCCATGAACAGGCCCGATAGTGGCCTTGGTGTATTTCTTCGGATCTGATGTAAATACATCCTCCTATCAACCTAACCTAAGAGAGAAATGGAATTGTTTGTAAACAAAATTACCATAAAATACTTGGAACTTCACATCGATTAATATGGGGACCAAATCCGTATTTTTTTATAAGAAATTAATTAATTTTCGAAATGAAACAACTTTAACTTGATTCAATAAAAAATATTGCTTTTTGCCTAATTTTAATACATTTTTCTTTAATTTTGTTTTGATTCTAAATTTAACAAAAAAAATCATTTCTATATTTTGCACACTACATAAAAATGCAAGTAAATGGTCAAAAACTTTATGGGTGCATTCAAAAAGATTTAAAAAAATAGACTTCCCACATCCCATTTCCTTATCATTAAATCATAGAAAAGGGGTAACGATTTTTTCGTTTTTACGGCTGTATTTGATATCTTTCGACGTACAGGGAAATACTATATTTCGTCATCTGCTTTGAATCATCCAAATCTATTTTTGCGTATAATAATTAACAGGCAACGTTTTGTTTTCTTATTTCTAATTATATTTATAGTGACACTGGATTATTTATATTTTGCACAAAGTTCCTCATTTATTTAAGATATGAAAACTTAAATTGCAGCAAAGTCGACATTTCAATATTTTTTACGGTTTTGCAAAAATTTAAGCGAATACTAAGCGAAATATTTTTATTTCTTCATTTATTATAACCGAGCCTTTCAGGCCATACATATAGTTATAAAAAGCTACTTCAACAATAATTATAACACATTTTTAGAGAAAGTATTAAACAAAATAATATAATCATATATAAAAAAATAATAAAAATAAAATAATAATAACAAATTTAATGATAATATTAAATTGTGTAAAAGTTATATTCCTTTTCGACATTCTAATCTGAAATGAATTATTATTATATATTTCAATGAAACCGGGGATGTAATAATTGTGGGTTTCTATATATATATATACAGTTAATCTCAAAAATAAGTATACAGAAATACTGGTTTTATTTAAAAAAGGACATTATTTTTTCAAAAATCAAAAAAGTAACACATTTATTTATTAAAAACAATTATGATAATTATTATTCACTACTGTTTTTCTTCATATTTTGGTTCTTTGAGTTCTCATTTAAGCTGAAGTTAAGAAGGTGCAAAATTTACGTCACAAAAGTAAGTATACAGATCATTTCAGTATATATTTGGTTTATTTATATTAACAAAATTTATGGAAATTTTACTTGTATTAATAAATAAAATATTTTTTACACATTTTAAAATATTTTTAATAAAATATTTTTTACACAATAACTTGAAAAAAATCTACTTTTAGTTCCGAAATCTTGAAATTTGGGCCGATTGGCTCCGGAATTAATTAGTAGGACAGTTTTTTCCCACTTCTACGATTTTTTTACACTTTAGACCCCGGATTTTGGATCTGGTGGTCATTGAACCCTCCAAATGATGCATTGGAAATAGAATTTTTAACTTTTGAAAAGAGTTGTTATTTCGAAATTAATGTTATATGCATGGATTTGGCCATTTTGAACAGAGTACGTTTTTAAAAAACCGAAATTTAACTCCGATTTCTTAAGACTTACAACATAAACTTTAAAATTTGGATAATTCTACATATTTCCTTTAATTTAAACAGGTTTTCCAAATACTCCGATTTCCAAAGCATACAATAATGCTACCAATCATATCTTGATATACTTAATACAATAACCATGTTTTATTGATCGGACATTTTATTTGTTCTAGCAACAAATTAAGATGTATCTGTGTTCAAAATTGTTCAATTCGTATTCATACCACCAATTGAGCCTGATTTAATATAAAAATCTTACTATTTTGGACAATAATCAATTTCAGAACCGATATGTAGTGTAAGTTATTGACATGGTCACCATTTGACGATTATTGGTAGTATTTAGAAGTGTGTAATGGATGATTGGAACCAAAAAACTTGTTTTAATTAATGGATACTAGTACAAATATTATTAATATCGCAATTTAAGATATACATTTTAGGAAATCGTCGTTAAATATCGAATATGAACGCTATACTATGTTAAAAACGGCAATGTTCCGCAATGGATTGCAATTATTGTACAGAAACAATTAATTTAAAAGTTAAAATATCGTCTTCCAATGCATCATAATGAAAAAACAAGGGATATTATTGAATACCCGATCCAAAACTCCGGGGGTTTAAATAGTCAGATGTTCTTAAATAGGAAAAAATGCTCCTATAAATAATATTCAGATCAATTAAATTAAATTTTTCGGAACAAAAAGTGAATTTTTTCCATGTTATAGTGTACATGAATTTTGTTAATATCATTAAGCCAAATACATATTAAAATTATCTGTATACTTATTTTTGTGACGTAAATTTTGCACCTTCTTAACTTCAGCTTAAATGAGAACTCAAAGAACCAAAATATGAAGAAAAAAAGTAGTGAATAATAATTATCATAATTGTTTTTAATAAATAAATGTGTTACTTTTTTGATTTTTGAAAAAATAATATCCACTGGGTATAGGTAGTACAAATATAAATCTATGCACCAAATTTTCATCGGGATCCATGAATTGCTAAAATATGTATATTGGAACAACACTGTGGTTCTAAATTAAAACTAGACCGACTAAATTATTTGAGGCACTTTTTAATAGAAGTGATGTCTCTGAATCCAAAAAAAATCATCAAATCATTTTATTTTTTATTTTATTTATTTTATTTATTTGGTCTATAGATTAATATAAATCCTTACAGACTAAAGTTCTATACAAATTTTTAGGAATTTAAATGCAAAACAATTTTTCTTTTTATATTAGCATTACTTTCCGAATAATCTATTAAATGATAACATTTGTTAAAATTTTCACATATGCGGCGAAAGGAGTCGTTGTTAGCATACACGGAGCTGTAGTACATTATTTTCAACGGTTGAAAGTTACGGGTTGGTCGAGATGGGACATTAAAATTAATTTTACCAAGCAAAAACTCCGATTCAATATCACCACGGATTAATCCAAGTAAAAATGAAATACCCAGCATTAATCTACGACTTTTTAGTGTTGGTAACTTTATTAGATTGAGTCTGCTTTCATATGACGGTAGCACGAGTGAATTCCAGCCAAGACCACGTAAACAAAAAATTAAGAATTGCTTTTGAATAGTTTCAATACTATTTGAATGGATATTATAACAGGGATCCCAAATAATTGATCCATATTCAAGAATAGGACGAACCAAAGATGTATAAAGATGTTTAGTAATGTATGGGTCAGAAAATTCTTTCGACCATCGTTTCATAAATCCGAGAACACCATTCGCTTTATTGACAGTTAATGCAATGTGATCACGGAAATTAAGTCTATGATCTAGTAATATTCCAAGATCGTTAATATTGTGGACTTTTTCCAACGGCAATTCATCTATAAAATAGTTGGTGTCGTAATTTCTTACTCTAAAAAATGACATGTGTTTACATTTTATATATTTAAATCCATAAGGTTTATTTTACACCATTGCGAAAGTTTATCGATGTCGGATTGAAGTAAGTGTTGACTGCTAGAGTTTCGAATGGTTTTTAGAATTTTGACATCGTCAGCGTACATTAATACTTTGGAATGAGAAATAACATTAGGGAGATCATTTATAAATAAAGTAAATAGTATTGGACCTAAATGACTTCCCTGGGGAACACCAGATGGGACCTCAATAACTTTGGAAGTGGCATCTCTAAATTTAACTTGTTGCGTTCTATTGGATAAGTAGGAAAACAACCAATTTAAAGCTGCAAAGCTAAATCCCATTAGCGATAATTTATTTAGTAGCATATTATGGTTCACTCTGTCAAATGCTTTACTAAAATCTGTATATATTACGTCTGTTTGTAGCTTATTTACTAAACCATCATTTATTAAGGTTGTGAGCTCGAGGATGTTCGTTGTTGTGGAACGATGTTTACAGAAGCCATGCTGACATGTAGACACTAATGAAGAAACTTGATGTGATAGATTGTCTGATAAAATTTTTTCAAGAAGTTTAGGAATAGCATTCAGCTTAGCAATTCCACGATAATTCGATACTTCAAGTTTGCTTCCACTTTTAAATAAAGGAATTATAAATGATTTTTTCCATATGCTTGGTAAATAACCTAATTCAATAGATTTATTGAAAATATCCGTAAGAGGTACATACAACGTTTCAGCACAATGTTTCAGGATGCAGCTAGGTATACCATCAGGGCCAGGGCAAGACGAAGAATTTAATGATCTCAGGTTTGATAAAACGGTATTACTATGGATGAATGTGAAATGTATATTCGATGAATGCATTAAATTAGAGGAGTAAGGAGTAATGTTATCAAATGTCGATTTAGAATATGTTGTAGCAAAGAAGTCTGCGAACATGTTACTAATCGATAGATCATCATCGGCACTACGGGAACAAAACTTTAGGAAACTTGGGTAATGGCAGGCTCGACGTTTAGAGTTGATAAATTTATAAAACGACTTAGGATTGGTTTTTAGTGTTGATTTCATACGAAGAATGTAATTATTATATGCCAGTTTGTTTGTGATATTGTATTCAGAGCGTGCCACAGAGTAATTTTTAAAATCAATTATGGAGCCAGATCTTTTGTATTTTTTGTAAAATTTATTTTTCCTATTTTTTGCATTTATTAAGTGGTAGTTATTCCAAGGTGGGCCTTTCTTTTCACGTTTTATCGTTTTAGGAACAGTTTGTGAAATTAAATGATAAAGTATGGAATAAAAATTATTAACAATGACATCAAAATTATTTCCAGAAAATATAGTACTCCAAACGACGTTAGATAATAAATAATTTAGTTTTACATAATCAGTACGATGGAAGCAGTATGTTTTATTATATTTAAATTTATTTCTATTTGATGATGGTAGAGATTTATTACGAAGAGTATAAATTTCAACTTCAATTGTAGGATGGTGGACATCTTCAGGAAATGTTAATGGTGGCGAGTTTCGTACGAATACGTCTATAGGATGATTAACAAAGGCAAGGTCTAAAAGTCTTCCATTTGTGTTATAAACATTATTTATTTGAAATAATCCGAGCATCATTAGTGATTGAACAAATTCATTTGAGACTGTAGGAATTAAGTAATTAAGTTCCAAAGGTTTATTCCACGATAAATGAGGAAGGTTAAAATCTCCAAGTACCACAAATAAGTCACAAGGGTTGGATTGTTTCAGAGCGAAAGCAATTCCCGAAGTGTGCAACTCATAAATATCAGCAGAAGAATTTGGAGGAATATAGGAGCAAGTGAGAAATAAGGAACTATTATTAAATAGGATTTTGACGGCAATAAATTCAATATTATTACTGTTTTCAAATGTTATGCTTTCACAGGGAAGAGAATTTAATACTGCAATAAGTACACCACCACCACGTTTGTATGATCGATCAAATCTAAATAATTGATATTTTGAACATAGTATCTCAATATCTTGAATATAATTGTTATCATTCAACCAGGTTTCAGTGAAGACAATAATTTGATATGAAAAATCAAAGCTATTAGCATAGAGAGACTTTATTTTTGTGTTGAGGCCACGAACATTTTGATAGACAATATTAATTATGTTATCTGTCGGCAAGGATATTAATTTTTTGGAATAATACTTTCTGAAGGCAAGTAAGCGATATCAGAACGTTGATTATTTCTATATATATATTCATGTATAATAGCTTTAGGTGGCCAAAAATTGGTGTCAACTATAGTTTCAAAATTTTCTTCGGGAACAATAATTTTAAAAGATGATTTGCTCCTTTGTTCGGAGTATTTAAATTTGTAAACAGATATATCGATATCGTAGCCAAGTTTTTGTTTAATATATTGTGAAACGGCATCAGTCGTAGTTTCAGATGCAAAGCGAGCAGCGAAAATAGTTTTTTTCGGTGATACTACTTTAAGTATTGAAGGATTACTTGAAGGGATAGAAACTGGAGGATCAGAACTTGGTGCAATTTGATTAAGTAATTGAAAATTAGGTGATAGTTGATTCTGACATTTCGTAGCAGGTTTATTTGGAGGGTTAAAAACAGTATTATCGTAATTTGGAGTAGTAAGGTTAAGAACAGGTATTTTAGGAGATAACTTTCGAGGTTCGGAAGTGAATGGTGATATTGGTTGACTATTTTCAGAGTTTGGATTGGATGGAGAAGGAGTAGGATTAGGATTAGGATCAGCACCTATAGTGCTACAAGCAGTATTAACTTTGGTTGAAGATGTTTCAGAGTTTACGTCAGCAGTTGTCTTCTTCCTTCTGGGAGAACAGGGAGCATTATCAAATAATTCTTTGAATTTTAAAAATCTGCTAGTAAGACAGTTTAAATCATTATTTATATTATCCAGTTCAAGACGAGTATTTTTAAAAAATGAAAAAAATTCTACGTCATAAACAATACATTTCCTGCAGCACCAACGGAGTCCTTTATCTTCACGAAGATTATCAGCAGTCCGAGGGGCTAAATCAACACACTTAGCATGATAAACAGCATTACAAAGCCAACAAGCAACCATTGGGTCCTTTTAAATTTAAAAAATATTTTTTTAAACAATTTGTCCCATTATTGTTGTCTTATGCAGGCCTTTCGTTCAGACTCATAACAATTGATCCAATATTTTCCATAGCCTCCATTCAAAGGTATATATTCCCGGAAATTAGTTCATCGTTAATAACTCCTTCAAATATTTCGGTATCAACACAAAATTTTGTACATACAAATATAATAGGTCCATTGATAACAGCTCCCATATAAGGTCCTCTTCTGAAAATCACCTCAACGCATATATTTCATTTATAAATAAAGCTATTATGATAATATTCGAGTTGAATATGTTTTGTGTACATACAAATCATTCTACCAAATTTTTTTCGGATCGGTCCATTATTGGCCATAGCTCCCATATAAGGCCCACTTCCGAAAATCACTTAAACGTACATATTTCATTGTCAAATAAACCTATCTTGATAAAATTCGATAAAAATATGTTTGTCTAAATATGAATCACTCTACGATAGGCAGACATGCGTTTGTTGAGTTTAGAGGTCAAAAATCAAATACCGCAAGATAAAAATGATTACGACATAAGCGCCGAAATCAACCAATACTGGGCGACCATTACAGACTTTTTTTAGGAACGCAAACTTAGGTTATCTGCTCTAAATCCTCGGTACCACTTTTTACCTCATGGACCAAAGAAGTAAAGACGGCGCTAAACATCTCCGTCGAAGGGCGTACTATTCCCACGGTTCAAAACCCGAAAATATTAGGGGTAGTCTTTGACAGCCTCCTTTCCTTAAAGCATTAGCAGGTACCTCTTGGGGTATGGATAAGTAGACGATTGTAGCGACATATAAGGTTATTGGTCGCTCTCTTCTCAAATATGCTGCCCCAGTATGGACATTTTTCCTCAGTGATACCCAATGGCGAGGTATACAATCGGCTCAGAATAATGCACTTTGAATCGCAACCGGATGCGTCAAGATGACGAATGTGGATCATTTGCATGAGACCAGGTTACTGTCAGTCAGACATCGAACGTCGACAGATGGGAAATGTTGCATTAAATGGCGACAGATGCAATAAAGTTCTAAATGAACTACCCCCTGCCATCTCGGATTGTGAGAGACAATTACCCAGGCATTATTTATTTATGGACGGATTTTGCTAATTTTAAGTATAAAATTTGTCGAAAGCATGTCTGACAGAATTATTGAATATTTTGATCCCGAAGATATCTGGGACTTCAGAAAAATGATTTCAACAAACACACAGACAGACGGAGATCTTAATTAATCGACTCCACTATTATTATAGTAAGGATCCAGAATATATGTATACTTTATAGGGACGGATAATTATGTACAAAATGTATGTACAGTGAATAAGAAAAACTTTTTCAGAACAATTATTTTTAGTGAAATTAAGCGATTTTTTTGTATTTTTTAAAGAGTATCTTATGTTTTAATTTTATTCCATAAAAAGTAAAATCGAAATTTTTGATAAATGTTGATTTTTCAAATATTGATATATTATTTAATTTTAGATATTTTAGTATTGGTACGACTAAATTTGGACATTTTTAACCGATTTATTATTCTATATACCTATAAGAATTTATCAATATTTGACTAACATAAAATCTGTCGTATCTTGTATTTTATTTCGAAAATAATAAGTAATTTTTAATTAGATACAAGATATACTAGTTAGTTAGTACAAATTTAAGTAGGTATGAATTTCATGAGTAGCGATAGATATACCTACTTAAAAATTATGTATGGATAACAATGCTCCCAAGTTTTCAAAATATATACACCCTGTGATGATTTCTGAATTTTAGGAGAAACAAGTAAGAAATTTATATTTGCCTTTGCCGAATCTTATATACCCTTCACCATAGTGTGTTTACAAAATATTAATTTTATGAAATTTCAATTTATTTCGACTCTATCATTACTTAAGCAATAGCAAAACAAAAGAAACAGCAACAACGCTAAACGAAATAAAATACACAAAAAAACAAAATACACAACGCTATGAAATCAACAGACATCCAAACATACGAAACAAAATACACAAAAAACAAAATATACTATGCAATGAAACCAACAGACATCCAAACATTCGAAATAAAATACACAAAAATACAAAAACAAAATATGCAACACAATGAAACCAACATACTCGGTAAACAATTATTGCCGAATTCGTAACGACAGTCTGCCGACAAGTTGCCGTTTTCGTATCCGACTTCCGTCAGAATTCGTTACGATGATCGTATGAAAGGTTTTTCGGAATGCGGAACTCTTTATCTGAGGAAATTCGGAAATATGTGTAGAGTTGTCGGTCAGAATTCGGTACGAAATCTGATGTAAATTCCTGGGGAAATTCTGAAGGAATTTTCGACAAATCTGATTGAAGTCGGATACTATGTCTGACATTATTTCGACTGTTTGTACAAAGTTTTGATCAAATATTAAAAAGTCTGATCAAATTAAGAAACTCTGATGGATGTCGGATAAATGTCTGATAAAATGTGCGACATTTCGTACAAAGGTCTGATAAAGTATAAGAAAATGGCCTGACTATTCTAATCAACGTCTGATAAAAACTATTTTCATATACATATATAATTTATTATGGTTTAATTTTATAATTTTTAACAATAACTTATAAGCTTCCATTATTCACGTGTTTATTTATGACTTCTTAAGTTTGCAGAAATAAATGAGAATCTTCTAGATTATTTTTAAAATTAATAAAAATACGAAATACACAAAAAAACAAAATACATAACGCAATGAAACTAAGAGACATCCAAACATACGAAACCGAATACACCAAGAAACAAAAACAATATACACAAGACAATGAAACACACAGCCATCCAAACATACAAAACTGAATGCACTAAAAACAAAAACAACATACACATGGCATACACAGCCATCCAAACATACGAAATGAAATAATCAAAAAAACAAAAACAAAATACACAACGCAATGAATAAGCAGTTTTGTTGTTGCTTATTTTTTATGAAATTTTCAGAGGCTGTCTCGGATTTTTACTTATATCTCCGATGTTTATGGACGGATTTTGCTGATTTTAAATAGGAAACTTCTCGAAAGCATGTCTGATAGAATTATTGATTAATCGACTCTGCTATCTATAAGGTTTCAGAATATATATACTTTATAGGGTCGGAAAATTATATTTTGGAAATTACAAACGGAATGACAAACATATACAGTGAATCAACTAAGTTTTTTGCCTACCTTTTTTTACGAGAATTTTGTTTTTTGTTCATAAATAAAATTCAAAAAAAAAAGGTAAAAAGTAAATTTATGTTTTCCAATTGAAAATAGAGATTGTGTAGAATGGGAAAACCAAGAAAAAAATATTAAAATAAAGTATTTTGCATATTGAAATTTCCAGTTAATTTCGTTGGGTTTTTCAAATTATTTTTTAATTGCTTTTTGGAATTTAATGTTTTATTGTTAAAGGACACGTGTTAAGTATTTTTCAATTGGAATTTTCAAAAATCATATCCTTATTGTGTGAAACTGTGTAGTTATTTGCGTTAAAAATGTTTGAAGGGAAATAATGAGGCAATTCCAATATAAAAAATTAGTTTAGATTTTTAGAACAAGTATAAATCAATGAAATTCAATTATTAGATATTTAATCCATCATTAAAAAATATAAAATATAGAAATTGATGAAATAACACAAAGAATTATTAAAAAAACGCACTGAGTTGTCTTTCAAAATCTTTAACTGCCAAAGGAGAGCGACTTGTATCCAAGCAAAAACCATTGAAGTCCTCATTTATCTTCTCCAAAGTCCATATACGAACTTAAAAGAACACTATGTTTAAATTTAGACCTCTAAACAGACCTTAGGTTGCTTGGAAACAATATAAAGTGAACTATCGTGTGGTACGGGAAAAATACTTAATTTAGGTATTTACAAATAGAGGCGGTTCTCATCACCTAAGATCCACAAAAGCAATATTTTTCATCTAATACATACACTTATATATAGTTAGAACCCAAATCAAGAATAACTATCCAAATCCAGCTACGCCTACTGTATTTTATTCATAAAATAATGCATTCAAAATATGAGGTAGAATATCAAAATTCTAGCATGTAATAGTTCTATAGTGGTATAAGGTGATATCCCCATACTTAGAGTGGCTAGGATGGTACTTAGTGTTAGCTTTATTGAATAAGATTCAATATTATACATTTCTAAATAAAATTCACACAGTACTCCCCAAATAGATGGGGTTTCCGTAATGTAGTTTTTGTTTATCAATACAAAATGACCAAAACCCAGATTATTTTTGTTATAATATATAGATTTATACCCCACTAATATTTTTTCTAGGCCCAAATCCATTGATTTCCTAATATATCATGTATCCAATTATTTTCGAAATTAAATCAAAGCAACGATAGATTTCATGTTAAGTCAAATATTGAAAAATTCTTATAGGTATATAGGATAATAAATCGGTTAAGAAATGTCCAAACTTAGTCGTTCCTCTACTAAAATATCTAAAAAATGTTAGTCTAATATATAGGCGTAATAAAAATATTAAATTTTATAAAATAATGCAGCAATATTAAAAAAATTAACAAAAAACCTAAAAAGGCAAAATACTTTATTGACCTTAAAAATTAACAATACGTTCACATTTTATCAAAAATCTCGTTAATTAATATCACGATTTTACTTTTTATTGTAGAAAATTAAAATATAAGATATTCTTTAAAAAATACAAAAAGCAAATTGCTTTATTTTGCTAAAAATAATTGTTCAGATAAAGTTTTTTTCTTAAAAAATTATAAAATTTTACATAGGCAAATTACTTAATTGATTCACTGTATATACCCTTCTCACGAAGGTGAAGGGTATAAAAATGCATTTTTCCAATAAACCGAATTATTCGACGGCAGCAAACATTGTCAACATATTTATAAGCTCCGCGATGAGTTTAATTTCTCAAAATCAGCATTTAAAGTATGTAATTCGTTCATATCTAGATGGCAGATCTCAGTATGGTAGAATGTTTTACCCTATTATTTACACACTTTCTCCCAATCTAATAATGTTTTTAAACTAAAACTGTTACAATTTATTAATTTTGGAATTTAATTTTTTCCATAATTACCATTTAAAGGAATCAAAAGATATTTCATCTTAAACTATATTATAAACACGTCTTTTTGTTATTTTTTCTACACTAATGGAAAAAAGAAAGTATGTGAAATACTTTTTTCATTTTCAATACGAAAATTTACAATTTTTCTTTTTTCAGTTTTAATTAAAATCAAATGTCAAAGAATGTAAAATATAAATTATTTTGGGCGTTTTAAATACATTAAAAGTAAGGCAAAAAATAATAAATATTAAGTGCTAATATCCTCGCAATTTTGCGAAGAAAATTTGAAGTTTTGTGAGTGCGTTTATTTCTCTGAGAACTCGTCTGTGTGAAGAGAGTAACAAATTTTGTTAGACAGTTTCAGTTATATACCCAGTTTTTATTACATTAAAAAGTAATGAGTTAAAAAGCTAATAAAACCTCTTTTTACTACTTCTTCATTAGCATTTTAAGTAAATTTTTTAACACGGTGATGTCATTGGAGGCAAGTACTTCTACGCTCGCTTACAAATAGGGAGTTGCAATTTCTCTTACAAAGAAGTTGTTTAGTAAGTTGTTTTACTTTTTAATAATAAAAATAGCCAGATAGGATACGAACCAGGGACTTCGGTTTGTTAGTCAAATGTTCTGCTCACTGCACAACTGCTTAGCTATTTTATTGCGCGTCAAATAATGGTTTTCACATACAAATCTAATTTAGTTTTCTTTTTTGTAAAACACAATTCTTAACACGCTATTAAACAAAATGTACAAACAAAATGACAAAGCCGAAAATAAAGTAATTCTATATCAGATCATAAGAAAGTCATTACTAGAGTACTTCTAAGTAATGCAGACGGTAAGTTGTAGTCATTGAAAAGTAAGTGGTTATGAAAGTACAAATCGTAAGTTATTTTCAAAAATTACAACTTATATGCTTATCTAAAACGCCTGGCAAATTTGAACCGAAATCAAAGAAATGCATTTTTGTTGGATATTCTATAAAATCAAAAGCTATAGACTATGGGAAATGGAAAAATCGTTTGCGATTCAAGGAGAAAATAAATATAAAGATTTTTTTGAAAATAAATCAAATGATGAAGAAAAAATGCTATTGAATTGACGTTTACACCAAAAGAAAGAAGAAATTTACAAAATCCTAGTAGAACCTGAAGTGTACAGTGAAAGTGAAATGGAAGTATTTTATGGTTTTTCAGATATAGAAGAAACGTTAAATGAAGAATGTTCAGTGATGAAATTTAAGAATTTCTAACACCCCAAACTTCCAAACGAGGACCTGGAAGGCCAAAGAAAATAAAAACTGGTAAAAGAGGTAGACCAAGAAAATTATATTCCTATAGATAACGAAAATGAAAAGGAAGAATATTTTGCAAATTTAATAGACCACAATGATCAATTAACAGTTAAAGAAGTAATCTCAAGCCCAGAAGCGGAAGAATGGAAAAAAGCAATGAAATCTGAATATGAAGCTTTAGTGAAAAACAAGACCTGGAAAATAGTCAACTACCCAGAAAGGTTGCAGATTGCAAGTGGGTATTACATAAAAAGTGCAAAGCCGTTAGTACAGTTGAACGTTACAAAGCTAGGCTAGTTGCGAAAGAATTTACTCAAATACCAGGCATAGATTACAGTGCAACATTTGCACCAGTTGCAAGAATTGGATCCATTCGTCTTTTAATGGCTTTGTCTGTGGAATTGAAATTAGATGTATACCAACTTAATTTTTGTTTGTTAAAGAAAGCATTATATGGATTTAAGCAGTCTGGAAGACAATGGACATTAAAGTATATGTTTGTTAAAATACAAAGTTGTTGTTGCTTTTTATCAAAGCATTCACTAACATTCCCTTTTTTATGAAATTTTCAGAGGTTGTCTTGGATTTTTGCTCATATCTCCGTTATTTATGGACGGATTTTGTATATTTTATATAGGAAACTTCTCGAAAGCATGTTTGGCAGAATTATTGAAGATTTGAATCCCGAAGATATCTGGGGTCTTCACAAAATTGATTTCAACACACACAGATAGACAGATAGAATATACATGTATGCTTTATAGAGACAAACTTATATAAATATACCCATATAGTAGCATATAAGAAAAAGGGATTGTCAAAGACCTAAGTCCCCTGTCAAAAACCTAACTGGTGAGAATGTATTAGTAGAAGCACAATAATAAACACAGTTGTTCAAAAGGTACTAAAGAATAAATGTATTTTTGATACGTTATTTTTTGTATGTTATTACTGGGATTTCATATACTAGTGAATGAAAATATTATTAATTAACTTTTTTCAGAAGATATTTCATCTTAAAACATATTATAAACACTTTTTTTCTATTTTTTCTGCACTAGGGGAAAAAGGAAAAAAGTATGTGAAATACTTTTTTCATTTTCAATACGAAAATGTACAACTTTTCTTTTTTCAGTTTTAATTAAAATGAAATGTCAAAGAATAAAAAATATTTTATTTTTGTTTGTAAAATATAAATTATTTTCGGTGTTTTAATACATTAAAAGTATGGCAAAAAATAATAAATATTAAGTTTAAGTGATAAGAAAAACTATTAAGTGCTAATATCCTCGCAATTTCGCGAAGAAAATTTTAAGTTTTGTGAGTGCGTTTAGTTCTCTAAAGTGTGTTTTATTCTCTCAGAACTCGTCTGTGTGAAGAGAATAACAAATTTTGTTTGACAACCCCTTCAGTTTCGCCTATATCCCTACTATATGAATATACCCTTCTCACGAAGATGAAGAGTACAAAAAGGTAGACATATATTATAAAAACTAAATGTTTATTTATTTTAGTAAATTTTTTGGTTCCGGTATCCGACACATAACAGAAACAAAGAAGCTGCTAGTGGAGGCGATAAACCTGCATCACTGTGAGACAGCTTCAGCCGAGTTAGTAGCCTTCACCAATTCGTAGTCGTACGTGGCCCTTATCCAGAAACCTTGGTTTAACAACAATAAGATTCTTAGTTTAAAGGTCGAAGGATACACCTTATTTGTTTCATCTTCTAAAGACAAGGTAAGAACTTGTATCCTGCAAAGAATAAAATAGGTTTTCTCATTCTATCAAGAGCGGAGCCGAATGTAAGCGTACACTCACACTGGCATTGATGTATATGCCGTACGAGTCAACTGACAAACCCAGCTCGGAGATGCATGAGCTGACTCCATATGCAAGAAGAAAAATTGCGATGCTTATGATGGGCTGAGATGCCAACGCTCATAATTGCCAATGGGCAGCAAGGACATCAACAACAAACCGATGAGTTTTATAACTGATAACCATCTCATCATCTGTAAAAAGGCCGACGTTCAGGAATAAAGATAGGGAAGCAGTTGTAGATTTAATTTTAATAAACCGTTTAGATGATCTCGTTAGGGATTGGAAGGTATAATCGAATTGTTCTTTTTCGGACCATAGTCGCATTACCTTCACACTGGATTTTATCTTGGCTAGGGAGCCTTCAATAATGGGATTAGGTCTGGTTTGGCAAAACAGACTTTATGCAATTTGTTGCCAACTGAATTAGAGGGGGTTGTGAACAAGTTCACTGTGAATTCATTGACAATGTCAACGAGTTATTAAGATTCCGACGGATACTATCCAAGGATCCAAGGGTAATAAGGTGTATCCAAATGGGTAATAACTCATGGACTGAGTTTAGCTCTGAGACCCTAGCGCTACTTATGGAAACACTTTTTCCGGGTTGTCTGGCAACTGTAGATGTGGTTGACGACCAATGGGACCTCGAGTCTGTGGCGCCAAGCAACACATACAGTTTCATAGAAGAGATAGTCACTAGGGAAAAGCTAGTTGGGCGGTTAATTCATTCGGCCTTTTCAAGTCACCAGGGCCGGATGGCATATTTCCAGCTCTAGTAAGGAACTTACCTCAGGACGCTTTATCTTTTCTACTGGAAATTTTTAGGAGATGTCTTAGTTAGGTTAGGATTATTTCCATACCCAAGGCCGGTAAGGCAAGCCATTCAAAGCCAAAGTATTTTAGACCTATCAGCCTATTTTCTTTTCTTTTGAAGACACTTGAGAGACTGATAGATCTATATCTCAGGCACAATATTGATACTCACCTCATTAGTGGCGCTCAGCATGCCTACCTCAAGGCTAAATCTGTTGAGAGTGCACTTCATGAAGTGGTAAGTTGTGTTGAGCATGGCTTGAAGAATAGGTTTTACACTCTTTCAGAGTTTTTATGGCTACTAGCGGTTAACAGTATTCTAAGGCTATTTGAATCTAAAGGTGGGAAGATCGTTGCCTTTGCGGATGACGTGGTGCTACTGGTCATGATCAGTGACATCATGGAGACTGCACTAGGTGAACTCTCGTTATGGGCGAAGGATAAAGGACTGGGCATTAATCCTGGGATAACGGAACTGGTACTATTTAGCAGAAGGTATAAGGTAGACAACTTCAGGGTGCTAAATTTGGATGGCGTCGAATTAGTTTTATCTAGAGCAGCGAAGTAACCTTTCATGGATGGAAAATACTCAGGAAGGAATAAAAAAGGGACTTAATGCCTACTACACATGCAAGAATTCTATAGAAAAGAATTAGGGTCTGCAATCAGATATGGTTTTCAGATATTGGATTTACACATCGGTTGTCAGGCGTATTCTAACTTATGGTTGCATTGTCTGGTGGGAATCATTGAGAAAGCACAGTTATATAAAGATGTTCAATAAAGATCAAAGGTGTGCCTCTATTGGCATTACAAGCGGCCTTGGACATTATTATATAACTGTAACCTATAGAACATTTTGTAGCGGGTGTGGTGGCTAGGAATCTGCTAAGACTCTAGGAGTCTTAGTCAGATCTTCTCGCGACCAACGATACAAATTCTGTATGAAGTAGGTTTACTTGATCAGCGTAATTCCCCTCGCGGAATTACGGATTGTGATATTACGACTCTAGACTTCAGGGAAACACCTCTGAAGAATTTCCAACTAGAGATGATTTTCTTGTATCCGATAGTCTGTCCAAGGGGTCCAAGATGGATATGGGTGCCGGTGTCTATATCGCTGATATCAACATAAAACGGTCCAAGCAAAGATCCTAGCAATCTCGAAAGCGACAAAACTGATACGGAATCATATTGATCCGGTGCCAATTTATGTTGATAGTCAAGCTGCTCAAGTTCGATTCTTTCACTTTTTTCAAAAAAAGGATTTCGGGATATTCGATTTTTTTAATAATTTTACCAATTATAAAGCAAGGTGAAATGCAGTAAATTTCAAAAACAACTTCCCGAGATAATTAATGTTAAATTACAGATCACAAGTTTAAAGATATTTGGGAAAAATTTGGCATATACCATGCTTTTAGCCGCATAGCCTGGCTTAAATACTCGTAAGTGTCTCGATTGTGCAGCAATCGTTATAATCAGGAGTATGTTTAAAACATCTACAAATAATTATATAAAAATAATCTGACCATATTTGACCCTATATAAGACCCATTTCATAAAATAGTTTTTACGTTTGTATTAGTCTTATAAATATTTGTATCGCATTTAATAGTAATACATAAGCAACAAATGAACTTAAGTCGTAAACTCAATTTTATGAGGATCAATATAAACATAAATTCATATAGACCTGCTTCAGAATATCGGTGGCCGTCTCTAAATTTTATAAAAAGTTATGTTTGGGTTATTAGTTTCTAAGCCATATTTGGCCAAATGGGCTTGGTTATAAAATTTTATTAAATAAAATAAATAATTTTGTTTATTTAAAAAAAATCTCAATTGAAACACATTGGATGTATGCTCCGATTTAGGTTGCTTCAACCTTTATATGTCGTTTACAATTCTACGGAAAAAGAAACTGGTTTCGGGAATTTTATGTGAAGAAGATATATAACTTGGGATCTTTCAGGAATCCTGTGAAACTTGTCACATTTTGGATTTTATGCACTGGCTAAAAATTAAATTTAAAAATTTTGATATTTTCTTATCCATTAAGTTAAAATACGCTCTATATTTAAATACTCAATATATTGAAATTAAAAATCAAAAGTCATACCTTCCATCGCTCTTTAACGACATGTCCAGGCTGTAGTAGATCTTCCGAAGTCATTTTAGCAACTAAGGATGGATTATTACAAATATCAGCACTCTGTTGATTGTTAGAATATTGTTGTCCGTTAGTATCTTGATTGTTGTTCAATCTAGCAGGATGTTGTGGTGGATTTAGGTATCTTTGATTTAATTGTTGTCTGCAATTATTCGGCACTCGAAAAGTGACACGATTGCGCAGTGGTAAGCGGTTATTTTTTGCAGGTAAGGTTGCAGAACGTTTTAATGCATTCGATCTATTTTGACTACCAGAATGTTGTGGGAATATTTGTTCTTCATCACGGTGTGCAGGATGGTCTCTGTTTTCAGCTGTCGAGTCATAAGCACTTTCATCATTTCTGAAAACGAAAAAAATACAAAATGGATTAATATTATTTTGGCCTCTGAATTACAATTGACAATTATCCTGTTTTCACGACACAATCGCAATTCGTTTTGACAGTTCATCGGCGTGTGTGTGTATGATACAAAAATACGTTAATTATATTATTTTACCAAACTAAGTGATATAAATATGTATTTTTATTTGTCTTCGACCATAAAAATTAGAGATGTCACTCATTCATTCGTAATTCGTAGATAATTTAAACTGAATTACGTACAGCTTGTGTAATTCGCAGCTGAAATTTTATATGGCCAATCCTGTAATTGAGTTCGTAATTGGGTGTTGAATGACGAATGAAAGCGTGAATGACGAATATTTGGTTCATGTGAACGGTGTATTAGCATATTAAAAATGTGATTAATGTGTGATTAGTTCTTAAAACAAAATATTTTTGTTAAATTTTAGTTAATATATACATATGTATCTAATTTATATATATAAATTGATTGATTTCTAGAAAAAAAAAATGGCGAATTTCATTGTGATACTCTTGATTAACATACTTTGGATCTTAAAGTATTTTTTTTTTTTTTTTTTTTTTTGAAAGATATTATAGTAATACACATGCTATCGATCTTCTGAAATTAATATATACATACAGTGGCGGAAAAAATAATTGAAACGGTTATATTTTGGTAAAAATAAAAGTTTATCAAAAATTTGGCATTTACCGATCTTTTGGTGATGAATTTAAATTACTTTGGCATTATTCTTTCTTTTTCCCGAACGGTTTGAATTGCCAAATATTGAAATAATGTTCAAAATTTGACCGAAATATCAATAGATTTTCGTTATCTATAGATGGATCCAAAACTTTTTCGACTCGAAATGTAATCATAAATTAATGTTATAGATAATTTAACATTTTTTAATAATGAACTTCATTGTTTCTTTATTTTATTGAAAAAACTCTCAAAGTGGACCTCCGATTCAGCTATCTATGGCTATACTACTAAATAAAGTGTTGAAAAACTCAACATTAACATAAAAGAATGATGTAAAAATCATATTTTGATAATAAAAACGTCATTTATGATTACAACTTTTAAAAATTAATGCATAAAAACGTTTTAATAAATATTACGTTATGTCCTTTGTACAATACCATGAATCGTTTCTATTACTTTTTCCAGTACCAATATTACTTAAATATACTTACATACCAATAAAATACAATAAGTTCAAATAAGTTTAAAATGTAAATTACGGATTAAAGTAGACTTAAATACCTTTCATTTGAGATATTAATCATGAAATTCCAACGGATAGTTGTTGGTTGAGAATAAATTTTTCACCCGATATATAACCGTTTCTATTATTTTTTCCGCCACCGTATATGCATACAAAATCTTACATTAGTCTTTACCAGGAATGACAAATTAAATATTAAAACAAACATATTATAAAACAGGTTCCCTAATAAAATCATGGATAATTCTGAATAACGGAATCGGGCCTGGCGTTTGGTCTTATTTTGAAAAAAAATTCAAGTATTTGTTTTCTTATATACTAATGAAAAGCAAAATTTTTTATCTAAATGAGGACTCTTCCAAGTTTGTTAACAAAAAAAGATAAAATTTATGAGAATAATTTTTATTTATTTATTCAAGTAATAGATAGCCTTTAAAGCCAAACTTTTTTTATTACTTAGCAATAACACTTAAGTATAACAATTTAATGAAATAACTAAAATTAAGTGATATAAAGGCACAAGAAACCAATTACAAACCAATTTTTTTTTAACAATATTTTTATTGCATTTACTATAAGAAATTTTATCATTGCACTTTTAAGGTACAAATTGTACCACGAAGTGCAATTGTAACCACATTGCCAACACTTTGACACTACCCCCAAATTATATACAGGAAAATATGTAAATAATCACAGTATTAGCGTTTTATATGTACCCGGCAAAAACTCAGTAATTGCTTGTACTTATATAACCCCATACTTTTCAAAGACTACTACTTACCATCTCCATTACTTTTAATTAGTCTTATAATGACTTACATACAACCAGATACGTAAGTATTTTATTTTGAGTTTTTCCGTTTTATTTATTTTTTACACTCACAGAAATAAAATAGTTTTTCTGTGTGAAAACCATTATTGGACGCACAATAAAATACCTAAGCAATGGTGTTGTGAGTACGACAGCGAACTGAGAAGCCTTCTTAGTTCGCTGTCACGCATTCTGTGTGAGGATTTTTTTGTAACAAAAGAACTTTTTATTTCCTTATTTGTAAGTACTTATTTAAGTAGTTATTTGTAAGCAAGCGTGGTAAGTACTTGCCCCTCAATATAATTACGGAGTAGTGAAAAGCGGTTTTTTTACTTTTCAATGTAAGTTTTTGCTGGGTATATTAGGGTAGGTCGTAAATACTTTTTTTCCTCGAATCGACATCTACTAAAGAAATCATGTTGTTTTTTAACTTTTTTAGCTTTAGTTATGTATTCTGAAGTAAAAATGTTCCTACATCCAAAATATATTATGTAATTTCATAATTTCAATTTTCTTTTCAATTAACATGAATTATACTATTTGCATTCGCATTCGCTTTTGCATTCGCAAAAAAATAAAATTTATCATTCCCTTTCGTTAAACTGACATTCGCAACGACCCTAATTTTAACGTCTAATGGAAGTATGTTAAATACCATTAATGGGGAAAATTTGAGTTTAAAAAATAGGCATTAAATAAAAATTGTCAAACTTTTTTGTATCAAAATCGTAATGAATTATATGTAGGTTGAAATTTATTTAAGTTATTAAAATAGGATAGGAAAAATACACATACACAAAAAGGAGAATTTTTTTTACGTAAATGAAAATTTTCTATGAGAGTTAAATATAACAAGTTAGAGTGCATATTCGGCTGTGCCGAATCTTAAATACCCTCCACCTTAAACTGGTTTCATAAATTATCAAATTTTTTGTATTGATTCAAATTTACCTTAACACTTACTTTTATTACGTCTTACAATATGCTATTAAAAACGAAACTACCACTTAACAGATTGTTACAGAACGTACTAAATTTAACAAATGTTATCCTATGTTAAATATTTAAAATAATTTGTATGTGTGTGAAAAATGTATGGCAATAATGATGAGTTATAAAACATATATAATTTTTTACGGGACGTACAAGAAATTGTACACCGATTTTTATGATTTTCAACATTGTTCATATTTGTACCAAAAACTATGTGTATGAAAAGAAATTTTAAGATGCTGTCAGAAATTTTAAAATTTTTATTTTTATACAAATACTATGTTATTTTTAGTTTGTGCAAAACCCTGCTGCTGAATAATTTTTACCAAACATTTTTTATGGATATCATTAGTTGGTAATGAGCAGGGCAAGGATTTTCATGCACAAAAAAAAAAATTAATACGCGCTTATAATATGCACTATAAAATGGGAAAATATGCACTAAAAATGTGAAAAATATGCACCAAAAAATATTTCCTTGTGAAGGTACATATTAAGAGATAATCAAATCTTATGTTTTTTACAACATACATATATACAGGTTTTTAAGGACAGAGAAAAAACCAAGCTTTTTTATAAAATCCTATAATATAACAAACCATAAGTCCAAAACAGCAAGCTACACAAAACATAATGTCTCACCAACACAAGATGTAGATCAATATATGCCATCAATCACAAATATAAATCTTTCTGGACCTCATCAAAATTAGTTTGATATGTGCATAAATGTTAGTACATTTCGCTACCCTAACCAAAATTACATACATACGTACAAACATTTTATTCTTTTATAGAAAATTTTAATTAATTAAACCTTTTTTTAATGTTTAAATTATTTAAATTCAATACTAGCTATACCCAGTGTGCTTCGCTACCCTAGAAACAATATCAATAAAAAACCCTTTACGATTTTTCATATTTACATTTTACGGAAAAATCCACTCCCATTTCTCTAGTCGGCAAACGGTGGCTCAGAAATTAATTTCATCGACCAAAAGACAAATGTTTTGTTAACACTGAATTCTATAATTTCAAGCCATAGTAAATGTATTAATGTATTAATGGGGTGTGGTGGGATTGCTGTGTGGAAATATCCTTAATGTTTGATTAATTCTCAGATTGTTTATATTGAGAGAGTGTTTTGGTCATTAGGAGAGATATTTTTGATATTATTTTTGACATCGGATAAGCCATTTTTATTTTTATAGTTTTGATCTTCGTATCGTTCTCTTATTTGTTCATATACATACATACATACATACATACATACATACATACATACATACATACATACATACATATGTATGTACATGGGTTCTTTACTTTGTTTTCAATTAATTTATTTGGTTTATTTCCTATTCTGCAAGGAATTTTTTTCTGTCATGCGATTTGTTCTATGGTTTGGACTCTATTTGCAATTAGATATCTATTTCAGTTGCTGTTCTTATGATTATTAGTTATTGCAGTTCTTATGGGATACTTAGTTTAATGTAATCGTTGGTATTTCATTTTTAAATCATTCTCTGTTTTCAATACTTTTGTTTTTATTTTATACATACAGTGTATCACATAAGTATTCGAATTTGGTTGTACTTTGAAAAGAAACATAATTTAATAATATTTTTTGTTTGTGAAATTAATATTTAAATTTCTTATATTGTCTAGAGAGTCCTAAGGTATAATATCACACTCTTTAAAATTTGGAAGAATTACATTTACCTAAATTGATTTAACTTTTTTTAAAAAAAAGTCCATAAAATTGCCTCACAAAAGTATTCGAATTTTTCCTGTATTTCATATATGACCATATTATACGAAACACAAAAATTATAATCGAGTGGTTTTTTACTTAAAATTGTGTTAAGGGGTTACTATCGACCGAAATTATATATTTTTGGCCCATTTGTTCCACAATTTTGGAGCATTTGTACCATCTTTTCATGTAATATCATTAAAATGGCGATTTTTTACCATATTTGCAAATTTTTGTTTCCTTTTTTTCTGAAGTAAACCCAAACTTTAATATTGGGATTTAATACACCCCTTGAGGTATCTAAAAATAATAATTTTTGTTATAAGGATCTGTACTTAAAAGTTCCAAGATGTATTTTTGGTATCGTTCTTCTGTTTCTAATTGAATTGTATGGATCTTAAGTCCCTTTTCTTACCACTAGGGTCGTTATTTTCCGACAAAGTTGGCTAGTATACATTCATGTACATATTAGCACTAATATATTTTAAATTTTCAATACATTATATCGGTATACAACTCCAAAACATGCCTTAACAAAACGTCATCCTATACAGTAGATTTGAGTTTTTACTATTCGTAACTTTCACGCTTATGTTGCCCATTACAATAACAATGTAAGTCCAAAATTTTGGGTTTATTTTGATCATAGTAATCAATATTTAAACAGATATCGATATTTTTGAGTTAGACCATAATGATATAGTGGCATGTAGCCTGGAGGTCATTGGTATATAAAAATAATGATACTACCATTGAATGGTGTTTCTTCGAGGCATGCTTTGGAGTTGTACACTTCCACAATACATTGAAAACTTAAAATATATAAAAGCTGATATCTACAAGAATATATACAAGAAAACTTTCCCCGAAAATTTTTTACCCTAGTATTATGAAAATGGACTTAAGTTCCAATATATTGAATTAGCGACAGAATAATGATATCAATAATATATCTTGGATCGTTTAAATACAGATTTTTGTAACAAAAAATGCTATTTTTAGATACTCCAAGGGGTCTATTAAATCCCAATATCAAACTTTGGTCTTATCTCTGGAAAAAAAGAGAAAATACTACAAATATTGCCAAAAATCGCCATTTTAATGGTATTACATAAAAAGAGGGTACAAATCCCCAAAAATTGTGGACCAAATGGGCCAAAAATATATCATTTCGGTTGATAGTAACCCCCTAAAATAATTTAAAGCATAAAAACCAGTCGATTCTAAAATTTGTGTTTCGTATAATATGCTCAAATATGAACAACAGGAAAAATTCGTATACTTTTGTGAGGCAATTTTATGGACTTTTTTAAAAAAAGCTAAATTAATTTAAGTAAATGTAAATTTTTTAAGTTTTAAAAAGCGTGATATCAAACCTAAGGACTGTCTAGACAATATAACAAATTAATTTTTTTTTTTTTGCACACAAAATATATTATTAAATTTAGTTTCTTTTCATAGTTTACCTAAATTCGAATACTTATGAGAGACACTGTATGTATGTCACTCATTTTATTCTCTTGCATCCATAGTTGCCAGATGATTTGGGTTAGGAAAAAATCGTCAAAATCGTCAACTGATTTTTCGAAATCGTCATTAAGTCGTCAAAGCTATTTTCTAAGTATATAATTACGGTGACCATATTTTCTTCCGCAAAATACAGAACAGGAGAAAATAAAGTACACTAACCACCATTTTCTAAATCAGGTTATCTTTAACCGTCAAAATTTAACCGTCAAAATTTATACGCAGAAAAAAGTTTCACCATAAATATTATGAACTGCTTTCATTGACAAAAGTTAATAATATTTAAGAATCCTAAATGGAATGGATTTTTTATTTTTATTTCTTTTTAACATAATCTAGAAGCCTTGACTTAAAATATTTCAGATTTATTTTTCCATTTGTTAAAAAATGTTTAAATTTTCTTTGGAAACATTTTTATTTCTTTATGATTTTTAGATTAAAATCGATGAAATTTGCGCGTAATTTGCGGGCCTTTTTGAAGAATGTATGTTAACTATGTTTGCTGATGATTTCCTGTTTTAAATTTTGAAAATGATTTGGGAAAAAAGTCATGTTCGATTCATACAATTTATTACAAAATTCTTTCCAGTTATGTATTTATTTGTTCTGTTTAAAAAAAATAAATAAAAATTTATTAATTGATAAAGTACAAAAAGAAAGCAAATACTAACTGCCTTATGCAAAAACTATTATTAAGTTGACAATGGTTATTAAAACCTGTTTTATATGGAAAAAGTGTGTAGTAAACCATTGTTAACTTTAATAATCGTTTTTGCATAAGGCTGTAAATGTTTACAGTTAAAAAATCTGTGTTACCTACAGAATTATTTAATATTTTTGTATTTCTTATCCGTTTTTATGTAAAACTGAAAAAATAACGAAATACTTAACAAATACAGAACACTAAATAAAATACAGAACATTTTCACGTTTTTTAGCAAAGAATAATTTTTACAGAACAGGGCTCTCTAAAATAGAGTATTGTGCTGTATAATACAGAACGTCTGGTCACCGTATATACATACAATATACACGTTGGATGTTATTTATACGATTTTATAGTAATTATTTTAACTATCGAGAAATTTTTATCAATTTCAATAGATTTTAGTTTTGTTTGTTTGTACTTTATGTTTGCTTAGCTGCATCTGCAGCTAAGACTTCTTGGTCGAATCGAACGATTATAACGCCAACACCAATTGTTTCAGTACGACTGGACAGAATATCAAATTGAGTTTTTTTGAATCTCCACCATAATCAAAATTAAAACTTAGGTTAAGTTAACACGAATGCATATGGTCAACATGCACTTCAAAAAACAGTTATTCGACGTCAAAACAGTTATTCGACGTCACACATTTGACCAATGCGGTTTGAAACGTAAAACTCTCGACGACCTGATTCCCCTTAAGCGATAATGGCAACGACGCACGACGAAATTCAAAAAATTTCTCAAAAAATTTTGAGTTCGTTCTTACGTCAATCATTTGATCAATAGACATACTCTAAAACATTATAATGTTTAATTTTATTAACATTTTCATTCGATATTCTAAATACATCGATTTTCTTTAAAATTATAGATAGAAACATGATAAAATGTATTAAAATTAGTACAAAAATCATATTTTAAAAAAATCTTCAAATTTAGAGTTAAAATCGTCAACTGGCCATTTTTGACAGTAAAAATCGTCAAATCTGGCAACAGTTTTGTTGACTCAAACGGTATGTTTTTAAATGTGTTAGTGTAAAAAATTCACATGTATATATGCGGTGTGAGTTTTTTTACTAACATAATCAAAAAACTTACCGTTTGAGTCAACAAATTTGATATGTGGCAATGTCGTTTTAGAGGCTATTTGGCAACGTTTA